>NC_085845.1:206401243-206712569 GCF_035594765.1 Anolis carolinensis | reverse complement strand
GAGCAGTGAGGAATAATTTAAACAGCTTAAAAGCATATTAAACCATTTAAGGCTGGAGGCAGAACTGCTTCCCCTGAAGGAGGTTTGGTGAGAAGGAGCCCAATGGCTGGTGGTGGTGGTGGTGGGGGGGGGGGGGGCTTGCACATTGGGAGGGGGAGGCTGTGCCTGGAGGGGGGGCTGGGTTGAACCCACTCCAAGTGGCCCCTCTAACGGGCCTCCTGTGGGCCCCTTGGGGGAGGAATGGCCCAACCACGGCCCTTCTATGAGGGGAGGGCCTTTAGGATCAAGGTCCATCCATCCCTGGCTCCGTGGGTTGGGAGTCTGCCTTCCCGCCAGCACAACCCCCCCCCCCCCCCCGCCTTGCCCTTGGGTTGCCTTCAGGGACACACCAATGTTATCTCTTCCTTTGGAGGCTTCTCTTGGTAGCAAAATAATATCATTGCAGTAATTACATGAACAAGGTTTCCATGACACAGATAAAGTTCTTTATACTTCCTTCTTTGCTGGGCTTCTTTCTCATGCAGATAAACAGCTTCGCTCTCACAGAGCCTCCTCTCACAATGAACTTACACAGGAGCTTTACACACAGCAGCCTTCACACTGGAGCATCTCTCATCGAAGCTTCCTTACACCAGGCCTTCTTACACTGGGCCCACTCACACTCCTCAGGACAACACTCGCTCATTTAACCCTTTCAGTGCTTGACCCCACCTCCTGCCACCCTCTGGTTTGGCTCTTATGGAGCCCCTGTGGGAGGCATGGGTGGTGGTCCAGGTGGATGCCCCATTGCTTGGACCAGCGGCTTTCCCTTCTCCTCAGGCCTGATGTAGGGGTAGACCCCAGCCCCCCCCCCCCCCCGCTTCCATATCCGCTGCCCTCCACAGAGGAGGTCCTAGGTCAGTGGTTCTCAACCTGTGGGTCCCTCCCCAGATGTTTTGGCCTTCAACTCCCAGAAATTCTAACAGCTGGTAAACTGGCTGGGCTTTCTGGGAGGTGTAGGCCAAAACACCTGGGGACCCACAGGTTGAGAACCACTGTCCTAGGGAAACCCCTTGTGCCCCTCATTCAGCCCTCATGAGCCTCTCAGCCATGCTAAGGGGCAAAGGAGGGGGACGCCTTGCTGTCACCCCCCTGGCTGAGCAATTGGAGCCCGGCTTTGTGGGCAGATCATCCAATGCCGGCCTGGTGCTCGGAGGTTCCTGATTAAATGTGCGAATGCCTTGCAGCCGAGACCCTTCCAGGCGCTGCCAGGCGGGAGGGAATGACGACGGAGAGATGGGCCCTTTCTGGGATGGATGGATGGCAGGAAGGAAGGAAGGAAGGAAGGAAGGAAGGAAGGAAGGAGCAGGGCCTGCACACACACACACACCCCCCCGCCCTTCTGCCTCTTCTCTCCCCGCTTTGCTCCCAGGCATGTAATCCTGCTCAGGAGTAATTTCCTAAATAATTTAGCGCGTGTAAGACAAATCTGTGTCCGCTCACTTCCCGCTTTAAATGCTTTGCCGTCCATTAAAGATTTGCCGGATTTGCCAGATGCGGAGAGGGAGGGGGGGAGGGAGGGAGGGGGAGGGAGGGGGGGGAGAGCGCCGCTGCTGCGCACACGGGGGGGGGGGCACACAGGCAGGCACACAGGCTCCTGCCGCTCCTTCTGCAGAGAGAGAGAGAGAGAGAGAGAGAGAGAGAGAGGGAGCCCTTGCATAATTTTGCATAATTAGCCATGCTTCAATATAAAAGTAGAGTTATGGTTCTGTGTCTCCTCACTCTCTGTTTACGCATAATTTCCTTTCCGTTTGGAGATAATTAACACTGGGGAGGTTTCGAGGGAGGACAATGCCTGGATCTGGCTTTCCCTGCCTTCCGCTTCTGAGCGACCCATGCAAAGCGGTCGGGCCCCCTCCCTCCCTCCCCCCCTCCCTCCCTGGGGGGCTCCTCTTGGCCAAAGGGACTCAGGGGGGGCTCCCAGGAAGGAGGGGGGTCCTTGGGTGATGGCCCCTGACCTCCAGCGCTGATGCCCCATTGGCCGCCTGACCACTGCTGGTCATTCCGGCTGGAGAGCCAAGCCCGGGCCTCTCCTAGTTGGGAGACCCCAAGGGCCATCCAGTCCAGCCCCTTCCTTCTGCCAGGCAGGGAGACACCATCCAAGCTCTCCAGACAGGTGGCCATTCAGCCTCTGCTTGGAAGCCTCCAGAGAAAGGAGGAGGCTCTGCCAGGGCAGCATATTTCCCTTCCCGGAGGCCTCACCCCTTCCCACCTTCTGCAGGAGATGTGTCTCTGTCTATGGGGAGTGGGAGGGGGTGCGTTTGGGCCTTGATGGCAAACGGAGGGGGCATCAGCCCCACGGAGGTGAGCCATTCCTTAAAGGCCTTGGCACAGTTTGGTGCCTGTCGTGGCCAGAAGGCCTTCCTTCATCCTGGCCCTCTGCAGAGATCTCCCCCCCCCAAAAAAATAGCAGACCCCCTCCTCAGCCCACCCGCCTCTGCTGCCCTTCTCCATGCTAATCAAGCCATGACACCGTGGTGATTGCCACTAATGAGTAGCCTTCGGTTAGTTATTCCTGTTCTACATTTGCATATGTTAGGCTTAAGTGGTTAATAGTTGAGGGAAGCAACAGGCCCCCTCCCTCCCCCTCCCTCCCCCTCCCCCAAATGCAGTTTGTGTGCAGGTTGTGGCTCCATGTGTTTGCATTAACTTCTTGACAGCACATCTGTTCTGGAAGGACGAGGCAGGCGGCCCTGGGAGGCTCTGCAATGGCTCTCTTGTGCAATTAGAAGGAAGGGGCCACGGATGGGCAGGCGGGGCACGGCCCCCTCTTGCACCCCCTTCCTTTGGGGGCCTCCGCAGCCAGGCTGCCCTCTCCCAGAGGGATTGCACATGAAGGTGGCTGTGAGGTGCACTGCTGCCAGTGATGTCCCTGCAAGCCCCCCAACCCCCTCCCCATTTGGCAGCAGCAGCAACAGTGATGTCGTGGGTGCCTTGCCCTTGCCCTGTGTCCACTCACCTTTCTGTCCCTCCCTCCCTCCCTCCCTCCCTCCCTTTGCAGGACACCCAGAAGTCCAAGCAGTTCCTGCCCTTCCTGCAGCGGGCCGGGCGCTCGGAGGCGGTGGTGGAGTACGTCTTCAGCGGCTCCCGCCTCAAGCTCTACCTGCCCAAGGAGACCTGCCTCATCACCTTCCTGCTCGCAGGTCAGCCTCTGCCAGGGTGGGCGGGGGGGGGGGGGGCTTCTGGGTCAAGCTCTACCTGCCCAAGGAGACCTGCCTCATCACCTTCCTGCTCGCAGGTCAGCCTCTGCCAGGGTGGGCGGGGGGGGGGGGGCTTCTGGGACAGGGGTCTGTGTGGGGCAGCCGTCCTCACTGCCTTTGGGTTCGGGGTGTGTGCCTGTGATGGAGGAGAGGCAGCCACAGCCAAAGGGGCTTCCTGGACCATTTCCCTGGCGGTGGGCTGCTGCTGCGAGTGGTCACTTGGGCCGCCATGGGGATTGCTGAAGGGCCTGTGACCTCCTCCCTCTTGGCTGACGGGACACCGGGAACTAGATGGAAGGCCAGGCCATTGCTGTCTCTTTCTCTGTGGCTCCACACCCTTCAAACAAGGCCGGGTCGCCAAATCTCATTTCTTTTGAGCCCAGCCAACTTCCACAGTGTGAGTGAGAGGGAGACTGGGCCCATAACCTGTTGGGTTCAAAAGCTGGAGTGGCCTGGGGCTTGTGACCCTCCATCTTGGTTCAAGGCTGTTGGATGGGGGGGGGGGGTGTATAAAGGTGAAGGATAGGTCTTCCTGGCCTTGTGGGGCCTGCTTTTCCTGGCTGCATAGCTGTGCTTCTTACTGTCACTCACCCCGAGACTGAAGCCTCCTATGACCAGAGCATCACACAATAGTCCCAGAATAAATAATAATAATAATAATAATAATAATAATAATAATAATAATAATAATAATCTCTTTTTTTGTATGCTGCCTCCCTCTCCCCAAAGGGACTCGGAGTGGCTCACACGGGACAAGCCCAATCAGATCATAACGTCATAAAATAAACAATTTAAGGCATTAACATCATACTTAAAACCAGAATAAACAGATGGTGATTTAAAATAGAACAAGATTGTAAAAACATAAAAAACAATCTTAATCAATAGAGGCAAACACTTTATTTCAAACACACACACAAAACATATATAGCAAAAAGCAGGGATGAGGAATGAAGGTGTAGAATCCAAAAAGTCAGCAATCTATTGTCTCTTGTAAATCTAAAAGCAAGGCAGCTTAAGAATAGTCCCAAAATCCAAAAGCAGCTTCAGTCCATAAGCAAAACTTGAACAAGGATACACAACAAGAACATGGAAAAACTCCCAGAATACTTGAGTCCCAAAATCAAGATGAGAACCAGAGAATTCAGGCCTGGCTGTAACTTGAAAGCCACGTTGCCTGAACTGAAGAACAAAGTGCACATTAGCTCCTAATAAACAGACATGAAAGCACTACGGTCTCCCCTGGAATTTCTGCTTCCCACAAAGGCGTGTTGACCTACAAATCTGGCTATCTGCTCGAATCTGCAAGCGTGCCTCCTTGCTGAGATCTGCATCACCAGATGTGTTCGCATGAGAATTTGTCATTGATTCGTCTTGGCTGGACTGCTTATCTGGAGAGGAGGATTCCCACTCCCGTGGCTGGCCTTGAAGCTCAGAGGCAATTACATTCTCAGGCCCTGCACCTGTGCCTGCCTCTCTGTCTAAAACAGTTTCACTTTCTGGCCCTGCATGAGAATGTGTTGGGAATCTATTGAGCGGTTAGACTCAAAATAACCCTCTCTTGGGGTGATTCCTCAAAAATACAGCAGAGTGGCAGAACCACGTTTCATAAGCAGCAGAAACTTACGTGTGGTGAGCTGGGAGAGGCCTTTGTTCCTCAGGATGGCAGAGGATTGCAAAGTCTCAGTAAAAGTTCAAACATCGTTTATTGAGGTAAAAAGAAATCCATTGTAGATAGAAAAAGGTTCTTGGAGCTAACTAGCTCACTAGACTAGTTTCTAAGGAAGGTAAGAAGGTAAAAATAACAAAATATCTAAATAGCTACATTTTGCCAGGAGAGAGGGCAAAATGTGGCTTCTCAGGTTGGAGACAAAGGCAGAAGAGAGACAAAATGGGGCTGACCAAATGGTCTAAGCCTTGGGGCAATTAACATTCCAATATTTAGAGGAAGTTGCCTCATCCCTAAAGGGTCACATTATTACAACAACAAAGTGAGGAAGTGAATGTAAACAGGAAAACAAGAGAGGGGAAATAGCAAAGGCCTATCTAGGCATGCATGGGAATACAGAGAGGGTTCCCTCAGTCTCATCCTATCCTCTACCTAACTACTTGAGACTTGTGCAGTCCGGGATGACATCCAACAATCCCCTTCTTCAGACTGGACTGCTCAAGTCGATCAGGGTCAGCATCTTCTTCAGCTTGTCATGAGCTTGTCTGGGCAAGGGTTTTGTCAGGATGTCAACAATCATATCTTCTGATTTGCAATAGAATGAATCCCAGGAAAGCCCATAATCCCGCCTGACTGTAAGTCACCAGTGAACCCATCAGCCCCTGGCTGCTGTGGCTGCTGCTGGGCTCCAACACTTCCCTGCAGAGCCACAGGCCCTTCCAGGCCCGCTCTGCTCTGCCGGAATGGCCATTCCCTGCTCTGTCCTCGGGCAGCAGCCGTGGGCGAGGTGGCCTGGCCTGGGGTGGGGGCATGGCGGGGAGGTGGGACCCCCTCCTTGGGCCCCGGGCACCCCCCGAGGCCCTCCCCTCTCCCTCCCTGGCCCTCCCTCCCTCTCTCTCACTCGCCAGGCGTTTCCCGTGTAAGACACAACCTCATCCCCGGGTCTTATTTATAATTAACCAGCCCTAAAGTCAGTGGCAGAAGACAAGAAAACGAGACTCTGCGTTTCGGAGCCTCTGATATTTTAAAATTTTAATAAGCACTAAAACTCCCACTTATGTTAAAAAATAAATAAGCCATGCCACCGCAGAAGGGCAAACTCCAGAAGCAGCTGCCAGAGGAAGGCGAGGAGGAGGAGGGTGCGAAGAAGGCCTCGGAATTGCAGGATCCTCTCTGGGGAGGCTCCCCATCCATCCTGATTGGGGCGGGGGGTGTGGGGAGTGGGGGGGGGGGGTCCTAGGCTGTGCGGTAAGGCTCAGCGGGAGGGAGGGAGGAGGCCTCAATCTCGTGAGATTGCAACCACCACACAGAAAGGGTTGAGACATGAATATAGATATGTTGGAAATGCAATAAATCAGGGAAGTAATCAATTATACAAATTGCACTGCACAGTCTGCGCTATAAATAGCAGTGGTGGAGAAAGTCCATAGGACGGCGGTGGCTTGGCCGGAGAGAGAGCGGGGCGGGGGGGGGGGGGGCAGCGCCTGTCTCTGGCACGAATCCCCACTCCAGAGTTTCCCTTGGTCCAGAGGAAGTCTTGGGCCTGTTCAGGTTGCCTCAGTGGCCGCTGGCAAAGAGAGCTGCCTTGGCCCGGGAGGAGGGAGAGACCCCCCTTCCCCCTCCTCCAGCCAGTGATGCCTGTCCGTCCATCCGTCCGTCCTGTGGGCCTGCTCCTGGAGTGCTATATATATCCTGGGCTGCCTGGCAATGTTAATTTGAGTAATTGATTAGCCCACTGATGTATTCGGTACCGATATAGGCACACATCCCTATCCCTATCCCCATTTCTATCCCGGGACTTTGTGGGGCGAAGGGAGGGAGGGGCCTGTGGCAGACTCCTTGGGGCTTCAGGGCCCCCCAGTGAAAAGGCCTGGCCCCTTTCAGCCTCAGAGTCTGTTTCCCAAAAGAGGTTCAGAGGCGAGGAGGTGAATACACAGAACTTTATTTTGCAAAACAAAAAAACTGGGCAGCATGAAAAAGCAACTCCGGTTGCTCCTCACACACACACACAAAGCATGAAAAAGGAAGTGCCACCCCGGGGGGAGAGAGAGAGAGAGAGAGAGAGAGAGAGAGAGAGAGAGACAGACAGACAGACACACACACACACACCTCGGTTGGCCTGGATAGGATTTCCAAGGACATTTCACACCACCTCCCAGAATCCTTTTTCCCAGGTTCTCTCCCCTTCCATTCCCCTTCATCCTCCCGTGCTGCCTTGGGTGAGATGCTTATCAAAACAGTTCAGGAAAGCACCACTTCCCAATTACAGTCATTCAGTATATCATTATATGTACCATCTGGGCTTCTTCCCCTCCTTTGAGGCATCAATTCTGGTCCAATCCATCAGACACTATTTTGTTTGAACTGTCTTCATCTGAAGCTTGCTTTTCTTGGGTTTATTGTCTAGTGAGACCCTCGGCTTGACATCCCAGACCTTCCATTGGTTCCCCTTTTGCATATCTAAGGAAGTGATGAGCTGTTGACAGTTGGGCTCTGCTTCCCTCCTTTCAACTGTTCTGTGTGTTTCTCATGGCTGAATTCTTCTAACACTAAGTAAAGTAAAGGTTTCCCCTGACGTTAAGTCCAGTCATGTCTGACTCTGGGGGTTGGTGCTCATCTCCATTTCTAAGCCGAAGAGCCGGCGTTGTCCGTAGACACCTCCAAGGTCATGTGGCCACTGGCATGACTGCATGGAGCGCCATTACCTTCCCGCTGGAGCGGTACCTATTGATCTACTCACATTTGCATGTTTTCGAACTGCTAGGTTGGCAGGAGCTGGAGCTAACAGCGGATGCTCATTCCGCTCCTTTCGGTCTGCAAGTTCAGCAGCTCAGTGTTTTAACACACTTCGCCACCGGGGCTCCTAACACTAAAGACGCAGGCTATTCATTTAATTCACTCTCCACACTATTGGTATTTATGAATCAGATTAAGTCCCTTGCCCCCTTCACCAGGGTTGCTTGAGAGGGATTTGAGAGAGAAAGGCCTGTGGGGCTGGATGGCCATCTGTGGGTCCAGTTCAGCCTGGGTGGGGAAGGGGGCTTTTCCTCAAAGGTAGCCCGCCTTGCAGGACAGCCGTCCCCCCCCTTCCCGACCATTGGCCGTGTGGATGCGCCACACGCTGCCCGCCACCGCCTGGGCCTGGCTTGCTGCTCTCTTCCGTGCGCATCGTCTTCTGTTTATGGGTACATTACAGCTCCTCATTAAAGCTAATTGGCGACTGTCAAAGTGGACGCGCTGCTCCTGCCTCTCTGCGCTCTGCAAGGCCTCTGCCGCAGCCGCCGCCTCCTCCTCCTCCTCCTCCTCCTCCTCCTCCTCCCCCCTGCATCCCATGCGGAGCAGACCCTTCCTTCGGGGTCTGGGGTCCCGCACTGGTCAGGCCCAGGGCCTCCCTGCTTCTGCTGCTGGCCTTGCAGCCTGTGAGGCCGCCCTCCTCCCCTTCCTTTTGGGGGTCCCGAGTGCCAGGGACCCCCGCGGCCCCCTCCCCTTCCTCCTCCTCCTCCTCCTCCTCCTCCTCCTCCTCCTCCTCCTCCCCCCTGCATCCCATGCGGAGCAGACCCTTCCTTCGGGGTCTGGGGTCCCGCACTGGTCAGGCCCAGGGCCTCCCTGCTTCCGCTGCTGGCCTTGCAGCCTGTGAGGCCGCCCTCCTCCCCTTCCTTTTGGGGGTCCCGAGTGCCAGGGACCCCCGCGGCCCCCTCCCCTTCCTCCTCCTCCTCCTCCTCCTCCTCCTCCTCCTCCTCCCTGCATCCCATGCGGAGCAGACCCTTCCTTCGGGGTCTGGGGTCCCCCACAGGTCAGGCCCAGGGCCTCCCTGCTTCTGCTGCTGGCCTTGCAGCCTCCTCCCCTTCCTTTTGGGGGTCCCGAGTGCCAGGGACCCCTGCGGCCCCCTCCCCTTCCTCCTCCAGGCCCAACCGTGTGGGCCTCTGGCCTCTGGGAAGCACTGCCTGCACCCGGAGGAGTCCAGAGTGCCGGTCCCTGGTCTGTCCGGAGCGCACAAGAAGACCGCGCTCGCCATAAATCAATCCCTTAATTATTTTTATACCATCTTCCAGAGCAAGAAGCTCTCCCAAGGCAGTTCACGAATAAAGCTGTAAAACAATAAAAAACATGAAATATAAAAGATTAAAACAGCAGCATAAAAAAGCCTTCGTAAAACGTCTCTCTCAAGTTTTAGTGTCTGTTGAAGCCGCAGGGAAAGGGAGGCCTGGAGCCTCTTTGCGGGGCCCTCGGGCTCCTCGGGTCCCTCTGGGGAGAGACGCTCCTCATTCCTTTGAGGGCAGGGAGTGGGGGTCCAGCTCTCTCAGGCTGGTCCTGGCCCAGAAGACCCCTGCCCCCTTTCCCTACAGGCCCAGGCTGCTGCTGTTGCTGCTCTGGCTGCTTCTGGCAGCAGCTTTCCTTTTGGCCTTGGCTTGGGGTCTGCGTGACAGAGGCACTCCAAGGTGGGGCAAGCCCACTGGTGTGGCTCTGCAGTATCTGTGGCTTGTGTCCTTGGAGAAGGAGGTCTTCCGTGTGCTTTCCTCCATCAGGCTCACTTTGCCATCCGATGGGATTCTGGGCTCTTGAAAGATGCTGCTGCCCTTTCCATGCTCTACTCTCCTGTCTTGTTTTGCTCCATATTCTGGAGGACTCCTTGGAGCCACGCAGGGTTTTTCTTAAACCAAAGCCTGGCCCATTCAGGACCATTGTCACTGATTCCCCCACATCAATTGATCCCTGAGGATCCCCAAGACACTGGCATCAGACCCTGCCTGTTAACACATAACACCCCCTCACACACACACAACCACACAGCGTCAGACTTTGTGGTAGTGAGGGTGTCGCGCCTCAGGACAGCTTGCTAGACACACCAGGCTGTACACAGGTTGAAGTCTTTTGTAGTTTATTAAAAAATAGGAAATAAATAGTTCTTAAAAAGCAAAAGGAAAATTCCAAAAGATTGTTGCAAAACCAAGGCTATACAGAATAATCCAAGAAAATCTTAGGCATAAAACAAGGTTCCATTAATACATGGCATAGATCAATGAACTTGATCACAGGATAATCCAAGAAAGCAAGAGCTGCTTCTAACTCAAACGAGACGTTGCTTTTGACAAAGGTTTCCCTCTCAGCACATCCTTTAATATTCTCTGTACAGCATGAATGCATTTCTTTGCCCTCTGACCTCTTTCTCTTTTTTGTTTGCTAATCTGACACTCCTGCGAACCCGAAATTCCAAACGGCCAGCTCGATCCGGAGATGCCGTTTTGTCAAGGCCAGATAGCTCGTTAGCAGCAGCCTCTGTCTGCTTGCTATCTAACTGGGAGCTGTCCTCCCTTTGCACCTGGCTATCATCAACACCACTCCCTGCCATAGGAATGCCTTCCTGCTCCTCATCTCTCACAACAGGGACACTCTGAACCTGAATCCCATAATTCCCATCAGAGTCATCTTGCACCTGAATCCCATCATCTTGAACATCTGGGACCTGAATCCCACAATCCCCATCAGGGTCACAGCAGAGGGATCCTGGGGTGAGCCATTTCCCAAAGGGCAGCGCAACCCCTTCTGCTTGGGCTGGAGGCCCGGTGCCTCCTTTGGGGGTGTCCCCACTGCACCCCACTCCGCTCCGCTCCTGGCAAAGAGGAGGAGGAGGAGGAGGAGGAGGAGGAGGAGGAGGAGAAGCATGCGAGGGCAGGGCGGGGGGAGCCGTCCGCACACACTGCCTTTTGAACTTGCTCACTTGCCTGCAGCCACTTCCTCAGATGGCTCTGCTTTATTCCGTCCTGGAGCCTCTCCGCATTGTTAGAAACCACTTAAGGAAGGAGCCGGGCATTTGACGGTTGCTGCAGGAGGGAGCGGGCAGAGCGCCACAGCGCAAAGGCTTCCTTTGTTCTGGCCGTATCTCCCTTCTGACAGAGCACGCTCCACACAAAGGCCTTTTGAGGGTCCCAAGGACAAGAAGGACCCTGCCCTGCCCCCCCCCTGCCCCCACGGCCCCTCTTGCCTTGCCCTTCGAGGAAGCGGCCTTGCAGCAGCACCCCGTCTCCTTGCAGCCCCTCTTGCCCCTTTCCCCTGGCTCCCGACTGAGCTGGCACTGCCTCCCCTTTGCCTCGCGAGCGCATCTGCTGTCAACAGATGTGCGGAAGGGACGCATTTCCCACTGCTCAGGGTTCAGCCACAAACCGCGTGGCTTCCTTCCTTCTTTCACTTTGCTTGTGGAAGCACCAGGCCCCACTGGGTCTTTCCTGGGGATGTGTGGCTTTTTAGGCTCTCTGGTGAAGAACCTTGGACCCTTTTCAACCTCTGAAGCCGGTTTCCCAAATAAGGTTCAGAAGCGAGGAGATGAAAGATACAACGGACTTTATTTTGCAAAATAGAGACCTGCGGGCAGCATGAAAAGTGCCACCCCAAGATGGGCAGCATGAAAAGTGCCACCCTGAGATGCAGCTCGGTTGGGGCTTTATAGGATTTCCAAGGACATTTTCCCAAAATCCTTTTCCCCAGGCTCCCTTTCCTTTCCATTCCCCTTTCATCCTCTCATGGTACCTTGGATTAGATGCTTATCAAAACAGTTCAGGAAAGCGCAATTTCCCGATTGCCGTCATTCAATATATCAATATACCCTCTGGGCCTTTGTGAAACCTCAATTTGGCCCAGTCGATCAAAATCAAACTACTTCAAAATGCCATTTCTAATTCCTACATCTAAGACTGCTCTCTCTAAAGTTTTATTGCCGGCTTGTGTGGGTTCCTCGGTCACATAGACTTCTTGGCATCTCTAAGGAAGGTGATGATGGCCCGTCCATTGCCTGCTTCTCTCCTTTCAACTGCCCTTTGTGGCATGTTTTCTTTATTCCGCGTGTGTTTCTCATGGCTAAATTCTCCTAACACTAAGACTAAGGCTATTCATTAATCAAATTCACTCTTCAGACTATTGCTATTTATGAATCAGATTAAATCAAATTAAATCAGGAGTCCCTTGTCCTCTTCACTGGGGCAACCTTGGTGCAGTCGGGTGGCCAGCTGTGCCTCATCCCATGGGCCTCTTATTTATTTATTTATTTACAGTATTTATATTCCGCCCTTCTCACCCTGAAGGGGACTTAGGGCGGATCACATTGTACCCATATAAGGCAAACATTCAATGCCATATACCATAGAACAGAGACAGAGACAGATGCAGAGGCAATTTAAACCTTCTCCAGCTTCCAGCTTCCTGAGGGTCTGCTTGATTCCGGTCACAGGGGGAGCAGCTGCTTCATCACCCACTGCAACGGCAACTTCCTCATTCCAACGGCCGGTGGCCATTTTTATGGTGATTTTTATGGTGTCGTAAATTAGCCTCCCCACATATAAGTGGTACCTAAATTTCCTACTTGATAGATGCAACTATCTTTCGGGTTGCTTAGGTCAGCAATGAGCAGGAGCTATATTTTATTTTTAATTGACACGGGCTGGCCTTCAACTCATGACCAGAGTGAACTAATGAACTCAAGGTCAGAGTGATTTATTGCACCTGGCTGCTAACCAGCCTGCGCCACAGCCCGGCCCTTCCCCTCCGGTGCCTTGTACTCCACACGCCTTGCTGGTTGCTTCACCCTGGCTCCTTGATTCCCCCCCCTTTGCCCCTTTCCCTGCTCTCCGGGGGGGGGGGGGGGAGCCGCAATCCAGAACTGTAGGCACAACACTACAAGGGAGGGAAGGAAGATGCTGGCAGTCCTGTTGTCAGTCTCTTTCTGAATAATCCTTGGCGGGGGTGTGCCGTGATGGTTCTCTCCTGGCGCTGTCTGTCGGGAAGCCCCCCCCCGGCACTCCCTCGCCCCCAGTTCCCAGTCCGCCCCCCCCTGCTCTGTCTCTCTTCTGGTTTAGCACCAAGTCTTCCTCCTCTTCCCCCTCGTCTAGCAGAGGAGCACACCTATCTTTGTATTGTCAAAGGCTTTCGCGGAAAGCTGGAATCACTGGGGTGTTGTGTGCTTTCTGGGCTGTATGGCTGTGTTCTAGCCGCATTTTCTCCTGTCGTTTCACCTATAGGACACGGCCATGCAGCCCAGAAAACACACAACACCCTATCTGTCACACCTCGGGGTAGCTTCACCTTGTTGAACACACCAGGCTGTACACAGGTTGATGTCTTTTGTAGTTTATTAGGAAATAGGAAATAAATCGTTCTTAAAAAGCAAAAGTAAAGATCCAAAGGATTGTTTCAAAACCAAGGCAATACAGATTAATCCACGAAAACCTTAGGCATAAAACAAGGTTCCATTAATACATGACATAGTCCCATGAACTTGATCACAGGATAATCCCAGAAAGCAAGAGCTGCTTCTAACTCAAACTAGACGTTGCTTTGACAAAGATTCCTCTCTCAGCAGACTGTTTTAATAGCATAATATGAAGGCATTCCATTGCCCTTTGCCCTCTCTCTTGTTTGCTATTCTAAGACTTCTGCGAACTCCCCTAAATTCCAAGCGGCTGGCCCGGTCCAGAGTATCATTAAGGCCAAACTGCTCGTTAGTGTTATCAGGCTGGGAACTGCTCTCCCTTCCTGCTTCTTGCACCTGGGAAACATCAGCATCAACAACACCATTTCCTCCTGTGGGAAAGCCTCCCTGTTCCCCATCTTCCACAGCAGGAACACCCTGCACCTGAATCCCATAATTCCCATCAGAGTCATCTTGAAACTCATCCTGAACCTGAATCCCAAAATCCTCATCAGAGTCACTCTGAGGCCAAGTCACAACACTATCATTGTCTTCAAATGCCATGGCCAGGCCTGATCTTTCCCCAAATCCCCCCCCCCCACACTCTTCATGGCCCCTACCTCACCTGTGCCATGCCATCCAGCCTAATGCTGCGGCCAGGGCCCTTCCAAGGGGGCGTCTCCACCCGTCCAAAGATCTCTGCGGATGGTGGTTTCCGCCTCGGGAGGTTATGGAAGTGTGTGTGGTGGTTGTGCTACCACCTCACCTTTTGCTCAGGCTCACAAAACGCTTGTGCTGTGTTATCGTATTTACTCTAATACTCACCTCTTTTTTTTGCTAAATTACCTTGCCAAAATTAGGGTGCGCATTAGATTTGCATCAGGCAGCAACGTTAGTGCTGAGCCCAAGCCAAAGGGAAGCGGCACCTAGCGCTCCTACTTGAAGGACGTCACCTCTCATTTAACGCCCAGGGCTCAAGGCTATGCCATCTTGGGATTTGTAGTTTGTTGAGGCACCAGCATCCTTCGGCACAGAAGGCTCAAGGCCTTGGCAAACTACAGCTCCCATGACTCCATAGCATTGAAATAAGTTAAAGTGGATCAATTCTACAGCATAGATGCACCCCAAGCTGTTTTTTTCCGTTGCTGGAAGTCTTAACACAGTTGTTTGTAATGAAGGAATTCTAAGCAGGCAGACACCGTAATGCACACTTCTTTGGCCAAATTATGAACAGGGCACTTTTTGCCCTTGCGCATTACATTATGGCAGCAAATCCATTTTTTTGTTTCAGGGTTTTGAAAACTGGGGTGCACATTAGATTTGATGGCGCGTGAGACTTGAGTCAGTGCGGGTATAAAGCCTACTATGGGTTAGATCCCAACCGTCTCCCCTCAGGGCCCGGCCTCAGTGTGCAGACCCCTGGCAGATTCCCTTGCCCTGCCATTGTCCGAGGCCCATTGGCCAAACGCGGGGCCCTTTTGGTGCGCTGCTTCCAGGCTTCAAGGGAGGCTTGGCTGCCCTTCTCTGCTCCCCTTTTGCTCCAGTCATCTGTAAAGTGCAGGGTGATGATGATGGTGATCTACTTCCATGATCCAGCCGACGTTTGCAATATGCTCCCTGCTGCCCCTTCCTTTTCTGCACCGTGTTAATTCTATGCCAAACCAAAGTGACTTTCAATCTGTGAAGGATGCTAATAATTTTATTTTTACGCGATCACTCTCGGGATTTGCCATTTTATTCGGTGTGAGCACGAAAAGCAAAGACACCGTCAACATTAGTAGAACAAAGAAACCTATTTTGTCTCCTCTCATCACCGATAGTGTCAAGCAGCACAATGCGCTCCTCTCCTTAGAAAGAACTGGGGGAAAAGACAGGAATGGCAATGCTCTGACACCGCACCGTGTCGAGACATGAAAGCCTTCCCTTTACATAATTGCTAGTAATAATTCTGACAAAGTAAATATATGAGCTCTTTAAGCGTTTTATTCATTGTTGTAAAAGAAAATACCCCACAGTCCCGTTTCTCCCTGGAAAGGAGGCCTCAGGAATAACAAAGGCAACCTCCCACACACACACATCCCCCCCCCCCCCCAATTTGGATGCCCCCATCCAGGGCCATTGTGGCAGCTGGGTTCTTTATCTTGTCAGAAGCAACTTGAGAGCATCCTACAAGTCGCTTCTGGTGTGAGAGAATTGGCTGTCTATAGAGAGGTTGCCCAGGAGACATTGCCCGGATGTGTTGTTATCCTGGTAGGAGGGAGGCTTCTCTCATGTCCTCACAAGCTAGAGCTGACAGACGGGAGCTTACCCTATCTCTGGCGGATTTGAGCAGCCAACCTTCAGGTCAGCAGTTCAACCAGCACAAGGAGTTAACGCATTGCGCCACCAGGGCTCCCATGGGGGGGGGGGATTGGAAGGGGGTCTCCTCACCGGCCCCTCAGTCAGTTTCCTGCCCTGGAACAGACCAGTGGGATGTCCAGCCTGTTGGGAATTGATGAGCTGCTAAGCTCAAATCACCCCCTTTAAGCTCAAATCACCCCCACAGCCCAGGCTGTGGCGCAGGCTGGAGAGCAAGCCAGCTGCAACCAGCTGCAATGAATCACTCTGACCAGGAGGTCATGAGTTCGAGGCCCGCTCGGAGCCTATGTTTGTCTTGTCTTTGTTCTATGTTAAAAGGCATTGAATGTTTGCCTATATGTGTAATGTGATCCGCTCTGAGTCCCCTTCGGGGTGAGAAGGGCGGAATATAAATACTGTAAATAAATAAATATGAGGTAAATTCCCATTAAAATAGCGGAGTGAATGGAAGCATTTCTTCCTATGCAGCAGTGAGACTTACGCTGTGTGAGTTTAGGAAGGCCTCTGTGTCTTCAGGATGGCAAAGGAACGCAAAGTGAGCTTTAAAGTTTAAAAGCATTTATTGAGGTAAAAGAAATCCATTGATGGATAGAAAAGTTTGGAGCTAAACTATCTAATCTATCCTGATCTAATACACGTAGACGGATTAAATTAACAATGGTCTAGATAGCTACATCTTGACTAGAAGAGGGGACAAAATGCGTCCTCTCTGGAACAAAGCAGGAAGATGGAATGGCGACCAAACCTCGTGGGTCGCTTCTTCTCTAGGGCCATTAACATTCCAAAAGCCAAATTGGGAAAGTTACGTCAACCCTAGGAGAGATCACCTTTCTAAAGCATCAAAGGGTGGGTTGACCTAAATAGGACAGGAAGGAGGAAACAATAGCGAAGCCTAATCAGAGCATGCATAGAACTGGGGAAAGGTGTCCCTAACTCTTTTCTAGGTTCCTATCTAACCATAGAGACTTAAGCAGTGCAGGAGGACATTTTTCCAACACAGCCTTGCAGGCCTCTTCTCCCCTCCACAGCCCCCTCCCCAGGCCAGCCATTCCAGAACCGCGGGGGGGGGGGGCGGCGGCGGCGTTGGGCTGGGACCACTGCTGGGAATGGTCCAGTGTCCATGCCTCCCCCTTCCACGACCTGAAGCATTGCTCTTGGTGAAATGGGGGCTGGATTGCTCCCGGGTCCATCTGTCTGTCATACTGTGTGTGTGTGTGTGGGGGGGGGGGTTCTGTTGGGGAGGGCTTCCTTTGGCCACCCACTTGACCGTCGCTGCTGCAGCAGCAGCAAGGCCTCCCTTGGCATTTTCCTCACGGCCGCTTTCTCCATTGCATAGCTTTGCCTTCCCAAGCACCGGAGATTTACAGCCGCGGGGGCAGAGTGCGCTGTAATCCAGTTTGGGCCAATGCTAAAGCAATGAGACTTTCGACCCGCTGCCCTCCCGGCCGTTCCTCACAGTCCTGTTACTTGAGATGCTGGTTCGGTAGAGAAAGGGGGGGCGAGCAGCCAGGAAAGGTGGGTCAGGCAAGGTCTATGGAGAGGTGGGTGGGAGGGGGGCATTCTGGGGGCCCTGCAGAAGGACCGAGAGGGAGGGGGCCCTGCTGAGACCCTCTAAGGGGAAGGGAGGGGGCCGGCTGAGGGGCTGTGCTGCCCCTTCCCCCAAAAGAACCACTCCTGCCCTGCGCACGGGCCTTCTCTCTCCCACACATGCACCAGGCTTCATTCATGCAGGTTGTTTGCTTGGGGAATGAACCCTGTTTCCCCAAAAACAAGACACTCCCATAAAATAAGCCGTAGCAGGATTTATAAGCATTTGCGCATTATAAGCCATACCCCGAGAGTAAGACATAGTGACAGGCATGGCTATGCAGCGCCTTCAAGCTCAGGCAGAGAGGGAGACATCGAAGGTGGAAGACAACGTCTCCTCAGGGAAGAGAGGAGCAGGACGCTCTGCTCAAGGCCTTGTGTGGCCTCAGCGGGAAGAAGGAAAGCCCCGGCTGATGTTTTACTCGCACTGTGGGTCCCTCTCACCCAGCAAACATCAACCAGCAACAGCCTTGGTCTCTCTCTCTCTCACCCCCCACAGACACCAGTAAAGCTGCTGGGAGTTGTAGTTCACCCTTAACCAGAGAGCCCTGAACACAGCCAACAACGGATCTGGACTGAACTTGGAACACAGACCCAGCATGGCCAACTGCGAATTCTGCCAGGGTTTGGGGGTGATTGCCCTGGGAATCTGGGAGTTGTAGTTCACCCTTACCCAGAGAGCCTTGAACCCAGCCGACAATGAATCTGGACTAAACTGGGCACACAGACTCAACATGGCCAACTGTGAATGCTGCCAGGGTTTGGGGGTGATTGCCCTGGGAATCTGGGAGTTGTAGTCCACCCTGATCCAGACAGCACTGAACCCAACCGACGACGGATCTGTACCCAACTTCAGTGACATGACCTAACATCCCAGAACAAACAAGGCTTAATTCGCATCACCTGGGCACTGCTGGGACCCCAAGCTGGTTCTTAGTAAAAATAAGACATCCCCTGAAAATAAGCTATAGTGTGTCTTCTTGAGGGAAAATAAATATAAGACAGTGTCTTATTTTCAGGGAAACACGGTACACCGAGAGACCCTTAAGTGGCTTCCACAATCCCACGGGACCTGGCTGCAAGGGGCCCCCTCCCTCCCTCCCTTCCTTCCGCTGTCTCTCTGGGGCTGCAAGGGGACCCCGTCCTGGCCCCCGGCTGCCTTGACCCGCTCTGGGGGACTCCTGCCCCAATGCCTCCCTGGGGCAGAGGGCCGGAGCTCACCTTGCCCCCTCCCTTCCCCTCCCCCCTGCAGGCATCGAGTGCCCCCGCGGAGCCCGGAACCTGCCCGGCCTGGTCCAGGAGGGCGAGCCCTTCAGCGAGGAGGCCACGCTCTTCACCAAGGAGCTGGTGCTGCAGAGAGAGGTAGGGGGGCCACGCCGTGGCGGGAGAGGGAGGAGGGGTGTCTTGGGGAAGGTCAAGGCGGAAGGTTGCGTCCTGGCTTCCGTTGCGGTCCTCTTCGGGTGGGGAAGGAGGGAAGAGGCGGTCGGGGGACAGGGACTCTGTGCTGTGAGAGCCCACACAGGCCCTGGCTTCCGTGGACCCGTGGCGTGCCAGCGCATGGCATTTGGTGAGCTGGGGAGAGTGTTTACATGCCCCTCTTGTGCTCCTGCCCTTTGCGCAGTGAGGCCGGCCGTGGCCTTAGAGCAGGGCGCTCCCTCTGCCTCTCCGCCTGCCTGTCTCTCCTTCTGGTTGGGGAATCTGCTCTGTGAGGGTCACCATAACCATAAATATAGCAGAAGACCAGAAATACACCTCCTAACCAGCAGAACCGTGCGCGTGGTGGGCTAGGATACGCTTCCATTCCTCTGGGTGGGACAGGATGGCAGAGTCAGATCTTGAGGTTCAAAAGATATTTATTGAAGTCAAAGAAATGCATCCTGGATAGAAAAGGGCTTGGGGTTCCCTGGCCTCCTCAGTCGCGTCTTCCAAAGGGGTAAAAGGGTAAAAACTATAACTATAGTGGTTGATATTTTGTACTATCACCTCATTTGTCTTGGTTGTTATGTGTTTTATTGTATGCTGTTTTATTTGCTTATTTTATTTGATTGTTGTATTATTGTTTTTTAACTCTAGATATCTGTTGTAACGGTTATATTTTGTTTCTGTTTTGAGCATAGCCCCATGTTAGCCACCCCGAGTCCCTTTGGGGAGATGGTGGCGGGATAGAAAAAATATTATTATTATTATTATTATTATTATTAAAAGCCCATGCAGCTACATTCTGCCGAGGGAGAGGCCCAATGTGCACCCTCCTCACAGGGAGAAAGGAAGGCAGAAGGCGAAGGGCCACAGGGCCCGCCCAGGGCAGCAAAACTTTAAATGGAACTTGCCTCATGGGGTTCCATTGCAACATTATCAAGGGGGGGGGGGGGGAGACCGTGGCTGGCAGGAGGGGGAAATGCAAAGCCCTTCTGGGAGACATGCATACTGTAGGAATGTGGGGAGGGGATCCCTCAGCTTAGCCCTGTCTCTCGCCTAGCTACTCATTGAGGACTGGAAACTTGATGACACAAGAGACTTGCGCAGTTCAGGGATGAGACCCAACGCTTCTCCCTGCCGGGGTGATGCCTCCGTGCCGTCCGGACTCTGGGCAGGAGGACGTTTCTGTGGCACCGCTCTCTGCTGGGTCTCCCCATCCTTCGACCCCCGTGCCGCTCTGTCTCTGCCAGTGGATGTGCCTCTCCTGCCAGGACTGGCTGCTGGGGGGGGGTCACTCTCTTCGGCCCCTCCCTTGCTCCCAGTGCTGGTCCTGCCTTGGACAATGGGTTGATGGGCACTCCACTCCGTGCATGCTTCCCCTGGCCCCGTGTGTTCCACTCTCGGAAGGAGGAGCGGTGCCGGGCTTGCCCCTCCCTGCCTCAGACTGAGGCCACGTGGCCAACTGAGGACAACCTTTCGAAAGGTGGTTGTTGCCTTTCCTGTGCGCCTTGGCATTGAGCTGGATGCTGCTGCCGCCTGTTGCTCGATTTCTCCTGCCTGACCTTGGTGACTCCTTTGCCAATGAGTAAATGAGGGACAGCGGAGCAGCGGGAAGGGAAGGCTTTGGAAAGGCAAGCCGCGTGGAGGCAGGAGTAGAGGGAGCTGGGGGGCATGGCTTCTCTCTGCTCCCCCCCATGTGCCCCCCTGCCTTCCCCCCGGGCTGAAGGGGGTCTGGGACGAGGGCAGGAGGGGCCATGCCCTTGGAGGTGGCTGGACCCACTTTCCGTAGGGCGCTGCCCCCTGGCCTCTCCTTGTGCCCCCCCCTCCTTCCTCGCCGCTCCCCTTCCGCCTGGGATGGGGGTGCCCCAGGGCTCCTTGCAGGCCTGCCCCTCTTGATTGTGCTTCTCCTGCATGGAAGGGGGTTGGACTAGATGGCCCTTGTGGCCTCTTCCAATTCCATTATTCTCTGACTCTGTCATTCTTCCTTGGCAAAGCCCCCACAGCCCCTTCCCAGCAGCATGGCATAAAGGTTTAACGTGGCGGCTGCTGCTACTGCCCCTCAGAGCCCCATCCCGGCAGCAAATGGGGAGGAGAGGGTTGCTGTGGGGCAAAGGCCAGGGCATCTCTCCTGGGCACAGGATGGAAGAAGCAGGACTTCAGGTTGCTGTGGGGCTGAGCTCTTGGCACAAATGAGGTGGGGAGGGGGAGAGTGCCCCTGGCCCATTTATGCCTTGACTACTGGATGACATACGTTCTGCATCAGAAACTAGAGCTGATGTGCCATTTTCTGAATCAGCACCCCAAATAACGTTGACCAAAATCTGTTCCATAACCCCTTTAGTACTAATTTTGGAGAGTGGTCCCTGCTCAAAGTGGTCCCTGGCCAAAAAAAGGTTGGGAACCACTGAGGTAAAAGGATCTCCACTGCAGCCGTGTTGTTTCTGCACATGGATAGGAACCAGGAGGAAGTGCTTTTGTCCTGTGGGGCACGTGTCCTTTGCCTCTACTCATTGGTGTGTGTGTGTGTGGGAGGGGGGTCCTGTTCCTCCCTGCTTCGGCCTTTTGTGGTGGTTTGGGGGGGGGGTGTCCCTGGTCATAGGTCTCTGCCCTTGTGTTTGTTTGTATGGACAGGAAGCCCAGGTCCCGGCCTCGGATCTCTCTCTCTGTCTCTCTGTCCCTGTGGGTTGGGAGCGTGTCTCTCTGGCAAGAGGGTGGGTGTGGGATCAAAAAGGTGCTGGAGGCAGTGTGGCGCTTCCTTGATTGGGGCCGGTCTTTGTGTGCGTGTGTGTCTCACCCCAGTGCACTTGGCGTAATGAGGCTGTGATTCATAATTGCCAAAGGAAGAGTGGAGATGCCCTCCAAGGAAGGAGGAGGACAAGGACGAGGAGGAGGGGTCCTCAAGAAGAAAGCGAGGCCTCACTCGCTCACTCCTTCCTCCTCCTGCATCGCGGGGACAGGCCCAGGGTGGGCTGCAGTGGAGCAGGGGCCTCTACGTGGGGGCCAGGGACCGTCTAGAAGGCCCCTTCCTGCCACCCAGGGAGGATGAGCCCTTTGCGGGAGGGAGGGAGGGAGGGCTTTGAGTGCTAGATTAGAACCGGACTCCTATGGAGAGAAGGATAGCACAGGAACCAAGCCATGGAAGAACAATAACCTGGAAAAAGCAACTGGAGGTGGGGTGGGGTGGGGTGGCCTATGGCCTTTGTTGCCTCTACACCAGCCCACAAAGCATGGGAAATAAACAAGAAGAACTCGAACTGCTGACACAACAGACCAAATACAGTATCATTGGCATCACTGAAATCTGGTGGGATGAGTCTGGTGACTGGAATGTCATCCAACCTATTTTGGAAAACTAGACCAAGTAGGAAAGGAGGAGGAGGAGGAGTAGCAGTGTGTATCAAGGATGTTTACACCTGTGTGGCGATCTGTGGCGTAAATCCTGGAAGTCTGGTTTAGAGCATTGAGAGTACCAATGACGGGGGAAAGAATCCACAGTCTGTCCTTGTGAGGGTCTGCGATGGGCCTCCAGGCCAGGCTGGTGACCTGCACGAACCCTTCCTTGAACAGATGCCTGGATGTGCAGAAAAGAGATATGTAGTAGTCATGCGGGATAACTACTATTCTGATATCTGTTGTAAAACAATCTCGGCCAAGAGTGCAAAGTCCAACCAATTCCTCGCTTGCCTTGCAGACAGTTGTATTGTGCAGAAGGTGGGAGAGGCAACAAGGGGATCCGCTATTCTGGATCTGATCCCAACCAACTCTGAGGATCTGGTCAATGGAGTGGAAGTGGAGGGACCCTTAGGTGGGAGAGGCCATGTTCTCCTGGAGTTGGTGAGACAAAGGAAGGGGTGAAATTCAGATAAGTCAGGCGTGCATTCTAGACTTCAGTAGAGCCGACTTCAGGACATTTAGGAAAAAGAAAACAAGAGACCAGAACATGGAGCAACAGGTTCAAATGGCAGGAAAAGAGATTCCATCTGAATATTAGCTGTCTGACCATCAAGCCAGCTGCTTCCTTGGGGTCTGGTGGCACCTCCTTCCTTCCTTCTCTGGGTTTTTAAGGCAGAGAGTAGATGTGGGTGTCTGTTGAGAGGGCTTGTATTGTACCTTCCTGCCTAGCCGGAATGGGACCCTCGGGGTTCTTCCAACTCTGGGACTCTTGGATGTCATGAGGCTGAAGCTCTTCTGGGTGGCCCTCTGTCTCGGGGCCTTTCTTCTCCTTCCCGGGGGGGGGGGAGGCGGGCTCCTCCTTTCCTCCTTTCCTTCCTTCCTTCCTTCCTTCCTTCCTTCCTTCCTTCCTTCGTCCGTCCGTCCGTCTTCCCGCTGTCTCTGTGAGTCACCAGCAGATGATGGCTGGGGACTGCTGCAGCAATGAGGCCGGATCTGTGTTGTTTGGGGGGGGGGGGGGGAGCTTCCTCCCGTCCATTGGTTCTTCGGCCTGGATTGGCTCCCAGAGTCTTCCATCAACCCCCCCCCCCCCGCCCCACTGTCATCGGGGGGGGGGGGAGTTGGGGATGTTGTCGTCGGCGCTGCAGCCAGTCTGGTTGAGGGGGTGCAGCTGCAGAGCCCCCTTCCTGCTTCTCTGGGCATTTGTCTCTTTGCCTTCTGGGGGGCGGGGGCATGCCTGGGTGTGACTTGGCCCCCTGGGGACCCCCAGTGCCGCCCTCCCCGGCTGGCAGGAGCGCCAGGCTGAGCTTGCAGAACAGGGAGACTTGCTTTGCTTGCATCAGCTGCAGAGTTGCCTGGCCTGGATCGGAGCCGCACAGAATCCCTGCCGCTGAAATCTGCCCAAGGTTCTCGGGGTGCCTCTGGGAGGGGGCTTCCGGGCCCCAAAGAGGAGGAGAGTCGTGTGCCTTCTCCACCACCTCCGCCTCCCAGGGCACGTGGTTCGGGCCCTCCAGAAAGGCTTGCTGCTCATTCAAAAGAAGCCCCCAATGCACAACGCATGGGCCCCTAGAATCATAGAATCATAGAATAGTAGAGTTGGAAGAGACCTCAAGGGCCATCTAGTCCAACCCCCCGCTAAGAAGCAGGAAATCGCATTCAAAGCACCCCCGACAGATGGCCATCCAGCCTCTGTTTAAAAGCCTCCAAAGAAGGAGCCTCCACCACAGCCCGGGGCAGAGAGTTCCACTGGTGAACAGCCCTTCTCACAGGGAGGAAGTTCTTCCTGATGTTCAGGTGGAATCTCCTTCCTTTCCTGTAGTTTGAAGCCCTTGTTCCCTTGTGTCCTAGTCTGCAGGGCAGCAGAAAACAAGCTCCCTCCCTCCTCCCTATGACTTCCCCTCACATATTTGTACATGGCTATCATGTCTCCTCTCAGCCTTCTCTTCTGCAGGCTAAACATGCCCAGCTCTTTAAGCCGCTCCTCATAGGGCTTGTTCTCCAGACCCTAAATCATTTTAGTTGCCCTCCTCTGGACGCTTTCCAGCTTGTCAGCATCTCCCTTCATCTGCGGTGCCCAAAACTGGACACAGTATTCCAGGTGTGGTCTGACCAAGGCAGAAGAGAATAAGGGGGAGCAGGACTTCCCTGGATCTAGACGCTATTCCCCTCTTGATGCAGGACAGAATCCCATTGGCTTTTTTAGCTGCCGCATCACATTGTAGGCTCATGTTTAACTTGTTGTCCACGAGGACTCCAAGATCTTTTTCGCACACACTGCTGTCAAGCCAGGCGTCCCCCATTCTGTATCTTTGATTTCCATTTTTTCTGCCGAAGTGAAGTGAATTCCCTGGCGAGAATACCAGCCCTGCTGAGGCTTGACTGGGGAAGGGTCCTTGTGGGAGACCCCTCATTGCCAGGCTGGCCAGCGGCTCCTTTCCTGGGGTTGGTAGAGGAGTCCTTTTGGACCCCCTGATGGGCTCCCCCCTCCAGGCCCCCCAGGCCCCTCTGCCCTCCCTCTTCTCCGCTGTGGGGCTGCAAGGAGGCCCCTGAGGCCAGCCTCCCTCCGGCTGCTCCGCTTGCCAGGCCCCGGGCACTGGTCTTAATGGTGACAAATGCACTGCTGGTGGCCGAGGAGCCTCGCTCCTAATGGGTTTCCCTTCGCTGAGCCTCCTCCTCCTCCTCCTCCTCCTCCTCCTCCTCCTCCTCCTCCTCCTCCTCCTCTTCCTCCTCCTCCTCCTCCTCTTCCTCGCTGCCTGGTTGCCCCTTCTGGCTGCTGGGCATGGATTTGGGGCCGACAGTCGTTTCCATGCCGGGCAGCCACTGCCGCTCTGACTCTTTAGCCTGGTGCTTTGGCCATGGCCCTTTGGCTGACTGCTGACCATGGGGCTTTGGCAGTAATTCTTCCAGAACTGAAAGTGCATCATTGCTTTGGGGCCGGATTCCCCCCTGCCCCCTCCCTCCCTCCCTCCCTCCCTCCCTCCCTCCAAGGCCAGGGCAGTGCTTTTAAAGGCAGTTGCTCGTAGTAATAATAATCTGGGCACTTAGCGTGGGCCGGGTCAGCCACACTGCAGTGCTTTTGCTAACTGCTCAGACTCTGGTTTCTCTTCGGATCGTATAATCTTTGGCCCCTTTTGCTAACTGCCGTCCCCCCAGGAATCAGGCAGGAAAATGCCTCCAAGTTTGATCTTCTACTTAGGATCTTTTTTAATTCCCTAAGCAAGTGGCCTCCAAGGAAGGCAAGGGTGGCAAATGCCATCTTCAGAACCTGCCAAGAAGCCAAGGAGGTCTTGAAGAAACCCAGCCAAGAGCAAGCCTTCTTTCCCGGCTCCTTCCAGGCTCCCTGGGTGGGGGTGGCCTTTTGCCCAGCGCTTCTGAAAGCTCCTCCCTCTTTGCTCCAGATGCCCATCATTCTGCAAACTATGAAACCTTTCTTGAGCAGACAGAAGGCACAAACAGGAAGTGCCTTCTGGGATGAGGAAGGGTTCAGCAAAGCTTTCAAGGAGGAATCATGGCATCATCGAGTTGGAAGAGGCCACATGGGCCATCTAGTCCAACCCCTTGCATCCAGGCTGTCCCCTCCTCAAAAGGCTGTCCCCCAAAGGGTCACCATGGCATGTGTCCCCTGCAAAAACCCTCCAGCCCCCCAGGGAAGGAGAAAACCCCAACCCCCCACCCCCCCACCCAGGTCCCATCCCCAGTGCCTGCAATTTGTCCGGCCTCTTTGGGAGGCGTTGGGCGGATCAATACCAATTCACCCTTTTCCCTTTATTGATCAAAGTGACTCAGAGAAAAACAGTGGGCAGTGCTGGCCATTCATCACAACAAATTTGGCGGTTCCGTTTTGCAGGCTGGGGAAAGGGCCCCGGGGTGGGGTGGGGGGGGTGACCTCTCCCTCGGCCAGGAGGGTCTGCCCACTCGTGATCCGTGCTCTCCTTGCAGGGCAGCCCGTGCAGGGAGGGTCCGGCCCCTCGGCCCCAACCCTCTGGCGACTGCAGGAGTCCGTTCCCGGATGCCGTCTCCCTGTGGTCTTATTGGCAGCGCTGCCCTTGTGGCCACAGGAAGACAGGAGTCCTTCCCATCCGTTACGAGGATCCCGCTCCTCTTTGCTCCAAACCGGAAACCGTTGGTGGCCAGGATGCGACCCTGCCTTGGCTGCTTAGAACCATACGCTCTTACAGGGAGGCCCCAAGGGCATCTAGTCCAGCCCCATTCCGCCTTGAAGGAATGCACTCCCACAGGACTCTTGGAGACGCCCACCGGCCTCTGCGGCACCCGCCATCTCTTCTGGGCCTTGTCTTTTCAAGACAAAACATCCTCAGCTCCTTAAGCTGCTCCTCAGAGCAATCCATGGCTTTCAGATCTTTGGCCATTTTAGTGGCCCTTCTCAGGATGCCTTTCAGTTTGTCAATAGCCTCCTTCTTGTGTGGCCTCCTTCAAAGCTATGATGCTGCACCTTGGTGATGGGAAGCTTCCTAAGGTAGAGATTTTCCCCAGACATCAAGTCCAGTCATGTCCAACTCTGGGGGTCGGTGTTCCTCTCCATTTCTAGGCCGAAGAGCTGCCATTGTCCATAGACACCTCCAAAGTCATGTAGCTACTGGCATGACTGGAGCACCGTTACCTTCTCGCTGGAGCGGTCTACTCACATTTGCATGTTTTTGAACTGCTAGATTGGCAGAAGCTGGAGCTAACAGTGAGAACTCACTCTGCTCCCCAGATTCGAACTGCTGACATTTTGGTCAGCAAGTTCTGCAGCTCAGCAGCTAAACCTGCTGCACCACCGGGGGCTTACGGGGAAGCTTCCTACTGGCGCGAAAATCATCTGTCAGACAGATGTCAAGCAATTTAACCTCATCAGACTGAAAGCCAAAACCAAGGTCACAGCAACGTCTATTATAGAACTCCAATATGCTGATGATAATGCAGTCTGGTCTCATTGCAGAAGCATATGCAAAACCCAGCCTCTCACTGAACATTGAGAAAACCAAAGTTCTCTTTCAGCAGAAGGCACCAGCTAATCCCTCTGCCAGGCCAGAAATACAGTTTAATGATGTAATGCTAGAAAACACTGACCCTTTCCGCTCCCTTGGCAGCCACCTCTCCACAGAAGTCAACACTGACACGGAAACACAGTGCTATCTGAGCTCCGTGAGGGCCGCCTTTCTCTAACGGGGACATCCCTAGGGAGACCAAGATGTTTGTTTAGAAAGCGATTGTCCTCCCAACCCTGCTCCACGGCTGGGAAACGTGGACTGCTTATAGACTTCACACTCAACTCCTGGAACGATTCCGTCAGCGTCGGCGCTTCTGAAAAACCCTGCAAATCTCTCGGGAAGAAGACAGGCGGGCAAAGGTCAGCTTGTTGGAAGAACAAAGACTACCAACACCTACGCCATCAGCTTCGCTGGACTGAAGGCCACGTTGTCCGAATCCCCAAAGATCACCGTCGTCTCCCAAAGCAGTTAGTTTATGCTCAACTCGAGAATGGGAAACGGAATGTCGGTGGACAGGAAAAGAGGTTGAAAGACGGGCTTGAAGCGAACCTTGCAGACTGTGGCAGAGACACCGAGAGAAGTGGGAAGCCCACGAGAGAACGTGCGGATCAAGAATAGGGCCACCTATGGATCCACCGCCAAGGGCCTACGCTTGGAAGGCAGTCACCCTCGGCCACGATGTTCCTATGATGATGTTCCCCTGTGGCGCCCAGAGCGGGACACAGACTGACTTCTGGGCGACTAAAGCAGAAGAGAGGGGCGCTCCTCCTTCCCTTTGGGCGCCTGTAAGGCTCCTGAGAATTGCATTGACTTGTTTTGGCTCCGGGTGACGCTTGGGCGGATCTTCCTACTCACCCAGAGAGGAACAGAATCCAGTCCTTCCCTCCGTCTGGACACTACTCTCCCTTGGATGCATCCCAGAATTGCACCGGCCCTTTTAGGCCACCCTATCACACCACTGATGATTCACCTTCAGCTCGGGTCCCATGATCCTTTCTCCCATCCTGTCTTTGAGCGTTTCTTCCGCCACGTCTTCCTCGTCCAGCAACCCAGTGGGCCCTTTCCCCGGCCCCTTCCTCGCCCCTTGGCCCCAGGGGTCTGAGCCAGGCACTCGGCTCCTTACCCTTCGAGGTGCTTGGATTCTTCTGAGTGCTCCATGGCCTCCGCTGCCCCTCCACTTGGGCACGATCCCTGGCGGGGCGGGATGGCTGGAGGAGCCACAGGTGCGCCGGTTCTGAGCGTCTGTGCCTTATCGTCGTGGCACGGAGGCGTCAGGGATCCGTCTCGCGCGGCTCAGGAGGCGGTGTGACAACTGATTCCTGCAGCGAAGTCGGAGAGGAGGAAGAGCAAGAGATAGACGGGGTAGACGGATGGACGGGCAGAGGGAGGGGCGGCTGGGCACAGGGCAGCCTCGACGGCCCCCTCCCCTTCGGTCTCCTGGGATGGGAGAGCCGTGTGGGGAAGGAGGGGTCCCTAAGTCGATTGGGGGGAGGGAGAGCAGACTGCGAGGTGCCCGTAGATCCTCCGCCTTGCCCAGCCATGATGGGACATGCTGGAGCTGCTCGGCCTCTTCCTCAAGGCTTAATTTGAGCTCCCCCCTCCTGGTAAAAGAGGAGGGGGCTTCTGCTAGGCATAGGAACAGCTGCTCCCTCTCCTCCAGCCCCTGCTGCTGCCATGCCACCTTCTTTTGGGGTCTCCTGTGCCGCGGATTGGTCCAGGGATCCCTTTCCTCCAAACTGGGTGACCAGTCGGTCCCTGCAGGTGGGGCCTCCCTGGTGCCCCTCTTTGGGGGGGGCTCTACTGGTGGGACTGGGGGCCAGGGAAGGAGGGGAAGGGCTCTGCTTGGGCCAGGGCTGTCCGGTGGGGGCTCCCTGCCTGTGGAGGGCCTCAGTGGGGCCGGGCCATTGGTCCTCCTGCCCCAGTGGCCTCTTCCTTCCCTGTGGGGCACTGAACCTGCAGCAGGGCCCTTTGCCGTGGCTCCTTCCTGAGCCCTTGGCTCTTGCCACTCAGGTGTTGCAGATGTTTTGTGCAGAGGCTCTGGCCTTGGCAGTGGGCTCCAGGTGGGGAAGGCGGCTGCAGCCCGGAAATGGCCAGTCAGAGCTCCCCCAGGCCAGCTGAGCCGCCGAGGGGGATTCCAGGAGGGGCCGGGGCGGGAGGTGTTTGCCAGGGGTTGGGATGCTGAGGCATACCTGCCCAGGTAGGGAAGGAGGCCTCTATTGGGTGGGCTTCCCAGCCTTGGCGGGGATTGTGCCAACTCCCCCGTACTCCCCCCGCAGTCACCCCAAACCCAGTGTTGCCAAGGCAATAATCCCGACACCCACCATACGGGCAGAATTAGCTCCTTCTCGTTACCTGAGAAACCCGGCAGTGGCGGAGGGGCCGCTCAAGGCCGGGCGAACGCTGGCAGCAGCAGCCATCTTGCGCACCTCCCCCCTGGGGGCTGCACTGGTTTAGGGGGCAGAGGGGGGGCCGGATGCCCATCTGTTGGGAAGGCTTGGATGGTGTCCTCCTTCCTGGCAGCAGAAGGGGCTGGGCTGCTCCTCCTAACTCTAGGGCCCTTAAGTCCCTTGGCGCACACATGTGCCTGCCATCCTTCCTGGCTCCCACCCCTTTGCATGCAAAGGACTCCCCATAGAGCTGGAAGACAACACATGGGCCGTCTAGTCCAACCCCCTTCTGCCTTCATGCAGGAAAAGCACAATCAAAACATCCCTGACAGATGGCCATCCAGCCTCTGTTTAAAAGCTTCCAACAGACTCCGAGGCAGAGAGTTCCACTGTTGAACAGCTTGTGCGGTCAGGAAATTCTTCCTCGTGTTCAGACGGAATCTCGTTTCCTGGGATTTGAACCCATGGCTCCACTGAGTCCTAGTCTCCAGAAAGGGCAGCGGAAAGGAAGCCTCTCCCTCCCTCCTCCTTGGGACAGCCTTCCACATGCTTAGACCTGGCTCTTCTCCTGTCTCCTCTCCACCTCCTCTTCTGCAGGCTAAACAGGCCCAGATCTTGAAGAGGCTCCTCATTGTGGCAAAGCTGCGTGTGAGAGAGGGATGGGCGCACTGCGCACCCAGCGGGGCTGCCACGGCAGAGGACACACAGCTGCGTTCTGGGAGGGAGGGAGGGAGGGGAGGGGAGGGGGGAGGGGGTGCCTGGCATTTGGGACGAGGCTCCCTCTGCCTCTGCCTCTTACGTAACCTCTTACTCACAGCTGACCTGCTGCCTCCTCCTCCTGCCTGGGGGGAGCTGTGACCTCTTGGCCACCCCAAATGACCCCTGGGGCAGAGTGGCCCTGGCAGCAGAAGGCAGGAGGGCAGCCTCACCGGAGAGAATGTGCTGGCAGGAGTGAGTGTGGCGTGTGCTGGTAGATCAGCCCCCTTCTTTGGGGAGGGGTATCCAGTGGAGCTGGGGCACAGTGGGGCTGCATGGGACCCACCTCAGGCTGCTCTTTTGGCTTCTGGCCATTGGTGGGCCTTTGTTTGGCCCCCTTCTTCCCAGTTGGCATGTGGTGGAAATGTTAGGAGGACCAGGTGTAAGACGTTGGGACTGAGGGGGTCTTGGCCCAAGAGGTCTTCCACGCAGAGAGCGGGGCCACCATATGGCTGGTCCCTGGGGGTCAATTGGGGCCTCAGGACCCACACAATGGAGTGAAGGAGCCGGGAGGCGCCCCATGGGGAGGCCTGTATCATGTGCGACCGATGGAGTGCCGTTACCCCAGGTTGCAAGGGCTTGCTGCGTGGCGCCGTCTCTCCCCGACTTGTGTTAAGCTGCATCGTGGTGGGAAATCCTGCACATGGAACCCATATCAGTGTCCTGTGGCCGCTCTTTGCTGCGCCGTAATTGCCTTCTGCTGTAATCCCGATGCCGTGAAGCCAAGGAGGGCCTCCGGAGAAGGCAGCCAGCGGCCTTGCACAATTGCAGTGGTGCACGTGGCGGATCCAATAACCGCTTGTGTCTGATTGCACAAACAGCACCACGCTAGGCTGATGTGCTTTCATCCGGGGGGTCAGCCCAGTCCCCGGCAGCAGTGGCAGAAGGAAGGCAGGTGGGCAGTGTTGTGGCGGGAGGGGGGCAATAGAGTGACCCCTGGCCAGACTCTCTGTGGGGAGGCGTGGGGGCTCCTTGGGGCCCCAGTCTTCGGCCTATTGGCCCCTTGGCCTCCCCCCCCCCAGCAAAGACCTCCCTTGTCCTCCATGCTGAGGTCTCTCAGGGTCCAGCAGTGCTGCTCCTGCCCCCAGGTCCACCCCCCCCCCCCCAGAGCCACCCCTAGAACAGAGGCATTCGGGCTCTGCCCATGAGCCTCCCCAGGAGGAAGGGGGCTGCACGGGACTCCCCTGCGGCAGCAGGAGCCCTTCTTACTGCCAGGGAGTTCTTCTCCTTCCTGATGTTTCTGTGGAATCTCTTTTCTGCGTTGCAATCCGTGGCTCCGTGTTTTGATGCCAACGCCTCCCGTGGAGGGAGCCGGGCGAGTGCAGCTTCCCCCTGACCCGCCAAAGGCAAGAGCGCCCAGTTCCAGGTCGGCTGCCAGGCAGAGGAGGAGGAGGAGGAGGAGGGGGGAGGAGGAGCAGGGTCTGGATGTGATCCATGCTCCATGGGGGGTGTATCTGTGGGGAGGGGTGCCCCTCTTTTTGTTTGGAGGCCCATGTGAGTGCCAGGGTCCTGCCTCCCCTCTTCCCCCTTTGGCACTTCCAGCAGTGTGTGTGTGTGTGTGTGTGTGTGTGTGTGTGTGTGTACGCGCATGTGGGTGCCCTGGGAGCATTCCCTGCCCCCTCCCCTTCCGCCAGCCTTGGGTGCCGCGGGTGAGGACTGTGTGCTGCACACACACTTTGGGGTCCAGCTGCCGCCACTGATGCTCTTGCAGCACAACTGCACTAATGAGAGCTTGGCGCTCCTCCTCGCAGGCCTCCCATCCTGCCGCCAGCCACACACGTGGAGCGCAGGGGCCCGTGCCCCTCGCCATTGAGCTCCCCCACCATCCAAGTGGCTTCCGCTCGCACTTTGGGGGTATGGGCAGCTGTGCTCTTGGCAAAGGCCACCCAGGAGGGAGGGAGGCCCGCCCTAGACCCCTTCTCTCCCCCCCCCCCACAACCCCCAAGTGGAGGACCTTCATGAGCCATGGCTATCAGGAGCCCCCCCAAGTCTATGAGGCTGAAACGGATCACAGAATCCTAGAGCTGGGAGAGACCTCATGGGCCATCCAGCCCAACCCCATTCTGCAAGGAGCAGGAAAATTGCCTTCAAAGCCCCCACCCCACCCCCAAACAGATGGCCATCCCGCCTCTGCTTCAAAGCCTCCACCACACTCTGGGGCAGAGAGTTCCACTGTTGAACACCTCATACGGTCAGGAAGTTCTCTCTTTCACACAGTCAGTTCTTCTTAATGGAGAAGACCCCCAAAGGCAACCCAGTCTTTCTGCAGCACCCCAAGCCCTCCCCACTGAGGGCCACCCAACCTCTGCCTTAAAACCTCCCCAGGAGGAAGGAGACTCACTGGACTTCAAGGCAACCCGCATTCCGCTGCGGAACAGCCCTGACTGTCAGGACGTTCTTCCTTATGTTTAGCTGGAACCTCTTTCCTTGCTTTTTGAGTCCATGGCTTCATGGTCTCTTGTCTGGGGGCTTGAATGGGGGGGGGGATGCTTCTCCACGTTCTCCATGCCTGTGACCCGCCTGTCAGCTGACTCACCCTCCTGGGGGGCTGTGACAGGAGGATCATGGCCTGGCCTGGGTGCCCATGTCTTCTGGCCTTCCCTGCGGCCCCCTTGTCCTCTGCACCGCTTGCTAGTGTGTGTGTGTGTGTGTGTCCCCATTAATCAGAAGTTGAAGGGCCAGCCTTGTCCTGTAGGGAGAGGAGGAGTCCTGGGGGCCACACAAGTCCAGCCCCCCCCCCCCCCCCCGCACAATGTTCTTCCTCCTTGACTTCACCCGGCCTCCCTCACCTCTGCCTGCCTTTCAGGGCGGGAGGGGCCTCTTGCCTTCCAGCAACCCCCCCCCCCCATTAATCCCATTGGGCTCCCAGTAATCTCTGCTGTCTTTGCGTATTAAGTCAGAGCTTTTGCCTCCGGAGTGAATTATGCAAAGGGACGCGGGTGCTGACTGCGCACAATTCCCTGCCTGGTTATGTGTGTGTGTGTGTGTGTGGGCGGGGGGGGGGGGGTTGGCTTGGAGGGGAGGCATTGCTGACCCCAGGCCCAGGGAACCCTACTCTGGCAGCGGGGGGGGGGGGGCTCCCCTTGACCCGCCTTCAAGGGCCCCTCGGTGCCTTCTGTGAGGAGGGGGCCACGGGGGCGGGGCATGCTCCCTCATGCACACACAGGCCAGTTTGAGCGGGACCTGGCCCTCATTAGCCCCTCATTAGCACTTCAGGAAGCCTGGTGCCAGCTCATTACCAGAGAGAGAGAGAGAGAGAGAGAGAGAGAGGCCTGGTCTTCTTCGCACATCGGCACGTGAATCAGGGTGTTTGTTAGCATCCTGGATTAATATTTATATTACGGATAATTACAGCTCCGCGTTACGTCAAATGGGCGCTGCGAGTCATACGTGCGATTGGGCCGCTCTCAGGCCTCCGGATTGGGGCCGCGAGATGCTGCGGGGCGGACAGTGCCCACCACTGGCTGGCTGGAGGGTGCCTGTGTGCGCGGTTGTGCCTGTGTGTCCGTGAAGGGGGGGGGGGTCCTCCCCACTTCTCTGCTTGGGGGGGGGGGCAGGGAGCCCCCAGTGCTGCTGGGCAGAAATCCCTCCCCCTTGGAGCCCAAAGGCCAAAGCCTGGCGGGAGGGAGAAGGAGCCCCCCAAGTTGTGCATCCCCCCCTCCCTCCCTCCCTCCCTCCCTCCCTCCCTCCCTCCTTTCCTTCCTTCCTTCCTTCCCATGACATCTTTCCTCCCTTCTTTACATACCATACCAAAGCAAACCATCTTTCCTTCCATACCATACCATACATACCATACCTTCCTTCCTTCCCATGACATCTTTCTTTCCCATATCATCTTTTCTTCGCTCCCATCTTTCCTTCCATCCATCCATCCATCCATCCATCCATCCATCCATACTATTCCATAGCATATCATCGTTCCTTCCTTCTCATCCCGTCCCATCCATTCTTTCCTTCCCTTCCATCCCATCCCATCCCATCCCATCTCCTTCCTTCCATCCATCCATCCATCCATACTATTCCATAGCATACCATCATTCCTTCCTTCTCATCCCATCCCATCCCATCCATTCTTTCCTTCTTTCCCTCCCTCCCTCCCTCCCTCCCATCCCATTTCCTTCCTTCCTTCCTTCCTTCCTCCCTCCCTCCCTCCCCTCCCTCCCTCCCCTCCCTCCCTCCCCATGCACCCCCCACCTTCAGTCCCCTTCCAGGCCTTTCTTGTTGTGGTGGTGGGGGGGGGGGGGGGGGAGGGGGGGAGGAATGGCTTCAGGGAAAAGAAGCAAAACCGTTTTCCCATGAGGAGGGGATGGGCCTCACTGGGTGGGAGAGAGGGGGGCATCTGCCTGGGAATAATCTCAGTGGTGTCATAGAATCCTGGAATCCTAGACCTGGAAGAGACCTGGTGGGCCACCCAGACAAACCCCCTTCTGCCAAGAAGCAGGGAAATCACATTCAAAGCACCCCTGACAGATGGCCACCCAGCCTCTGTTTCAAAGCCTCCAAAGAAGGAGCCTCCCCCCACCACACTCCCTCCGGGGCAGAGAGAGAGAGAGAGAGAGTCCCACTGCTGAACAGCTCTCTCTCTCTCTTTCTCTCTCTCTCTCTCACACACACACACACAGTCAGGAAGGTCTTCCTCACGTTCAGGTGGAATCTCCTGAAATTTGAAGCCGGTCCTCCCTTACGTCCTAGTCTCCAGGGCAGCAGAAAGGAAGCCCCCTCCCTCCGCCCTGTGGACTTCCCCTCCGTCACCTCTTGACCCAGGAGCCCCCAGATGGCGTAGTGGACTAAGTGACTTGAAGGTTGGGTTGCTGACCTGAAAGCTGCCAGGTTCGAATCCCACCCGGGGAGAGTGCGGATGAGCTCCCTCTCTCAGCTCCAGCTCCATGCGGGGACATGAGAGAAGCCTCCCACAAGGATGGTAAAAACATCAAAACATCCGGGCAATGTCACCTGGGCAACGTCCTTGCAGACGGCCAATTCTCTCACTCCAGAAGCTACTCCGGTTGCTCCTGACACGAAAAAAAAACCCTCTTGACCCCTGGCCCCCCTCACGCCTCCTCTCTCTCTCTCTCTCTGGGCCCCTCTGCCAGAGCCCCCCCCCCCCGCTCCCTGCTGCCTGGTGGGGGTTCTTTATGCCGGTGGACCTCGCCTTGTAAGACGAAGGGTCCTCACTTGCCTTCCCTAGCCCAACGCCCCCCCCCAACTCCACAAACACACACCACGAGTTGGTTGAAAAGGCCAAGTTGGGAGCAAAGGAGAGGCTTCGTGTTTGGGCCCCAAATGGCAGGCAGGTGGGCAGGCGCTGGGGACAGGTGCGAGCCAAGAGCCAGGCCGCCAGTCGCGACCCTGGCAGGATAGAATCAAAGAATCACAGGGTTGGAAGAGGGCCCCTCAAAGACCATCCAGCCCAGCCTCTGCCCTGCGGGAAAAGCACCATCAAAGCACCCCCGAGAGATGGCCATCCAGCCTCTGTTTCAGAGCATCCCAAGAAGGAGCCTCCACCGGACTCCCTCCTCTGGGCTGAGAGTTCCACGGTTGAACAGCTCTCCTTACAGCCAGGAAGTCCTTCCTAGTAATGTCCAGGTGCTTTGAACCATGGGTCTAGTCTCCAGGGCAGCGGAAAGGAAGCCCCCTCCCTTTCCCTCCTGAATATTACGGGCAGGCGGGGGGAATCACGGGCATGGCAAAGCGGGGCCCAAAGGGCAGCTCCCCTGACGGCTTCTGAGGAGGGCCGCCTGGCCAGGAGCCCCAGAAGGGAGCGGAGGGGCCCCGGGGCCTTTCCGAGGGGTGGGCCTCTGGCCAGGAGCCCCGCCTGCAGCCACAGCCCTTCCTGCCTGCCTGCCTGCCTGCCATGCCATCCTTCCCATCCCATCTCATTCCATTTTTCCTTCCTTCTTTCCTGCCTTCCCACTTTCCTCTTCCAGACTGACCCCAGCCCACCCTCCCATACACATTTAATTTGTGTTTGTTCAAAAAGTGGGTTGCTGTGAGTCTTTCGGGCTGTCTGGCCATGTTCCAGAAGCTTTCTCTTCTGACATTTCGCCCACATCTGTGGCGGGCATCCTCACAACCTCTGAGGATGCCTGCCATGGATGTGGGCAAAACGTCAGGAGAGAATACTTCTGGAACATGGCCACACAGCCCGAAAGACATACAACAACCCTGTGATCCCGGCCATGAAAGCCTTCGACAACACAGCTGTTAGGAATCCTGGGAGTTGAAGGCCAAAAACATCTGGAGACACAGGTTGAGAACCACTGCTGTAGATCCAACAGCATCTTTGGAGGCCTTTAAACATGAAAGCCTTTGAGAATACAATGTTTTTAAAGTGTTAAGAAAAAACGGAGACATTGGTGAGGGAAGGGCGTTGCCCCAACTGCAAGGTGTGGGTGTGGGTGGGAGAGAAAACAGTGGGGCTTGGGCAGGAGTGAAAGGGGAGCCGGCCTTCCTTGAGGCCTCTTTGGGAGCCACAGTGTCTGCAGCATCTCCCCCCCCCCCCCAATTTGCAGGCATCCTTCCTGCCTGCTTTCCAAGGTGCTGAATGGGGAGCCTTGGCTGTCTCTGTGAGCCCCAACCAGAGCCCCAACCAGCGCAGGACCATTGAATCCACTGGCTTGTTTGCCTTTTGGCTCGCCAGGAACCCGTCCACGGCCACATTTAGTGGATCAGTGCTTGCTATGGGGCGGGGGGTGGGGGTCAGGCTCAAGGAAGCCCCGCTTAGAAAGCCAAACTGGGCTGGTGGCTTGGGAGATCTCTGGGGCTGAGGAAGCCACGGAAGGGGCCCCGCCTGGATCCCCCTTTTCACACTGTTTGTGTGGGAAACAAGGCCCTGCTTCTCCTGCTTGAAGAGCAGCAGCTCACCAAAACTAATGACGGCAACCAAAACAACCCACTCACCTAATCCTAATCAGGGAAGGAAGGAAGGAAGGAAGGAAGGAAGGAAGGAAGGAAGGAAGGGAGGAAGGACGGAGGGGGTCAGCCAACTTGGGGCACAATTCCAAGTGCCCTCTGTCCCCCGTAGAGCCCTGTAGGACCCAGGCCCAGTCAACCCCCTCCATCCCTCCACCTTTGCCCTTTACCTGGCAGAGGAAGGCCTTCCCGGTGCTCCCTCCTCCCTATGATTCCCCCCTCATATATTTATACATGGCTATCATGTCTCCTCACAGCCTTCTCTTCTATAGGCTAAACATGCCCATCTCCTTAAGCCGCTCCTCATAGGGATTCTTGTTCTCCAGACCCTTGACCCTTTGAGTCCCCCTCATCCTCTGGACACACTCCAGCTCAGAGCCAACCTCTCCCTTCCGTGGCTGTGCCCAGAATGGGACACGGTGGGATTCCAAGTATTCCTTTCTCAGGGTTCTGGCCGGCCTCCCTTTCTGGGGACGGTTCACTGGTTCTCCCCGTTTGACCTTTTTAATAGTTTCCTCCGGCTTTAATGCTCTGCTAGTTTAGCTGCTTCATCACTTTTGTCTGCTGTGATGTGGAACTATGCCTGCTTTGAGCCAAAGTGGGGAAAAGATGAGGCATAAACGTGGAGGGGGGACCACTCCCCTCCCATACGAAGGAAGGGGAGAAAAGGGGGTGCCAGGGGTTAGGATGCAGTGGAGAATGCCTGACCCTTTGGCCTTTCCCCCTCGTGTGGGTCCTGCCGGGCAGAAGGGCTTGCACTGGGTGACCCTCGGCTTGCCTTCCGACTCCAGGCTTGTGGGATTCTGCTCTAGGGCTCCAGGCGCTGGGCTTAGGGCCCACGTCCAGCCCAAGGGTGTCTGAGGGGTGGGCAATGCCCCCTCCCCCCTCCCTCCCTCCCTCCCTCCCTCCCAGGCCTCCTCCTCCCCTTTCCCTTTCCCTTTCCCTCTCCTTCCCTTTCTCTCTCTGGCCCAGCACTTTCTCTCAGCTGCAGAGTCAGCTTTGAAAGGACAGGAAAAGAGCTTGGCTGGCTTGTGTGTGTGTGTGTGTCTGCGCCCGGCCTCCCTCCCCTCGTCGTCCCCCCCCCCCCACTCGCCTGGCTGCATCATTTACTTTCAATACAGAGGCAGGATGGAAAGGCAAAGCCTTGCAAGGCCAAAGGGGGAGGGGGCCGAGAGGGGCCGGGAGGGGATGAGAAGGGCCCAAGGGCCACAAGCAAAGAAAGCCCAGGGGGACAGGATGGGGGGGGACACCGCCGTAAGGGCCCTTTGGCACCTGGAAGATGGGCCGTTCATGGATGATGGGAATGTCATCAAAGCCAGGCCCCTCTTGAGTCCAGAAGGGTCCCTCCAGGGTCCCGGACCCCAAAGGAGAGCGGCATGGTTCAAGGGACCCCGTTTTCAAGGCTGTTCTTGGAGAGCAGGACACAAGAGGGGGGGGGGCAAAGGGGGAAAGGGAGCCCTGGGCTCCCTCTTTGTGGCCTGGGGGTCACTGAGAGCCAGGAGGGCCCAGGAGGGGAGGGGGCTGCGAGGGCCACACGGCAACCTCCCTCCCCCCTCCTTTGCAGCAGGAGCACCACCCTCCCCCCCCCCCACACGCACACACCAGTCCCTTTCCTGGCAGCCCCCCTTCCACAAACAGCAACAGCAAAGGCCCAATTCACATCACATGTCACCCCATCAGTGAGCCCCCCCCAGACCCCCACCCCACCCTGCACTTCTGAGGAAGGGTCTCCTTGGGTCGGGGTCCTCCCCCCTGCCCTTCAAGCTACAGGCGGCGCTGGGTCTGGCTCTTGATGTGATTTTATTTCAATCCAGAAAAGGCTGCTTGACATTCACAAAGCCCTGCGAAAGAAAGGAGGCCTCTCCCGCCTGGCAGCTGGCACAGCCATTTCCCTCTTGGGCGCTCAAGACCCCCCCCCCCCAGCCCACCCCGACCCCGGATTCCCAGGCCATTTCCTGGCTCCTCCGCTGCACACACACAGAGACCCTTCCCCTTCCCCTCCCCCCCCCCCCCCCCCCCACCACCAAAGTCATGGCATTCGGTGCCACTCACCAACCCTTGAGGGACATGGCATTATGAAAAAATTTAACAATATTTATTAAAATACAAAAATACAGTTGTCTCAGAGTTACAGTCAGATTATTCTGGCTTTTGGATTGTTGTCCTCTTCTTCGCCCCCAAACAGTCCTCCTCCTCCCCCCCCTTTTTTTGATTGCAACCACTTTGAGCCCAGGAAAGGGGGCCCAGAACCAAAGTCAGGAGGGGAAGGGTGGGGGGGGAAGGGAGGGGGCTCCGGCGGGGGGGGGGGCAGCGGCGGCATCAATCCCCCTCCCGCTCAGCCCAGAGAGGCTTGTGCCCGGGGCTGAGCGGTGCCCTTGGGGGGCAGCCCCCTCCCCTTTACCCCCCCCCCAGAAGAGCAGGGGGGAGGAATAGGGAGACCCCTCTGTCCTTGCCCCAAATGAAGAAGAAGCACACCATTGGTTCAGGGTTCTACAATCATAGGTCAGATTGCCCACCGCCAGACTGGCCGCCCCCCCTCCCTCCCTCCCTCCCTCCCTCCCTCCCTAAGTGGGGGGGGGGTCCTTCCCCAACTCCAGCCCCTCCCTCCCTCACTCCCCTGCTCTGCACCTGGGCCCTCTTGCCCACCAGCCTGCAATGCAATGCCATGCCATGCAATGCAACCGCAGGAATGTGCTGCATTGGGCAGGAGGACCGGCCAGCAGCAGAGGAAGCAGCCTCCATCGCCCCCCCCCCCAATTCCTCCTCTCTCTTCCCAATTGGGGGAGGGAGGGGGGAGCCCACTGAGGGAGGGGCCACTCGATGGAGCCCCCTCCAGCCCCACTGACACCATAGACAGGTCCCCCTCCCCACCCCGCAAATCCCGCCACCAGCACAGAGGGAGGGGGGCAGGCGGGCGGGCGGGCGGGCGGGCAGGCCTCTGCTGGTTGAAGATTTTTTGCTGCTTGATAAAATTATGCATTCCCTTTGCATTAATTGTCTTTTCCTTACAAAAAAGAAGGGGGGGAAGGGGGGGAGAAAAAAAGACCTCTTTTATTGCATTGGTCACCTTTTGGCACAGTACAAACCCTTGGTGCGCTCCCTTCCTTCCTTCCTGCCTTCCTTCCTTCCTTCCTTCCTCCCTTCTTCTTTTCCTTCCTTCCTGCCTTCTTCCCTTCCTTCCTTCCCCCTTTTCTGTAAATAGCTGCAAATATGGAGACTTTGCCTTTTCACGGGGCTTTACGAAAAGAGTGTCTCTATAGAAACGGGTTTGTTTTTGCTGCATTCTAAGTAACGTCTTCTAAAAAACGACGGACCCCCCCCCCCCTCCATACTCCCCTCTGTTTGGGGGTTTCTCTGCCCCTCTGAGCCGCTCGCTCGCTCTCTGTCCATCTCTCTCCCTCTTCTTCCAAAGCCACTGTGGCCATTTCTGCCTCTCTCTCTATTTGTGGTGCTGAGGGGGGGGGGGGGGTGAGAGGCGTTCTGCTTTTGGGGCCGGAGGTTATTTGCTGCCTCCTTTTAAATAGAACTTACACGTTAGGAAACAGGGTGTTCTGCATATTCCTCCTCTCTTTCTGCCTGTCTGTCTCTCTTTCGTCATCTCATCATCTGCTCCTCTGACCTCGGCCCAAGGACTTAATATATAAGCATATACAAGGAGAAAACCCCCAAGGCCTGTGTCGTCGTAGTCATTGCCCCGTCCCCCCCGCCTCCCCCCAGAGGCCCCCCAACCAGCCTCTCTGTACAAAAGTTGAGGCCGCCGCCGCCGCCGCCGCTTGCGGTCTTGTGCATCCTGCGGCAAGGTGCCTAGAGTTTGCTGGGCTAAGTAAGGGCCTCCTCCTCCTCCTCCTCGCTCAGATCTGTGTCTCCTGCACTTTCTCCTTGGGGTGGGTCTGGATTATGTACGGCTCGGCAATAGTCGTGACTGTGGGGTGCAGGGAGTTCCCCAGGCAGTTTTCTGTCCAGTGGGCCCCGTGGGGGGGTTTGTAAGTGTTGTAGTTAAGGTGGTCATGGATAGCGGCCGGCAGTACAACTGCCCCCTCACCTGATCCGCCCGACGACGACGACGGCGCCGGCTTGGAGGGGCCCGAGGCGGACGACATCCCCGCCGACCCCGCGGAGGCCGCCGAGGCCGGGGCGGCCATGTCCTCGTCCACCTGGATGATCTCCACGGTCCGGGCGGCGGCCACGGTGCTGCGCTGCTGGTGCCGCTTGCGCAGCTTGTAGAAGACGATCAACATGGCCGCCGCCAGCAGCGTCACGGCCACAAAGCAGCCAATGATGATCTTGGTGGTTTTCATCACCTCGTCCAGGCTGGTCTGCATCTTGTCGTTGCCGTTGCTGTTGCCGCCCTCGCCCCCGGGGCCCGCCCCCGGTCCCCCCGGCTCCTGCTGCCGGGGCCCCGGGCGGGTGGCCTGGACCAGGACGGTGGTGGTGGTGGTGTAGGCGGGCTGGTAGCCGGCGGAGGAGGCGGAGGCGGTGGGCACGGGCTTGGAGAACTTGGGGAAGAGGGTCTCGGGGGCGCTCTCGGTGGTCTCCACGGTGACGGTGGTGAAGAAGCTGTAGTTGGAGGTGTTGAGGAGCTCGGCGGCGCTGGCGTTGAGGTAGGCCGAGGCGTTGGAGCGGCCGGCCACGTTGGCCACCATGCAGGTGTAGAGGCCCGTGTCGGTGAGCAGCACCCGCGAGAAGTTGAGGGTGCCGTCGTTGAGCACCTGCAGGCGCGGGTGGGCCGAGGCGTGGCTGAGGACGGAGCCGTCGGGCAGGAGCCAGCGCACGGCGGACATGGCGGGGGGTGCGGCAGCGCAGCTCGGCCGGCCGGCCCTCGGAGACGTTGAGGTCGCGCGGGGCGTCCATGATGACGGGGGCGGCGCAGCGGAAGGCGGCCTGGTCCACCTCCAGCAGGAAGCGGCCGCGCAGGTGGGCGGGGGAGTGGCAGCGGCCGCAGCAGGTGGAGTTGGTGGGGATGGACTCGCGCAGCCACCAGGCCAGCCAGAGCACGTCGCAGTCGCAGCTCCAGGGGTTGTGGTGCAGGTGCAGCTCCACCAGGTAGCGCAGCGGGGCGAAGAGGTCGTGGGGCAGGGCGCTGAGGTTGTTGTGGGCCAGGTTGAGCTCCACCAGGGCGGCCAGGCCCTCGAAGGCGTCGCGCTCCACCAGGCCCACCTGGCAGCTCATCAGCCAGAGCTTGCGCAGGGAGCGCAGGCCGCGGAAGGCGCCCGGGCGCAGGGCCGGGAAGTGGTTGCCCGACAGCTCCAGCTCCTCCAGCCCCACCAGCGGGGCCAGGTTGGGCACCTCGCGCAGGCCGCACATGCCCAGGTTCAGGTACTTGAGGTTGTGCAGGCCCTCGAAGGCGCCCTCGGAGACGTACTTGAGGCGCTTGAGCTCGCCCAGGTCCAGGCGCATGAGCGAGGGCACGCGGTTGAAGGCGTACGAGGAGATGCTCTCGATGGGGTTGTTGCGCAGCCAGAGCTCGCGCAGCTTGGACAGGTACTCGAAGGCGCCGCTCGGCACCACCGTCAGCCAGTTGTCGAAGAGCTCCAGCGTGTTGAGGCTGGCCAGCCCGTTGAAGGCGCCCACCTCGATCTGCCGGATGGCGTTGCGGCCCAGCTGCAGGACCTCCAGGTGCCGCAGGTGCCGGAAGGTGTCGGCCTGCACGCGCCGGATCTGGTTCTCCATCAGGTTCAGGAAGCGCGTCCCGGGGGGGATGCCCGCCGGCACCTCGCCCAGCCCCCGCCGCGTGCACACCACCTTGCTCAGCTGCGGGCTGCACGAGCACGCCGGGGGGCAGCTCTGCGCCGAGGGGGGGCCCGCGCCCCCCGCCCAGGCCCCGCCGGGCGCCCACGCCAGCGCCAGCCCCAGGCACAGCGCCACGGCGCGCGGGGCCAGGGCCCGGGCCGGGGGCGGGCGGGGGCGCGGGCGCGGGCGGGGGGCGCGCCGGCCAGGGGGGGGCCTCGTGCGGGGGCGGCCCGGGGGCGCTCATGGCCCGCCGCGTCCATCGCCACCCATCATCGCGGGGGCGGGGGGAGGGAGGGAGGGAGGGAGGGGGGCAGGCGGGGTCCTCAGCCCCCCATCCGGACCGGGCGCCCCCTCCTCTTCGAGCCTTCTCCGCGGCCGCCTTCTCCTCCTCCTCCTCCTTCTTCCTCCGGGCGGGGGAGGGGCGTCAGGCGGGGGAGGCGGGGCTTGGCTGCGGGGCGCCTCCCGGGGGGGCGGGGGGGGCCGAGGCGGGGGCGGCGGCGGGGATCCATGGCCGCCCGGCGCCTCCTCCCCCGCCGCCTCCCTCTCTCCTCCTCCTCCTCCGGCTTCTCTTCTATTCCGGGCCCCCCTTCTTCATCCGGGGGGGGGGGGGGGGGCTCTGCGGCGGCCGGGGGCTCCTCTGCTGCCCCCTTCTTCCTTCTCCCTTCCTCTTCAGCGGGTGGCGACTGCGGCGGGGAGGGCGGGGGCGGGGGAGGCGCTGCGGCGGCGGCGGCGGCCTGGGACCCCCTTCCCGAGGGGGAGAAGCCCCTCCGCCGCCCTCCTCCTCCTGCTGCTGCTGCTGCTGCCTGTGTCTCTGCCGGCGGGGGTCCTCCTCCTCCTCCTCCTCCTCCTGCTCGTGGTTCCCGGGGCTGGCGCAGTCTGCACCGGCCCCGGCGCCTCGCGCATCCTTTTGTCCTTCACTCGGAACGGAGCCCCGCCGCCGCCGCCACTGCCGCCGGAGGAGGAGGAGGAAGAGGAAGAGGAAGAGGAAGAGGAGGAGAAGAAGAGGAGGGGGAGGCGAGGAGGAGGAGGAGGAGCGGGGGGGCAGCGCGGAGACGGGGCTGCTGCTCCTGCCGCTGCTGCCGAATCCGGTGCCGCCGCCGCCGCCGGTGCCGTGGCTGCTGCTGCTGCTGCTGCTGCTGACGCATCGGCTCCTTCCTTCCTTCCCTCCTCCTCCTCCTCCTCCTCCTCCTTCCCGGGCAGAAGCGTCATCCTCCCCCTCCCTCCCCTTCCTCGCCGAGGACGAGGAGGCTGAGGCTGCTGCTGCTAAGGAGGGAGCGAGGGAGGGAGGGAGGGGACCGGCGACCCCCCCCCCCCATGCCCCCGCTCGGCTCCGGATAGAGAAGAGAAAAGAAGAGAAGAGAAGGGTCTGCCTCAATTTGGAGAGAAGGAAGGAGCGGGGGGGGGAGGGCCCCCCACTTCTCACTGACCCCTCAGGAGGGGCGGGGGCACCATCTCCTGAGGCCCCTCCTTGGGGGGGGGGGGGGCTGAGGCGCTGAAGTCCAGAGGGAGCCCCGTCCCAATATGGGGAAGGGCCTCACATTGAGGAGGGCCAGTTCAGAAATGGGGGGGGGGGGGCTGGTGTGCTGCTCCAGAGACCCCAATGGTAAGCAAAGCCTTTGGCCTTGGAACTGACCTCCAGGAGTCCAGTGGGCTCTCCTTCCCCTGTGGCTGGATGGCCATCTGCTGGGGTGGCCTTGATAATCCCTTCCTGCTGCAGGATTCTGTGATCCTGTTCCCTCTGCCTGCAGAGCCAGGCTTGTGGTGGGCGCTTGTGGGGCTTGATGGGGGGCGATGCCTGGTTCCACAGCAGGACATGGGGAAGATATCTTGGAGTCCTCGTGGGGAGGAAGGAAAACATGAGCCAACAGTGTCATGCAGCAGCTTAAAAAGCCAATGGGATTTGGGCCTGTATCAGGAGGAGCCTAGTGCCCAGGTCCAGGGGAGTCATGCTTCGTTTCTCTTCTCTTCTGCCTTGGTTAGACCACTTTACGTGGAATCAGGCTCTGTGTCCCATTCTGGGCACCGCAATGGGAGGGAGAGGTTAACTCTGAGCTGGATTGTGTCCAGAGGAAGACTCAGAGGGTCAAGGGCCCGGAGAACAAGAATCTCTATGAGGAGCGGCTGAAAGAGCTGGCCATGTTGAGCCTGCAGAAGAGAAAGCTGAGAGGAGACATGATGGCCATGTATAAATATGTGAGGGGAAGGAAGTCCTAGGGAGGAGGGAGCAAGCTTGTTCTCTGCTGCCCTGGAGACTAGAATCATAGAATAGTAGAGTTGGAAGAGACCTCATGGGCCATCCAGTCCAACCCCATTCTGCCAAGAAGCAGGAAATCACATTCAAAGTGCCCCCGACAGATGGCCATCCAGCCTCTGCTTAAAAGCCTCCAAATGGGACAACGGTTTCAAATTACAGGAAAGGAGATTCCACCTGAACATGAGGAAGAATTTCCTGATTGTGTGAGAGAGCTGTTCAGCAGTGGAACTCTCTGCCTCAGAGTGTGGTAGAGGCTGCTTCTTTGGGGGCTTTGAAGCAGAGGCTGGATGGCCATCTGTTGGGGGTGCTCTGAATGCAATTTTCCTGCTTCTTGGCAGAATGGGGTTGGGCTGGAGGGCCCACCAGGTCTCTCCCCACTCTGCTCATGCCTGACCTGTTATTGAGCCAGTTAACCCCATTCACCTGTAATGACCTGTCACTCTGTGGAATTTGCTCCCTAGACTCACCCGGCATGGTTTGGCCAGCAACCAGGTCAGAGGCCTGTGAGGAGGGTCTCCCCGGAGGAGGCTGGCCCCTGCTGAGGGGGTTAGCAGAGTCGGGGCACCGCCTGGGGGGCCTTGTTTTCCCTGGCCTTGCAGAGCACCTTCCGCGGCAGGGGCCCCTCAAATGTGCGTCCCTTGCGTTCATGCCCCACCTTCCTAAAAGTGCGCTGCGCAAGGGAAGCTCTCCCGGGGACGCTTCCTCCCCCTGCGCCCAGTCTGCCCTCCTTGACCCCTTTGTTGTCTAGTGGACTCAACACACTTTCCAACCTGCTTTCAGACAAAAATCTACACACACACACACATATGCACACCCACATATAAAACTAGCATATAGACCCAGTGTTTCCCAGGCATGCATTTTCTGTGCTATTTATTAGAAATACTCCTCGCTGCCTTGATGATTTTATGAATGGTCCAATTATAGAGGTGAAGAAAAATATCCACCTTTCCTTCATGTTGTTGACAATTCACTGTCGACGTTTTCCACCGTGCGGTTTCCTGATGCGCAGCTGCCTTGTGGGTTTGCAAACTTAAATTCAAGGCAGACTGCAAGGTCTCCTTTCCATGTTTTGGGCCTTTTGACCTAAAAAAGGATGGGTTTTTTTTAGTTTAAATCCTGGCAGTGTTTTGAAGTTGGATCATGAATGGTGTATATACCAAGTTTGGTTTGGATTCCTCAAACCGCGTAGGAGCCTTTGTGCAACATACCTACCTCATGCGTATTGTGTCTTCTATTATGTACATACATGTTAATGTGGAATTTGTGTATTGATAGTGTTTAAATGCAATTTGTGCCATGCTTGTATTGCAACTGATTGCATCATCCAGAATGTACCATAATGTGGAAAGAGTTAATTGCCAAGAAGCTATGATGACCTTGATGAGTGGCTGGAACTAGGGAGTATCCAGACAATACATAGGTGGCTGCAACAGGCACCTTAAGGCCTTCCTGCCTGGACCTTTAGGACTTTGTTTGCTTTTGCAGCCTTGTTTGCAGCGTTCCTCTCTTTCATTTGGGCAAGGAGCCCACGTCCCCTTCCTCCCTTGGAAGAGCCCCCCACCCACCCTGCCGTGGCCAAGCGCCCAGCCCCCTGCCCGAAGGAGGGCCATCCGAGCCCCCGTTCCTTTCCTTTCCTGTCCTCGGCCTGCGCAGCGGGTTCTGCCTGTGCTGTCAGCGCTGGATCCGGGAGCCCTGCTTGGGTGTCGTTTGGGAGGCGATGTGATAGGGCCCTATTTAAATACTTGACGGGATGTCATGTCGGAGATGGAGAAAGCGTGTTTCCTGCTGCTCCAGAGAGTAGAACACGAAGCAATGGATTCCGGCTACACGGGAAGGGATTCCCTTCAGTGTAGGGAGGGATTCCTGGCAGGAGGAGCCGCGTGGCGGTGGGACGTGGGGGTCTTCAGGCCGGTCTCCCCACTCCCCACCTCAGGGAGAGCAAGGCCGGCCTCTCCCCGCAGGGCTTCTCTGCTCTGCGTCTTCTCTTCAATCTTTGGCTTGACCGGATAAGGGGGGGGGGGGCCGAGAGGCAAAGGCCGAGAGGGAGGCCGGCAGGGGTCATCGACCTAGTTGTGTGTGTGCGCCAGTCCCCACAGCCATGGTGGCTGACCCCTTTGGGCCTCTCAGGGGCCGGGACCATGTCTCCCCAATACTTCCCCCCACATTCTAGTCTCCACCAGCCCCATGCCAAGGGGTCCAGCAGGCAGGTTGCGACCTGTCAGGCTCTTGAGTGCAGAAGTGTGCAGAGTGCCAAGGGCCGCTGCTCCAAAAGCAGTGCCCCCCAGAGCACAGCCCCAAGGAGCCTCTGTCGGGGAGGGGGGCATGCACAGCACACACTAAGTCGTGCGTCCATCCTTGGCCTGAGAATTTATTTAATTATTTACTGGTGGTGCAGTGTGTTAAACCGCTGAGCTGCTGAACTTACTGACCTAAAGGTCAATGGTTCGAATCCGGGAAGCGGGGTAAGCTCCTGCTGTTAGCCCTAGCTTTTGCCAACCTAACAATTTGAAAACATGCAAATGTGAGTAGATCCATAGGTACAGCTTCTGCAGGAAGGTAACAGCACTCCATGCAGTCATGCCAGTGGCCACAACGCCGGCTCTTCGGCTTAGAAATGGAGATAAGCACCAACCCCCAGGGTCGGACTTGAGTACACTTAATGCCAAGGGGGAAACCTTTCCCTTTACTATTTATTTGCCACACTTCTCTCCTGCTCTTCTCAACCCGGAAGGGGACTCCGGGCGGCCTTACAAAGGCAACAGTTCAATGCCAGATATAAAAATATTTCAGTAAATAAATAGAGGCATTAAAGTCAACAATTCAGAACATAGCATTAAAACTTCACATAATCCAGATCATATTCCAGGGCCAGTCGGAGTCTCCATGATGAAACTATACTTACTTACTTACTTACTTAGGCGATCCCTCGTAGTTCGAGGATGATGGTCCTCCGGCTTCTCTATCTTGGGGATGGATCCATCGGTGGCTGAAGAGACCTATTCTTGACCCGCATATTCTCCTGCAGTGAGGACTTCAGTTTCCAGGTGGAAGGCGGTCCCGGTTGGGGTTGGCTTGACGCTCCTTCCTCTTGGCACGTTTCTCCCTTAAGCCCTCCATTCGTGCCTCTTCGAACTCCGCAGCACTGCTGGTCACAGCTGACCTCCAATTGGAGCGCTCAAGGACCAGGGCTTCCCAGTTCTCAGTGTCTCTGCCACAGTTTTTAAGGTTGGCTTTGAGCCCATCTTTAAATCTCTTTTCCTGCCCACCAATATTACGTTTCCCATTCTTGAGTTCGGAGTAGAGCAACTGCTTTGGGAGACGGTGATCTTTGGGCATTCGGACAACATGGCCAGTCCAGCGGAGTTGATGGCGTAGGAGCTTCAATGCTGGTGGTCTTTAGAATCATAGAATAGTAGAGTTGGAAGAGACCTCATGGGCCATCTAGTCCAACCCCCCGCTAAGAAGCAGGAAATCGCATTCAAAGCACCCCCGACAGATGGCCATCCAGCCTCTGCTTAAAAGCCTCCAAAGAAGGAGCCTCCACCACGGCCCGGGGGAGAGAGTTCCACTGCCGAACAGCCCTCACAGTGAGGAAGTTCTTCCTGATGTTCAGGTGGAATCTCCTTTCCTGTAGTTTGAAGCCATTGTTCCGTGTCCTAGTCTGCAGGGCAGCAGAAAACAAGCTTGCTCCCTCCTCCCTAGGACTTCCCTTCACATATTTGTACATGGCTATCATGTCTCCTCTCAGCCTTCTCTTCTGCAGGCTAAACATGCCCAGCTCTTTAAGCCGCTCCTCATAGGGCTTGTTCTCCAGACCCTTAATCATTTTAGTCGCCCTCCTCTGGACGCTTTCCAGCTTAGAGTCAACATCTCCCTTCAACTGCGGTGCCCAAAATTAGACACAGTGTGATTCCAGGTGTGACCAAGGCAGAATAGAAAGAGGGGGAGCAGGACTTCCCTGGATCTAGACGCTATTCCCCTATTGATGAGGCCAGAATCCCGTTGGCTTTTTTAGCTGCTGCATCACATTGTTGGCTCATGTTCACCTTCCTCCCCACGAGGACTCCAAGGTCTTTTTCGCACACACTGCTGTCAAGCCAGGCATCGTCCCCCATTCTGTCTCTTTGATTTCCATTTTTTCTGCCGAAGTGAAGTATCTTGCATTTGTCCCTGTTGAACTTCATGTTGTGAGTTTCGGCCCATCATCTCTCTAGTCTGTCAAGATCGTTTTGAATTCTGCTCCTGTCTTCTGGAGTGTTGGCTCTCCCTCCCAGTTTTGTGTCGTCTGCAAACTTGATGATCGTGCCTTCTAACCCTTCGTCTAAGTCGTTAATAAAGATGTTGAACAGAACCGGGCCCAGGACGGAGCCCTGCTTGTGGCACTCCACTTGTCACTTCTTTCCATGATGAAGACGACGCATTGGTGAGAATCACCTTTTGGGTTCGTTCGCTTAGTTACAGATCCACCTAACCCTAGTTTTGTCTAGCCCACATTTTACTAGTTTGTTTGCCAGAAGGTCGTGGGGGACTTTGTCGAAGGCCTTACTGAAATCCAGGTACGCTACATCCACATCTTTGCTTCCTCAATCACGCTGGCCTTTGTCCGCCTGTCTTCCCAAGAGATTTGCAGGATTTTTCTGAGGCAACTATAGTCTCTTACTGCACTGCTCCCCTAACTGACCAAAGGCCTGACCCCAGGGCCCTGTTTTTGTGGCCCTGCCTATTGGCTGAGGGGGTGTGTGTGTGTGGGTGAAGGCCTGGGGCTCCCTGCCAGCATTTGGGGGGGGGGGGAGAGGGGGGGGCTCCAGAGGGAGGGGCTGCTGGGCCCCTCCCCTCCCTGGGCTGCCCTTGGACTCCCTCCCCCCCTTCCTCCTCCTCCTCCTCCTCCTCCTCCTGCTTCTCCCAGCGCAGCAGAGGCCGTTTAAAAACCAGCGTCTTGGCTAAGTGCTTCGCTTTATGCATCAGGAGCCTTTTCACAACTGAGTGAAGCCCAAATGGCAAGAGGGGAAGGGGGGGGGGGGCTGGGAGGGGAGGGGAGGGGAGGGGAGGGGAAGGGAGGGGGGAGAGGCCCCGCCACCAAGGCCAAGGAGAGGGCAACCGGGGCAGAGCTGGGCCCCCCTCCTCGCTTTTGCCCTCAAGGACATCGGGACACCCAGCCTTGGTCAAGCTGGAAGCAATTAATACATCTGGGTGGCTGCTGTGAGTTTCCCGGGCTCTGTAGCCATGTTCCAGAAGCATTCTCTCCTGACATTTCGCCTGCATCTGTGGCAGGCATCCTCAGAGGTTGAGAGGTCTGTTGGAAATGAGGCCAGTGGGGTTTCTATATGTATCTCCCTGTGGAATGATGTCCAGGGTGGGAGGAAAAAAGAAAGAACCCTTGTTTGTTGGAAGCAGGTGTGGAAATTGCCATTGGCCTCCTTGATTAGCATTGAATGGCCTTGCAGCTTCAAAGCCTGGCTGCTTCCTGCCTGGGGGGGAATCTTTTGTTAGGAGGGGATTAGCAGGCCCTGATTGTTAGCTGTCTGGAGTGTTGCTCTTGATTTTCTGTCTTGATTCCGGTGTTTTTAAGTATTGGTGACCGGATTGGGTTCCTTTTCCTGATTTCCTCCTTTCTGCTGAGATTCCCCACCTTGGGGGCACGTTGAGTGCAATTTCCTGCTTCTTGGCAGAATGGGGTTGGACTGGATGGGGTTGGACTGAGGTCTCATCCAAATCCATTATTCCATGATTCTATGATTCTATGATCTGCCAATGTGAGTATATCAATAGGTACCGCTCCGGCAGGGAGGTAACGGCACTCTATGCAGTCATGCCAGTGGCCACATGACCTTGGAGGTGTCTACGGACAACGCCGGCTCTTGGCTTAGAAATGGAGATGAGCACCAACCCACAGAGTCGGACACGACTGGACTTAACGTCAGGGGAAACCTTTACCTTTACCTTTTATGACCTGCGTCTTGTGGATTTCAAGGGCTTCTCTGTGTCATCTGATACGATGGCAGACCTCACAACCTCTGAGGATGCCTGCCAGAGATGGGAGTGAAATGTCAGGAGGAAATGCTACTGGGACATGGCCAGACATCCCGGAAAACTCACAGGAAACCCAGTGATTCTGGCCACCAACACAAATGAATGCATGTGTTTGGAGGGCATCTTATGGCGAGTGGGGGTCTTTTGCTCAGTGCGCTGTATGTATCTGGGGGGGGGGGAGTGTGTGCCCTCGGCTGCCCCCACCGTGGGGCCTGTCCTGGTCAGGGATTGATTGTGGCTGCCACCTCTCCCTCCATCTCCCTTTCTCTCTCTCTCTCTCTCTCTCTCTCTCTCTCTCTCTCTCTCTCTCTCGCTGGCAAGGGCAGCCCCTGAAGCAAAGTCATGTGCACTTGATCCCGGATTGGAGCGCATCGATTTTGAATCTGCTCAAGTGCCGCTGCCCCAGGCGCCGTGCGTGGGGGGGGGGGGCTTTTGCCTCCTGGCTGAGCGTGAATGATGACGGGAGGGGTGCCAAGACCCCCCACACACACACACACACAGACAAGCCCCCCACATGCACAGCTTGTGCAGCCCAGGCCTCCACCGCACAGGCTGAGGCCTTTTTGACTCTGCATGGGTTGGGGTTTGGTAGCCATTGGGTCCCTTGAAATACAGGCCGTGGCTATCGCCTCAGTGGTCACAGATCGGTCTGGAGGTGGCAAATGGGGAACACGGAGGCCCGGCCCATAGACGGAAAGGGCATTCAAGGGTTTGCAGCCTGTGTATCACAACCTCATGGCCACCTCATGGCCTCTTGCATTTTCATGGCGGAAGAGCCAAACAACGCAGAGGAGTGGCCGGGCTCTCGGCCTGCTGGCCAGGTCAGAGGTCAGGGTGCCTGTGTGACCTCAGGAGGAAACCTGCAGCAGGGCCTGCAAAACTGCTCATAATTGCCACTTCCAACATCGGGGGTGGGTGGGGGGTCTTCATCCCCATAGAATGGAATAGCTTTATGGTCACTGTACTTTTGCACAACAATATTCCATTCTATGTGTTGTCAAAGGCTTCCATTCTATGTGTTGTCAAAGGCTTCCATTCTATGTGTTGTCAAAGGCCCCAACTGCGACCATACCTCGTGAAGTCTGACTTGACCACGGTGGTGCATGCCCTAGTTACCTCTAGACTGGACTACTGTGATGCGCTCTACGTGGGGCTTCCCTTGAAGACGGCTCGGAAATTACAACTGGTCCAACGCTCGGCTGCCAGATTAATAACGGGGGCGAGTTACAGGGTGAGATCCACTCCCTTGTTCAAGGAGCTCCACTGGCTGCCGTTCATCTTCCGGTCCCAATTCAAGGTGCAGACCATCATTTATAAAGCCCTAAACGGTTTGGGACCCACCTACCTTCGTGACCGTATCTCCTACCATAAACCTGCCCGATCTCTTCGATCATCAGGGGAGGCCCTCCTGTCGCCACTGCCTGTATCCCAGACCCGCCTGGTGGGAACAAGGGAGAGGGCCTTCTCTGCTGTGGCCCCCCGTTTGTGGAACTCACTGCCCATCGAAATCAGGCAAGCCCCCACTCTTTTAGCCTTCAGGAAAGATTTAAAAACCTGGCTTTTCCGATGTGCTTTCGGAGAGTAACTATTACACACTTCTTTTGTTACTCCCCCCAACATCTATCCTCTAGATTGTTTTTCTATCTTATGTCCCTGTTCCCCGTGGTTGTATTCTTATCCTTTTCTCACCCCAAGTTTTAACTAAGTGTCTCATGCGGCCCGCCCTGTTATATTGTTGTTGTTTTTTATTTTGTGTTGCACTGTACATGATTATTTATTGTATTGTTTAATTGTATTATGATATGTTGTTTTTATATGTTGTTTTTCCTTCCTTGGAGGCTTTTAAGCAGAGGCTGGATGGCCATCTGTCGGGGCTGCTTTGAATGCGATTTCCTGCTTGTTGGCAGAATGGGGTTGGACTGGATGGCCCATGAGGTCTCTTCCAACTCTACTATTCTGTGATTCTATGATTCTATTTTGCTATATTGTACTGTTCTGGGCATGGCCCCATGTAAGCCGCCCCGAGTCCCCGTTGGGGAGATGGTGGCGGGGTATAAATAAAGTTTTATTATTATATTATTATTTCATGGCCGGAATCACTGGGCTGCTGTGAGTTTTTTGTGCTGCCTGGCCATGTTCCAGAAGCATTCTCTCCTGACGTTTCACCCACATCTACAGCAGGCATCCTCAGAGGTTGTGAGGTCTGCTGGAAACTAGGCAAAGGGGGGTTTATTTATATACCTGTGGAATAATGTCCAGGGTGGGAACATTAATACTGATTAATTTTAGTATTAAACATTAATACTAAAAGAGCCCTCCTGTCTTTGAGGGAAGTGCAAATATTGCAATTTGGCCACCTTGACTAGCATTGAATAGTCTTGCAGCTTCAAGGTCTGGCTGCTTCCTGCCTGGGGGAGTCCCTTGTTGGGAGGTATTTGCTGTCCCTGATTGTTTCCTGTCTGGAATTCCCTTGTTTTCAGAGTGTTGTTCTTTATTTACTGTCCTGGTTCTAGAGTTTTTTTTAATATTGGGAGCCAGATGTTGTTCATGGTTTCCTCTTTTCTGTGCTTCTTGTGGATTTCAGTGGCTCCTCTGTGTAGTCTGACATGGTGTTTGTCGGTGTGTTCCAGCATTTCTGTGTTCTCAAATAATATTCTGTGTCCCGGTTGGTTCATCAAGTGCTTTGGCTGACTTCTCTGGTTGAGTGAGTCTGGAGTGCCCTTCGTGTTCCTTGCTTCATGCCTGGGCAATGCTGTGTTTGGGGGTCCCTATGTAGACTTGTCCCCAGCTGCATGGTATACCATAGACCCTATTCTCATCCCCATTGTCCCCTCCCGCGCATGCCTGTCCCGCTGACCGACCGGCTGACCCTGTCCCTCCTTCTGCAGGTGGAGGTGGAGGTGGAGAGCATGGACAAGGCGGGCAACTTCATCGGCTGGCTCCACGTCGACGGGGCCAACCTCTCTGTGGCGCTGGTGGAGCAGGCCCTCTCCAAGGTCCACTTCACGGCCGAGCGCAGCAACTACTACAAGTCCCTGGTGGCCGCGGAGGAGGCCGCCAAGCAGCGGAAGGAGAAGGTAGGACCCCTCCTCGTGGCGGGTGGGGTGGGGTGGCCCTCGGGGCATCTGCGCCCAGTCGGTCGAGGGCGAGCAGAAGGGCGCCTGCCTTGCGCTTCTTGCTGCCAGGTGTGGGCAATGTGGAAACCCTTGTCCTGCTTCACTCACCTGCACTGGACGGAAGCCGAAGCCTTTGTGCTGACCCCCAGGGGGCGGGGGAAGGGAGGGAACAGGAAGCCCACCCTTTGGCAAAGCTCGGCCCTTTTCTGGTCACCTCTACCCAGCCTGCCAATCATGCCAAGCCAAGACCCTGGCTCTGCTCGGTCAGCCTCTGGTCACTCGAAGGCCAGCAGCCCCCTCCATTGGTGCATCTTGGAGGCGTGGGTTGGAGAGGACGCTGCCTCCCTTCGCTGACCATCAGATCCTCCCCCTCCCCAAAACACCTGGAAGAGGACTCCAGCTGTTCTCCTGAGCGGGGGCTCCTCCCTTTCTCTCGGGACCTGTTTTTGGAGAATTATGATCTTTGGAAAGGCATGACCTTGGTAGAAATCATAACCTTTTGGAAAACGGCATTCCTCACCATGTTGGAAAGATCAGGAATCTCTCAGAGAAGGGTTAAAAACTTGCTTGAGTCAGCCTTCTCCTTAGTGTAAATATCCACTAGTATTCATGCAAGGCAATCAGGTTGCTCAGCTGTTAGACTGATATACCTAGATATCTCTTTGAACTGTTAGGGACACAGATATAATAATAACAATAATAATAATATGAATCTTTTTATTATTATTATTTATTATGACCCAGCAAACAAGATAGATATGCTGGATTTCGTATCACAAAATCACAAGTCGAACACTTCCCAAGTGTCTAGGACTGTGTGATGTATTTTCGGATGATCCGTGCAGATCCCAGTAGGGTGGCCTTTTGCAGTTGGCAGATCGTGATTTTGTCAATGTCTATTGTTTCCAAATGCCGGCTGAGATCTTTATTATTATTATTAGATATGCCAATGCACAAACACACACACACATATATAGCAGAGTTTCAGAAGGGTTCTTTCAGTTGCGCAAAAAACATCTCTTCTCCCTTAAAACATTTTGGTATAAATCCTGCTTTCAAGAGACCAAAAATAAGTCATCTTCTTTAAAAAATAACATAGATGGTTTACTCACAAACTTCATGTACTCAGCATACAGGTACTTTGCATATCAGTCCAGTTATAGATGGGATTTGAAGTAGTTTCTCTGTGCAGGTAACACGGGGCATCTTTCTTATAATCAACAGTCCAAAGTCCAAAGTGTCTCTCTGGTCTGAGAGTCTAGTATAGAGTCTCTATAGTCTGTTTCAACTAACTTCTAAACTGTGCCGTTCTCTCCTGACGTTTCGCCCACATCTATGGCAGGCATGGATGGCAGATCACGGCTGAGGTGGAAGCTCAGCGAGGGAGGAAGGAAGGAAGGATGGGAGGGAGGGAGGGAGGAAGCAGCAGCATATCCACATAGCCCTTAATGGGGCTTCTCTTCTGGGCCGGCAAAGCGCTGGCTGCCGCAGACTCCCCCGGGGCTCCGGCAAGACCGTTTGGCTTAATTCCTCCCGTAATTAAATCAGGGCCCGCGCTGCTCCCGCCTCCCTCCCTCCCTCCCTCCCTCCCTCCCTCCCTCCCTCCCTCCGGGGCAGAGGCGCATCACCAGGCGTGTGTGGCGCCGGGACAGAGATTCCCTCCGAAGGGGGGCACCTGCTCCCTGACGCCCAGTCCGGAGGGGCTGTGGGGGGGGCAGGGCTAACTGGGCGTCCATTCTGGGGGTCCGTTTCCTCGCAGGGCCTCCCCTTGTGGGTCTTCCAGGGCTTGGCGGGAGGTGCTGCTGCCCAGGGACTGCTTTGGTGAGTGCGGGCCGTGGGGCACAGCATCCAAAGCCAATAGAGAATAATGGGCTTGGATGTCTCCCACTGTGCCACAGAACGTGCTGGGCCCATAACCTATAGGTATGGGGTCAATGATTGTTTTGTTGCCTAAAGATAGACTTTTTTCATGTCAGGAGCAACTTGAGAAACAGCAAATTGCTTCTGGGGTGAGAGAATTGGCTGTCGGCAAGGACGTTGCCCGAATGTTTTGCCATCCTGTGAGAGGCTTCTCTCATGTCCCCGCATGGGGAGCCAAAGCTGACAGGCAGGAGCTCACCCCAGTCCCCGCCGACCTTTCAGTCACAGTCCTGCCAGCACAAGGGTTGAAACTGTTGTGGTTATCTCTGAGCAGTTAGACTCAATTCAACCCTCTCTGGGGGAGATTCCACCAAAATGCACCAGAGTAGCAAAAGCAAAAGCTTTCAAATGCAACAGTTACTTACACGGGGTGAGCAAGAGAAGCCTTTCAGCTTAGGATGGCAATCGATTGCAGAGTCTCAGGAAAAGTTCAAAAAGTATTTATTCAGGTAGATAGAAAGGCTTGGGAGCTGTCTAGTCTACTCTAGACTGGTTTCTAAGGAAAAATAAGAAAGGAAAAATAACAAACATCTAAATAGTTACATCTTGCCAGGAGAGACAGCAAGATGCGTCTTGTTAGCTTGAAGAACAAAGGGAGAAGAGTGAACCAAAATGGTTCCAACCTCATGGTCCAGTTTATTGGGGCCATAAAAGACATTCTGACCAATGGGAAGTTAGTGTCCCTGGAGATTCACATTTATACTAACTTCAAAGTAAGGGATGTGACGTAAACAGGATAGAGTCAAACACAGTAAAGCCTGTCTAGGCATGCTTTGGAAACAGGGAAAGGATTCCCTCAATCTAACTCTATCATCTATCTGACTACATTTAGACTTGAGTCGTCCAGGGAGCCCCAGTGGTGAAGTGCGTTAAAGCACTGAGCTGGAGACCGAAAGGTCCCAGGTTCAAACCCCAGGAGCGGCATGAGCGGCCGTTGTTAGCTCCAGCTCCTGCCAACCTAGCAGTTTGAAAACATGCCAATGTGAGTAGATCAATAGGTACTGCTCCAGCGGGAAGGTAACGGCACTCCATGCAGTCATGCCAGTGGCCACATGACCTTGGAGGTGTATAAGGACAACGCCGGCTCTTCGGCTTAGAAATGGAGATGAGCACCAACCCCCAGAGTCAGAGATGACTGGACTTAACTTCAGGGGAAACCTTGACCTTTTACTAGTCCAGGGTGATTCCCAACAGAAACATTGCGCCACCGGTGACGTCGGACTTAGCTCCAAGAGAGGAGATAGGGTCCTCTTTAACAACAGCCACGTCAGCTCTGGGGGGCCCTCTTTCCCTTGGGGCCCAGCTGATGGGACCCTGGCTCCCGGCCTCCTGCCCGTCAGCATTTGCACCCAGCCCCAAGGAGAGCGAGGGGAAGGCCTCTCCCCTTTGCGTACATAGAATCATAGGGTTGGAAGAGACCCCAGGGGCAACTAGTCCAACCCCATTCTGCCGGGCAGGAAGAGCACAATCAAAGCACCCCTAACTGATGGCCATCCAGCCTCTGCTTCAAAGCCTCCAAAGAAGAAGCTACCCCCACACTCCGAGGCAGAGAGTTCCCCTTCTGAATATCTCTTCTTACAGTCAGGAAGTTCTCCCTAATGTTCATCATGTGGAATCCCCTTTCCCGTCATTTGAACTCGTCATTACTCCGAGTCCGAGTTTCCAGGGCAGCAGAATAGAAGCCCACTCCCTCTTCCTTAGGAGACCCTTTGGTGTCGGTGGTGAAGTGTGTTAAAGCACTGAGCAGCTGAACTTGCAGACCGAAAGGTCCCAGGTTCAAATCCCGGGAGCAGAATGAGTGCCCGCTGTTAGCTCCAGCTCTTGCCAACCTAGCAGTTCGAAAACATGCCAATGTGAGTAGATCAATAGGTACCGCTCTGGTGGGAAGTTAACAGCGCTCCATGCAGTCATGCCAGCAGCCACGTGACCTTGGAGGTGTCTACGGACAATGCCGGCTCTTCGGCTTAGAAATGGAAATGAGCACCAACCCCCAGAGTCAGACATGCCTGGACTTAACGTCAGGGGAAACTTTACCTTTGTATGCACATACTCAGAAATAGTTTGGGTGGGGGGCCTCTTTGTACACACACACACTCACACCCCTCCATGGAAAAACAGACACACCTCCCAGGAGGGGGAGCAGCCCACCTGCACCAGGTGTGTGTGTCTGTGGGGGGGGGGGGGGGTGAGGACTTGATTGGGGTCTGCCTCTCCGTCATAGACATCTCTGGGGTGGGGGGCATGCAAGGGGGAGGGGATACCAGCACAGTTAGATCCTATGATGGGAGGGGGGGGGAGCCCTGAGAACTTGATTGGGGTCTGCCTCTCCGCCATACGCATCTCTGGGGTGGGGGGCATGCAAGGGGGAGGGGATACCAGCACAGTTAGATCCTATGATGGGAGGGGGGGGAGCCCTGAGAACTTGAGTGGGTCTGCCTCTCCGCCATACGCATCTCTGGGGTGGGGGGCATGCAAGGGGGAGGGGATACCAGCACAGTTAGATCCTATAGTGTGTGTGTGGGGGGGGAGGGCTTCTCCGCCTCTCTCTTTTCTCTTGTTCTCTCTCTCTCTCATTCTCTCTCTCTCTCTGTCTCTCTCTCTCTCTCTCTCTCCTGGTGCTCAGCTGCCCACCCGGCGACTCAATTGGACTTGACAGGCTGTCTCTTTGCATCAGTGCGGCCACGCTCTGCTCATGTGGCGGGGGGGGCGGCGCAGGGAAGGATTGCCACCTGGAACACTTGGGGACCGGCAGGGAGGGAGGGAGGGAGGGAGGGAGGGGGGCAGAGGGGCGGGGCAGGCGGAAGACCCCCCCCCCCCCCGCACGCCTCCCCCCCTTCTTCCTCCCCAGGCGAGACACTCAGTGGGGCAGGAATATCCATAGCAGGTACGAGTGCAGCGAAGCCTGGGCTGTGTGTGAGCTTATGGCGGGAAACAAGAGGAGGGAATGCGCAGGGTGATGCGCCGGTGAGGTTTGAAAAAGGGAGGCAAAACTCACCTGGATGGTTGCGAGCAGGACGTCTCGGATGAGAGAGTCAAGAGACCGGCCAAAGGAAATGACCGGACCAGGAGCAGAGGCCCCCAGGCTGACTCTGGTGCCCTTGAGCCAGAGAGAGAGAGGCCTCGTGTGCCCCCTTCTCAAACGGCATGCGCCCCAGGGCCCCCCTCCCTCCCCCCTCCCTCCGAGTGGGCTTCTTAACAAAAGACCCTCCCCGTAAACGGGCAGCAGAGTAACTTATGAGCAGCAACATGACCCAGCACCCCTTGCCAAAAGTAATAAAAAGAACAAAAGCATACACTCCAATATTTTATCTTCCTTAGGAGGTTTTGTAGTAAAACAATATGGTTGCACTGTTTACAAAAACAAGCTTTCCACAACACAAATCAAGTTGTTTTTACTTCCTTTTACTTCCACGTTGGGCTTCGTTTTCATGCAGCTTCGCTCTCACAGAGCCTCCTCTCACACCAAGCTTACACAGGAGCTTCACTCAGTAGATTTACACACAGCAGCCTTCACACTGGAGCGTCACACACCAGGCCTTCAACCTGGGGCTTCTCTCACACTCAGGCTTCTCTCACTCTCCTCAGGACGGCACTAGCTTGGGCCCACTAACTCTTACAGGTTTCTTGAGGCCAGGAATTGTGGGAGTTGAAGTCAAAACAACTGGAGGGCCCAAATCCCAACAACTGGAGGGCCCAAACCCCTTTAGGAAAACATACATAGGAATGTGAGGGAAGGAATAATTCCGCTTTGCCCTATCTCTAGCCTAGCTACTCATTGAGGACTAGGAACTTGATGACACAAAAGCATGTGCAGTCCAGGGTGAAACCCAACACTGCTGAGAACTGGTCCTTCTCCCACTGATCTCCAAAGGCTCCTTGGCAGAATCCTCACCCCTCACCTTGCCCACCCCCATTAATCCAGTGGGAGGGGTCTTCCTCCTACACCCTGCAGGCCCCCCTCCCCCACTGATCTTCCGGGGGTCCCTTGGCAGAGTCCTGACCCCCTCCCCAATTTGCCAAGCCCCCCCACTTTGCTCGCCCCCCCTTCAATGCCTTCCGTTCTCCCCCCCCCCCCCAGGTGTGGTCACAGTACGAGGAGCCCCCCCTGGAAGACGTGGTGGACGTCCCCGAGGAGAAGGAGCGCACGGCCAACTACAAGCCCGTCTTCGTCACGGAAATCACAGACGACCTCCACTTCTACGTGCAGGACGTGGAGACCGGTAACCGAAGGCACTGGGGGGGGGGGGGGCTGTGGAAGGGGCAGGGGGCTTCCTCCTACAGCCTGTGGGCTTTGCTGCTGTGGGGCCCACGGTGCAGCTGGGGGGCTCAGAGAAACCCCATAGTGAGGTTTGCAGGGAGGAGGCACCTGGGGGCTCAGAGGGGCTTTCCCTGACCCAGCCACGGATCCCCCCTTTATTCCACTGGTCGGGAGAGCACCCACATTCCCTGAGGTTTGTCTGTGGAGGGAGGGGCCTCCCTGCTCATGCTGGGCCCGGTCGGGGGTCTGGGGGTCCGGGGGCCGGCCGTCTTCCCCTTCCTTCGAGCTGCCTCCTTCCTGGCGCTGCATGCAGTGACGCCCTTGTCGTTGCTCTTCTCCAGCCGTTTAATGATTCAAGGTGGGACTGAATCATTCATGGCCGCGCAGCCCAGAAGCAACTGTGTGCCACGTTCAAAGCCGGCTACTCTCAGGGGCGGGGGCTTTGGGGTGAGGCGCAAGCGCTGCCAATGCCGTCCATGCCGAGAGACTTCCATCGAGAACTATTCTGCAGTGCCAGACCCTTGGCCTGGGGCAAGGTGTCTCTCCTCGGCCATGGGTGGCTCCATCAAAAGGGTCAAGACTCGGCTGCCCCACTGTTTGGCCAACTTTGCACAGAGAAGGGTTGGGATGTCGTGGAGGGCGGTTGTATTGGGGTTGTGTACAGGAATTCACAAATAAAGCGCAAATGTGCCTAATTTGGGGGGGGGGGAGTGAATCTCAGTGCAGGCACCCCTCCCTCTTGACTCATGCCCCCTCTCCTCCCCCCTCCCCATTGCAGGGACCCAGCTGGAGAAGCTGATGGAGACCATGCGGAGCGAGATCGCTGCCCACCCGCCCGTCGAGGGGTCCTACACGCCGCGCCGCGGGGACTACTGCATCGCCAAGTTTGTTGACGGAGAGTGGTGAGTGCGGTGGGGGGGGAGGGGGTCAGGTGGGCCTGGCAGGTGGGGCAGGGGTCACAATGATGCCCATGCCGGGGCAAGGGGGGGGCTCTCCAGGGGGCATTGCCAGGGCTGGGGAACCCACTCGGGGCCGCATCAGGTGCACAAGGGTTGGCCAGCCAGTGCGCTTGGTGTCTGTGGCAGAGCAGCCCGTGCTGAACATGTTTTGGAAAATGGAAATCTCCATCCCCTTTTGGAGATTTTGTGATCTTTGGAAAGGCATGACCCTGTTAGAAGTCCCAACCTTTTGAAAAAATGATGCCATAACCTTTTGGGAAAATGGCATTCATGCAAGGTTTCTCAGCTGACCCATTAGGGACAAAGTTATGCCAATGCACAAAACACACACACACATATATACAGCAGAGTTTCAGAAGTTTCTTTTAGTTTGCCCAAAAACATATACACTCCCTTAAAACATATATGCCATTAAATCCTGCTCTCAGAATACAAAAATAAGCAGACTTCTTTAAAAGTAAAATAGTTGGTTTACTCACAAACTTCATGTGTTCAGCATAGTTCCTACGTTTACCTCATCCCAAGCCCCTTACCAATGATAATAGTCTCGGGCTACTTACTTCTTTTTCTAGTTTACTCACTGTATGCACTTCCTCTGGCCCAGTTCATTTTTATGAGTTTTCTCAGGTCTTTTTATCAAACCATGATTTATTTCTAATGTGATTTTATTATGTTTTATTGATCTGTTTTTATATTGAAGTGTTTTATTACGATATTTGTAACTACTTGGGCTTGGTCCCGTGTAAGCCGCCCTGAGTCCATTCGGGGAGATGGAGGCGAGGTATAAAAAATAAAGTTGTTGTTATTATTATTATTATTATTATTATTATTATTATTATTATTATTATTATTATTATTTATCCAGGTACATTGCTTATCAGTCCAGTAACAGATAGGATTTGAAGTACAGTAGAGTCTCACTTATCCAACACTCGCTTATCCAATGTTCTAGATTATCCAATGCATTTTTGTAGTCAATGTTTTCAATACATCGTGATATTTTGGTGCTAAAGTCGTAAATACAGTAATTACAACATAACACTACTGCGTATTGAACTACTTTTTCTGTCAAATTTGTTGTATCACATGATGTTTTGGTGCTTAATTTGTAAAATCATAACCTGATTTGATGTTCAATAGGCTTTTCCTTAATCCCTCCTTATTATCCAACAATAATAATAGTAATAATAATAATAATAATAATAAAACTTTATTTATACCCCGCCACCATCTCCCCACTGGGACTCGGGGCGGCTCACATGGGGAAAGGCCCAACTAGCACAATTTACAGAAACAACAGCATAATATACAAAAAAATAATAAAACACAGTAAGATAATAAAACAAGAGTTAATACAGCAGTAAATCAATCAACCACCAAGTACAATTCAGTCAACTTCATTGGTGGGGGGATTGCAGCAGCAATATAAAATAACATCATCACTTAAAATACAAAAGGGACAAAAGGGACCTAATAAAATTCAGGATAGTGTTATAGTGCCAACTGAGGCTGGTCATATTCGCTTATCCAACATTCTGCCGGCCTGTTTATGTTGGATAAGTAAGACTCTACTGTAGTTATCTGTGCAGATAACACAGGGCATCTTTCTTAGAAAGTCTAATGGCTTCTGTAAAGTATTCTATTGCTGGGTTGTTGTATGTCTTTTGGGCTGTGTGGCCATGTTCCAGAAGCATTCTCTCCTGACGTTTCGCCCACATCTATGGCAGGCATCCTCAGAGGTTGTGAGGTATGGATACCTCACAACCATACCTCACATACCTCCATACCTCACAACCTCTGAGGATGCCTGCCATAGATGTGGGCGAAACGTCAGGAGAGAATGCTTCTGGAACATGGCCACACAGCCCGAAAGACATACAACAACCCTGTGATCCCGGCCATGAAAGCCTTCGACAACACATTATTCTATTGCTGCTGAGGTCGAAAAGCGTACATCTATTTCTACTGAAATCTAAGGCATACTACTTCTACAATGGAGTCTGAGTCCTGAACAAGCCCAGACCTGATCACATGGTCTGCAGCCCCTCCCACAACAAAGAGTTAAGGGAAAATGCATACCAATATACACACATACAATGCAGTAAGCAATCTCAATTCTATACTTAACAAGTAACGAGTGGAGGCTTGAGGAAGGTTGCTATTTCCGACAAGCTTATGGTAGGAAACAGGAGTGGAAACACACAAGAAACAGGAAAACAAGACAGCAGACCTGCAGCACAGGCTTCCCTCTGCGCTCGATGATGCTTGGGGTCCCTTACACAACACCGTCCAGCCAAGTGCTACTCCTGCCTACCCGTTTTGGGGGACACACACACACAAAGGGGTGGCCCCTCTCAGCCCCATAACTACCTCCCTCCACTCTTTCCACAGGTACCGCGCTCGTGTGGAGAAGGTGGAGTCCCCGGCCAAGGTGCACGTCTTCTACATCGACTACGGCAACGTGAGTGGAGATGGTTCACGCCACGGGGGTTTGCACCAAGAACAGGATCCTACAGACCAGGCATGGGGAAGCTTCAGCACTCCCTCCAGGTGTTTTGGACTGCAACTCCCACCATTCCTCACAGCCTCAGGCCCCTTCCTTTTCCCCCTCAGCCGCTTAAGCGGCTGAGGGGGAAAAGGAAAGGGCCTGAGGCTGTGAGGAATGGTGGGAGTTGCAGTCCAAAACACCTGGAGGACTGAAGTTTGCCCACGCCTGCTGTAGAGGTTATGGGACCATAACCACACCTCTGTGTGTATATTGGGGAGGCCAAAGACCCCCCTCCCCAGCACTCCCTCTCTTTCCTCCCCCTGCAGAAGGAGACGCTACCCTCCATCCGCCTGGCCGCGCTGCCCCACGCCTTCAGCACCCGCGCCCTGTCGGCCCAGGCCACCGAGTACAAGTTCGCTTTCATCCAGGTGCCTCAGGATGTAAGTGACCCCTGGCGGAGGGGGGAGGACCTGTGGGCGTGCAGGAGTCGGTGAGGTGGGCGAGTGGGAGTGGGCTGCAGGCCCAAAAGGAAAGCGTCCTCTGTGGGCACCATAGTCCGATATAGCTATGATGCACCGCCTTTGAGAAGGGATGGAACCACTTTGTCATCTTATATACATTAGGGTTGTGCGCGAAATCCATTAGTTCGGTAACTTTGGTACTTCGGAAGCACACAATGGGAAGCCCCCTCCCTGTACGAAAATCAGCTTGACATGAAAGCAAGTGGGAGCTTTTCGTGAGCAACCTCCTTGCCTTGGAGTGTGTGTGTGGTGTGCAGGTGTGCCTGCCTGCAGCTTAGCGCCTCCTCTAGAATAAGAAACAGAACTTGCTTTGGAGAGTGTGTGTGTGGCACGCAGGTGTGCCTGCCTGCAGGAGAGCGCCTTCTCTAGAGTAAAGAACAGAACTTGCCTCCTTGCCTAGGAAAGTTCGTGTGTGGTGTGCAGGCCCAGAAAACATGTGAGCCTGCCCACAGTTGAGTGCCTCTTCTAGAGTAAGAAACAGAACTTGCCTTGGAGAGTGCATGTGTGGCATGCAGTCCCAGAAAGCACACACCTGCCTGCAGCCGAGCACCAACTCTAGAGTAAGAAACAGAACTAGCCTTGGCGTGCAGGCCCAGAAAGCACACCTGCCTGCAGCCGAGCACCAACCCTAGAGCAAGAAACAGAACTTGCCTTGGAGAGTGCGTGTGTGGCGTGCAGGCCCAGAAAGCACACACCTGCCTGCAGCCGAGCACCAACTCTAGAGTAAGAAACAGAACTAGCCTTGGCGTGCAGGCCCAGAAAGCACACCTGCCTGCAGCTGAGCACCAACTCTAGAGTAAGAAACAGAACTTGCCTTGGAGAGTGCGTGTGTGGCGTGCAGGCCCAGAAAGCACACACCTGCCTGCAGCCGAGCACCAACTCTAGAGTAAGAAACAGAACTAGCCTTGGCGTGCAGGCCCAGAAAGCACACCTGCCTGCAGCTGAGCACCAACTCTAGAGTAAGAAACAGAACTTTCCTGATGCCTCCTTGCCTTGGAGAGGGTGTGTGTGGCATGCAGGCCCAGAAAACTTGTGCCTGCCTGCAGCTGAGCACCTCTCCTCTAGAGTAGAGAATTAGGTAAGAACGAAGCCTCTTTAAAGCACACGCCTGCTTTCAGCTCAGCACCTCTCCTCTAGAGTAGAAACATCTTAAATGATAGCCTATGATGGAAAGGGGCCTGGGAAGCCCCCCCCCCCCCAATAATGGGCTGATAGAAAACAGATCTTTTGGCACCCCAGAGCAAAAACAGATATCTGCCCTTCCAATTTCAAGAGGCTCCCAAAAAATGGCTCGGTCCCCCACCAAAAGCCGGAACGTGAAACGGGTCAAGGTTTACCCGTATTGCACAACTCCAATGTACATGACTGTTGACCAAGGGTGAGAAACTTGTGGTCTCCCAAGTCTATCATTCTTTATCATTTCCTATAATAGCTAAGGCAGTAGTTCAACAACATCTGGGAAGTCAGACTCTCCCCAAACACATGACGTTTCTCTCTGTTCACGATGCTGGTGGTTCCTCCTTGCCCCCCCCCTGCCCCAGTGTGGGGGCCTCTTCCCTCCCAGCCCAGGCGGGATAAGGGCAGCAGAAGGGACTGAGGAGGGGGGAGGCCCCATTGCGCCCCTTCTGACCCACATCCCGCTCTGCCCCCTGGTCCCCCCCCCCACGTTTCCCGCAGGAGGAGGCGCGTGCGGACGCGGTGGACAGCGTGGTGCGGGACATCCAGAACACGCAGTGCCTGCTGAACGTGGAGCACGCCGGGCCCAGCTGCCCCCACGTGACCCTCCAGTTTGCGGACTCCAAGGGCGACGTGGGGCTGGGGCTGGTCAAGGAGGGGCTGGTCATGGTGGAGCCCCGCAAGGAGAAGCAGTTCCAGAAAGTGGTGCGTCCTCAGGACGGGGGGGGGGGGGGGGGGAAGGGGAGGGGGAGGAGCCCCCCCAACACACACACAGGGGGGCTGCCTGGCCTCCTCCCTTCTCTCAGGCCCTCTTCTCTCGGCAGGTGACGGAATACCTGAACGCACAGGAGGCGGCCAAGAGCGCCCGGGTGAGTGCGCAAGGCCTCTCCCTGTGCAGCCGCTTCAGTCCAGGGTTTGGGGGGTGGCCCTGGGGATGGGGGTCCGGGAAGGGAGGGAGGGGCTACACTCCTGGGAGCAAGGAGTGGGGTGGGGGTCCGCACGATGGAAGAGGCAGGGAGGGTCCTCATCCAGATGCTCATGCTCATTCTGCCCCTCCCTCTCCTCCCTTCCTGACAGTTGAACTTGTGGCGCTACGGAGACTTCCGGGCCGACGACGCGGACGAGTTTGGCTACAGCCGCTGAGCCACGGTCCCTTGCCTCCCCCCCCCCCCACTCTGGCCCTGGCCCCCCTCCGGGAAGGGGTTGGGGAGGGTCCCAGAGCGAATGGACTTGCCGGCCCCCCCATGGCCCCCTCTTTGGGCACGCGGTTAGTGGGGGGGGGAGGTGGTGGTGATGTTGTGCGCAAAGCTTTGTACGCAAATAAAATTAGTAAGAAGCTGGGCCGGCGGTGGGCCGTCTCTTTCTGAGTGAGGGGGCGGCAGCAGGGGTGGACACAGCGTGCCTCCTCCCCATAGAGATGGGGGGACATGACATTGCCCTAGCATTCCTGGGGGGCCAAGCGCAAGAGAGAGGGAGAGGCAACTGCAACGCAGGCTCAGAGGAAGAGATGCGCACATCTGTATGAAGGCACTCACACCACACTCCCAGCTTCCTCAGGTGAGATGGGCAAGACCCCCAAAATGGGTCCGGAGAACAAAGAAGAACCGCAGCAGGCTTCCTTCCCCAGCGCCTTAGGAGGCCTCCTTCATGGCAGGGCTGGAGAGAAGACCCCTCCCCAGTGAAGGAGAGGAGAGAAAAGAATAGCTTTATTTGCCATTGTGCTCTTGCACAACGAAATTGCATGCCTTTCCCACACACACACACACACACCACGAAAAAACACCCCCATCCCTCCGCACTACCACTACCACCATACAGCCCACAATGCCACATCAGTGCAAAGCCACAGAGTGCAACATAGCCACAGCTCTGGGTTAAAAACTATCCTTCCGTCTGTCCTTATCTTTGTCACACTGTACTGTCTGCCAGGTGGCAGTAGAATCCTAGAGTTGGAAGAGACCTGCTGGGCCACCCAGCCCAGCCCCATTCTGCCAAGAAGCAGGAAATCACCTTCAAAGCCCCCCCCCCCCCCCCCCCGCCCTGACAGATGGCCTTCCAGCCTCTGTTTAAAAACCTCCAAAGAAGGAGCCTCCCCCAAGAATAGAAAAGAATGTGCCGGTTGAGATGGATCCCAAGAATACTCTGAGCTTTCTTAAGGCTGCGGGAATTATAACGTTCTTCCAAAGAGGGGAGAAAGGGGGCAACCCATGATTCGCTGTGGCAGGAGTGGTGACCCTTTGGAGCAGCTTCCTGTCTGCCACTGGGCAGCTACCAAACCACGTGAAGATTCAGTAAGTTAGAACGCTCTCTATGGCACAGCAGGAGAAAGTCACCAGGAGTTTTCCACTCTGTTTTTGGTGCCTTAGAAGTCTCTGGCCGTGCAGTCTCTGCTGGGCTTTCAGGCCTCACCTTCTGCTCATCAGTCAGACCACTCAGGCTGCAGCGAAAGTGACACCGACAAACGACACTTCAGTTGTTAATTATCTGCTGATCCCAGCAGTTCTAAAGGGTTTATTTACAAGTGATTTACAACACTAAATACCATCACTCTCTGGACACATGTTGCCTCGGCAAGGACAAAACATGGTGCGCCTCCTTGCATTCCACAGTTCATGACGAATGTTCCATCCAGAAGTCTTGACCCATTGGCCCTCCAGGCAATCAATCAGGGCTGGCATGTAATTAACTCCTGGACTGCTGGAATGCTTGTTGAAACACATACACTCATTCCAACAGTAACGATTGAACATTTCACACTAAAACAACAAAAATACTAACAGAGAGTTCCACTGCTGAACAGCTCTTCTTATGCTCAGGAAGTTCTTCCTCATGTTCGGGTGGAATCTCTTTCCCTGTACTTTGAACCCATTGCATCCTGTGTGATTTCTGGCAGTAAAGGCAACTCATGAGGCGTCCACGGAGTTTCGAAAGCACACAGAACCGCAAACACCTTTCGCAAGCCCTCCCGGCTGCTGACCTCTGGCTTGCTTCTCTGCCCGCTCTGATTGTTTTTGGCCGGCCGTGTGCTGCCTGGATAGTGTTTTGTATTATTTGCGCTGGGAAGTTTGGACCCAAGGGCAGAGTGACATTTTAATCCATTTCTAACTAAATCTGAAACAAAAAACAATGCTGCTGCTGCTGCGCGGTCAGGATGAGGTCTCACAGAAGTGTTTGTGTTTGTATGCATTTGGGGGCGGGGGTGTTGCACGCAGGGACCGAGATGCATCCCAAGCTCAGAAGACTTCAGTGTTTGCCATGGATCGAAATGACGAAGGGAGAGCTTTGGCTTCGGCAGGAAAGGCCTGGCTGGATGGTTTTCTGGATGGGACCAAACACCGAAGGAAGGTTCCCTTCCAACCAGAAAAGGAGGGCCTTGCAATGGACACTGACCAGGGCCGGGGCCAGGGCCAGGATGGAAAGAGGCATGGCTCCAGCCACAGTCGTCTTCAACATGGGAGGTGGCAGCTAAAAAGGCCACAGCGTCTTGATGGAGGGAAGTCCAGGTCCCACTCTTCTGCTTTGGAAGGAGAGCCCTGAGTCCAGTTCCTGGGCCAAGCAATTCAAGGAGATGGACAAGAAGGGACGTGTCCAGAGAAAGGCCACCAAAATGGCCAAAGCCTGGAAGCCATGAATCCCTGGGGCTGCAGGGGATGTTGAGCCTGGAGAAGAGGAGACGGAGGGAAGGGGACAGCCTCTGAAAGGAGGTCCCATGGAGGAGGAGGAGGAGGAGGAGGAAGGGGCAAGCCTTGCGTTCCGCTGCTCCTGAGACTGGGACTGAAATGAACGAGATTCCGCCAAAACATGAGGAAAATGTCAAGACAGTAAAAATCATTCAGCCATGAAATACACTGCTGCCTGGGAGTCTGTGGAGTCTCCTTCCCTCTCTGGAGGTCTTGCAATGGAGGCTGGAGGGGCATCTGTCGGGAGGGCTTGGCTGGTGCCTTCCTTCATGGCAGAAGGAGGTTTGGATGGATGGCGTTGGGGGTCTCTCTCCCCCAGCTCTAGGGTGCTAAGTCTCTAATTCCAACGCCTTTGCTCCCTGTGTGTCCTGACCCACAGCCCACTGTCCAGCAGTGGATTCAATGGCCATCCAATCATAGTATCGACGCATCCTGGACTTGGAAGAGACCCCCATAGCCTCACATGCAAAGCTCTTTTTCTCCTGGAATGCATGCAAGTGGTTATATGCATGCACATACAGGCATGTGTATACATAAATGTAACAACAGCAGCAGCAACAACAATAATAATAGTTACCCATTTCGCCTCATGGCTCTAGTTAAAATACATAGGTAAAACATAAGAGTATTCAAATACATATATTCAGAGACACAGAGCAAAGATTAAGGTAAAGGTAAAGGTTTCCCCCTTGATATTAAGTCTAGTTGTGTCCGACTGAGTGTTGGTGCTCATCTCCATTTCTAAGCTGAAGAGTTGTCCGTAGACAGCGCCTAGGTCATGTGGCCACTGGCATGACTGCATGGAGCACCATTACCTTTCTTCTGGAGCGGTACATATTGATCTACTCACATTTGAATGTTTTTGAACTGTTCGTTTGGCAGAAGCTGGGGCTAACAGCGGGAGCTCACCCCGCTCCATTTCTAAGCCAAAGAGCCGCCATTGTCCATAGACACCTTCTATGTCATGTGGCCACTGGCATGACTGCATGGAGCATGGTTACATTCCTGCCGGAGCAGTACTTATTGATCTATTTACACTTGTATGTTTTCGAACTGCTAGGTTGGCAAAAGCTGGGGCTAACAGCAGGAGCTCACCCCGCTCTGCCGGGGTTGGTGCCCATCTCCATTTCTAAGCTAAAGAGCCGGTGTTGTCTGTACACGCCTTCTAGGTCATGTGGCCACTGGCATGACTGCATGGAACGCAGTTACCTTCCCCAGCAGAGCAGTACCAATTGATCTACTCGCATTTGCATGTTTTCAAACTGCTAGTTTGGCAGAAGCTGGGGCTAACAGCAGAAGCTCACTCTGCTTCCCAGATTTGAACTGCTGACCTTTCAGTCAGCAAGTTCAGCAGCTCAGCGGTTTCACCCGCTGCACCACTGGAGGCTCTGACATAGATGAAACACAAGGCTATTCGAACACATGTATTCAAAGACACAGAGCAAAGATTAAAATGCATTAAAGTCATGTAACATGTAATATTACAATTGAGCTTGTAGGAACTCTCTTGGGTTTGCGAAACCTATGTCTCCGCAGGCAAGTGGCCCACATTGGGCTTTATTATTAGTGGTACAGTAGAGTCTCACTTATCCAACATTCGCTTATCCAACATTCTGGATTATCCAACGTATTTTTGTAGTCAATGTTTTCAATACATCATGGTATTTTGGTGCTAAATTCGTAAATACAGTAATTACTACGTAGCATTACTGCATATTGAACAACTTTTTCTGCCAAATTTGTTGTATAACATGATGTTTTGGTGCTTAATGTGTAAAATCATAACCTAATTTGATGTTTAATAGGCTTTTTCTTAATCCCTCCTCGTTATCCAACATATTCGCTTATCCAATATTCTGCCAGCCGGTTTATGTTGGATAAGTGAGACTCTACTGTACATCCATTCCATCATCCAGTCATTTGTTCCTTTATATCCCACCTCTCTTTCACCCCCACCCCCCCGAAAAGAGGACTGAAGGAGGCTTGCAAAACCCAAAGCCCGTGCCCATAAAAGCACATAAACGTCCGCTCAGGTAAAAACAGGCCAGAGGTGACTGCTAAAATGCAATAACCGCCTTGACATTCTATTTATGGAGCCGCGTTGAGAGAGGCGCCAAGGGAGCTGTCCGGAGCCGGGACTTATTTCCGGAATTAAGTTCAGCACTTTGGAGAGCTCCAAGGAACAGCCACTCATTGGCAGGACTAATATTAATGCAGGTCTCTCTCCCCATGCGCAAAGGGCTGACCCCACATGCAGGCTTTTTTGGAGGGGGGGCTCTTCCTCTGTCTCCCAGCTGGGCGCCTCGTTTGCATACATTTGCATACATTTGCATGGGCCAACTTGGGTCTTCCCTCCAGGTGTTTTGGACTGCAACTCCCACCATTCCTAACAGCCTCAGGCCCCTTCCTTTCCCCCCTCAGCCGCTTAAGCGGCTGAGGGGGGAAAGGAAGGGGCCTGAGGCTGTTAGGAATGGTGGGAGTTGCAGTCCAAAACATCTGGAGGGCCGAAGTTTGCCCATGCAGTTCGGCCCCAGCTTGGTAGCTGTATTGTGGTGTGGTGAAACATATATTTCTGATGGTCTTAGGAACCCAAATCCCTCCAGTATTTTTTGTTGGTTATGGGGATTCTGTGTGCCAAGTTTGGTTCAATCCCATCGTTGGTGGAGTTCATAATGCTCTTTGATTGTAGGCGAACTATATATCCCAGCAACTACAATTCCCTAATGTCAAGGTCTGTTATCCCCAAACTCCATCAGTGTTCACATTAGGTCGTATTGAGTATTGGTACCAAGTTTGGTCCAGGTCCATCATTGTTTGAGTCCACACTGCTCTCTGGATGTAGGTGAACTACAACTCCAAAACTCAAAGTCCATGCCCACCAAACCCTTCCAGTATTTTCTGTTGGGAGTTCTATGTGCCAAGTTTGGTCCAATTTAATTATTGGTGAGGTTCAAGGGGCTCTTTGATTGTAGGTGAACTATAAATCCCAGCAACTACAACTCCCAAATGACAAATTCAATCCCCACTAACCCCACCAGTATTCAAATTTGGGCATATTGGGTATTCGTGCCAAATTTGGTCCAGTGAATGAAAACGCAACCTGCATATCAGATAATAATAATAATAATAATAATAATAATAATAATAATAATAATAATAATAATTTTATTCTTATATCCCGCCCCATCTCCCCGGAGGGACTCGGGGCGGCTTACATGGGGCCATGCCCAGACACGACAGCACAAATCAGATAAAACATTAAACCGAGCAGTAAAACTTCAACATGATTAAAAACAGTCATAAAAGTCAATATACACAATAATATTAAAATCCCGATTTGGGTCAAAAGATCCAGGCCAAGCTGCAAAGCAATATCAAGTTATCAGGGAGGGATAATTATACAGCAGGTGTAATACTTAAAGTGCTGAATGAATCCTAAAAACAATCCAGAGGGTCTACTGCTTAATAGGCAACTTTTTTAATAGTTACTTTTTTTTTCGTGTCAGGAGCAACCTGACAGGAGTTACTTCTGGAGTGAGAGAATTGGCTGTCTGCAAGGACGTTGCCCAGGGGACGCCTGAATGTTTTGATGTTTTACCATCCTTGTGGGAGGCTTCTCTCATGTGAATTAGGGCCTTTTACCCTAGCACTTAAGACCTGGCTTTTTACTAGAGCTTTGGATCTATGTTAATTTTATCAATATTTGTATGTATGTATTTTTATCCTTTACAATTTAGCTTGTAAATCGCCTAGAGCATCTTGGATGGAGGGTGATTAATAAGTAATTAAATGATGATGATGATGATGATGATGATGATGATGTCCCTGCATGGAGCTGGAGCTGATAGAGGGAGCTCATCCGCGCTCTCCCCGGGTGGGATTCGAACCTGGCAGCCTTCAGGTCAGCAACCCAACCTTCAAGTCACGAGGCTTTTATCCCCTAGGCCACCGGAGGCTCCTTAATGTAATGTACATTACATTAATGAGTTACATTACAATTCATAACAGCAGCAAAATGACAGTTATGAAGTCACAGCGAAAATAATGTTGTAGTTGGGGGTCACCACAACACAAGGAACTGTATCAAGGGGTCGCGGGATTAGGAAGGTTGAGAATCACTGCCCTGAACCCTTCTGAGCGTGAGCCAATGGTGTGATGGAGCAGCTAAAAAAGCCAAGGTGAAAATAGTGTTGAGATCGAGGGAAGTCCTGGTCCCACCGGTTCTGCTTTGTCCAGGGCTCCCCTGGAATCGTGACCCTGGGTCCTGTCATTCAGAAGGAGATGGACAAGCCAGAAGGGGTCCAGTGGGGGGGGGGGGGCAACAAAAGGCCCGGAAGCCATGGATCCCTCTGAAGAGGAGGGTAAAGGAACTGGGGAGGTTTAGCTTGGAGAAGAGGCGGCTGAGAGGAGAGGACACGAGAGCCATGTGCAAATATCTGGAAGGAGGTCACACTGAGGAGAAAGGAGCAAGGCTTCTTTATGCTGCTCCAGAGAATTGGACGCAACAAAGCGATGGATTCAAATGGCAGGAACACAGAATCCATGCAAATATTACGAAGATCATCTTGACAGTCAGAGCTGCTTGACTATGGCATTCGCTTCTGCCTCCTTCTCTGGAGGTTTTTGAACAGGATGGCCACCTGTCGGGAGGGCTTGGACTGTGCCTTTCTTCATGGCTGGACTCAATGGCCTCTGGGAGCCCCTTCCAATGATCCTTCTATGAGTCGCTCTGGGCTGTGGCACAGGCTGGTTAGCAGCCAGCTGCAATAAATCACTCTGACCAAGAGGTCATGAGTTCCAGACCAGCTGGTGTCCGGGGTGAGCACCTGACAATTAAAATATAGCCCCTGCTGTTGCTGACCTAAGCAACCCGAAAGATACTTGCATCTATCAAGTAGGAAATTTAGGCACCACTTATATGTGGGGAGGCTAATTTATGACACCATAAAAATCATCCAGCTGCCATTGGAATGAGGAAGTGCCGTCACAGTAGATGATGAAGCAGCTGCTCCCCCTGTGGCCGGAATCAAGCAGACCCTCAGGAAGCTGGAAGCTGGAGAAGTTTAAATTGCCTCTGTGTCTGTCTCTGTCTCTGTTATATGGCATTGAATGTTTGCCTTATATGTGTACAATGTGATCCGCCCTGAGTCCCCTTCAGGGTGAGAAGGGTGGAATATAAATACTGTAAATAAATAAATAAATAAATAAATAAATAAATAAACCTCCAGAGGAGAGCATGGAGGCCTTGTGTGGGGTGTCCCCCTTTGCACTCCTCCCCCTAGCCACTGGGTTGGACTGGATGACCTTTGGGTGCCCCTTCCAGTGATCCTTCTATGAGTCGCTTATAGCCTCTAACTAACCTCTAGAGGAGACCATGGAGGCCTTGTGTGGGGTGTCCCCCTTTGCACTCCTCCCCCCAGACCCACCCCCCAATTCTCAGGAGCCCCAGGCCCTTTTGCCCCCCCCCCTCCCTTGGCCTTTTCCTGAGAGGGTCCTCCCCCCCCCCCCAGCTTGCGTCTCTCTTTCTGGGGAGCAGATGGCGGCTGTTTGGGAGAGGAGACCTTCAAGGAGCGCCTCTGCCGCCAGCTGTGCTCTGCTGCCTCTTCCCCTCCTTCTCTCTCTCTCTCTCTCTCTCTCTCTGTTTGTTTGTGCGAATGAATGCGAGAGTGCCAGCCGTGCAATGGCATCAACACAGTGAAGGCGGGGGAGCAGTGTTGTTATATATACAACACAGTCCTGATATCACACCAATGAAATCGAGCAATTTAAAGCCACTGTGGATAGTGAGATCTGGGCAGAGGAAAGCAAAACCTGCAGCGCGGATACTGAGTCCCGATAAGCAGATACCGGCACAAACCACAGGCCGCCTGTGGATCCGTGCTCTTGGCGAGATGAAGAAGCTAACCCAATGTTCCCAAATCGAGAAATCTCACCAAGTTGAAGAAGAAGCCACCGAGGTAATTTATTCAAGCCAGCTGAAATGGATGCCAGCTCGCAGTAAGCCACCTAAGGAAGCCGTCTATGGGGAGTCTATGGGGCCAGGAGAGATGGACTGGCCCGAAGCTGATGGGTGATTGAATCCTTTATGATTGAGATGATGATTATTATTAGGGTGAGGGAACAATATAACTGAAAAAGGAAAGATGGTTTCAAAAAGGCATCCCGGGCGAAGGGTAGCTGCTACTGCCGAGCTCCTCAGACCTTTGATTGTCTGCAGAAGGGGAAATAGACAAATAAAGGGTCCTCGCTGGTCACGGCTCATCCCCACCACGGCCCCAGTGATACAATTTAATATATTTTTACCTTGGGGGGAGGGGGGTCTGTGTTCGACAACACAGTCCTGATATAACACCAAGACACGAGGTATATTTTTTAAAAGGGAAAGTTAAAAGGTCATCAAAGTGGACCTCAGCAGGCCGCCTTCCTGGTGTTTTGGGTGGAGACTTTGTCTTTGAAGAGGCCTTTGGGAAGTGACCTCTTGCTGGCCAAGGCCTTGGGGTCACAGCATGCTTCCCTGACCTCATTTCTTCCTTTTGAACGGCTATCTCTTCAATTACTTTCATTGTATATATGTATTTTATATATGTGTGTGTGTGTGTGTGTGTGTATATATATATATAATATGTATGTATATATATATAATATATGTATGTATTCCATTACTAATCATATTTTGACTTTTTGCATGTTTTGTTGATGACAGCTTTCCACTGACGCAGACATAATTCCTAGGTCTGCACTATATTTCTGGAAGCAGCTTTGAGGCCTAGGCACGGGGAAAAGAGGGAATGGATATAAATATTACAATAGCGCTTTCTTTCCAAAGCCCTTCATTTGCTGCCTTCTCCTGCCAGGCTTTCCTCTTGGTTCCAGAAAACCTGCTCTTTCTCCATCTGTCTCCGCAAACCCACCTGGCATGGGCCACAGGGCCGCACACAAAATGCACCAAAATGCCAGAGAGATGTCTTGGTGGGCAGCAGCCAGAACGGAGGCAGTGAGGGGTCTCAGGGGGAGTTTGGGTGCAGCCTTGATGGCCAGTCTGCCGGGATCTCTGAGGCCATGATAGGGAATTTAGACTCTCATTATATGAGGGAACTGCCTGGCAAGCATTGTGCTCACAACCAGAGTTCCAAATTAAAGACTCACCAGGAAGTGAGGACAAAAGAGAGAGACCTGTAATGCATTCTGGCCAGGAAGGGATGCACGAGGGCTCCTGCCCAAAGGTACAAGCATGAAGAATTTGTGCTGCGCACCAGTCTTTATACAATCAAGTGAACATTGTCCCAGTTTGATTTGTCCCTCTCATCTCTATTTGGCCAGAAAAGAGGCCGGCTAGGATCCACGCTGGGATTGGTAAGCAAGGGAGAAGCAGGCATGGGCAAACTTCGGCCCTCCAGGTGTTTGGACTTCATCTCCCACAATTCCTAGCAGCCTCAGGTGCATAACAACAACAACAACAACAACAACAACAACAACAACAACAACAACAATAATAATAATAATAATAACAACAACAACTTTATTTATACCCCACCTCCATCTCCCCCGAAAGGAACTCGGGGCGGCTTACATGGGCCAAGCCCGGATAAAAACAATAAGCCTTGTAGAGTTGGTTGCCTTGAGACATCTGATGAAACAGTCCATATAGTTTAGATTTGGGAAATACGTATAGTAGATAAAAGGATACACGTTATACAGAAAGTAATACATACAAATAATATGGCTGTTTCTGATCTTAGTTTTTTTAGTCAAGCTTTGGCGGCCTGGGCATGGCCATGATGGCATTATGTCAATGGAGAGTCCAGGGTGTCCAGGGGACAATGGGTGATGGCCTTTTCTCAGGCCAGCCAAAGGCTGAAATGGCCAAGGTCTCCTACTGCACTTGAACACACATCGGAGAGTTCAGGAAATTCTTCTGTGGGGTCAATGGAAGGTCAATGGCCCTGATGACTTTGGCAGAAATTATATTCTTTAACATGTTTTATTTTATTTATTTACTATATTTTTACCCCACTCTTCTCACACCGAAAGGGACTCAGAGCAACTTCCAAGTTGGCAATAGTCAATGCCATACAAACAACAAAGAGATACAATATACACAAATATTAAAATTATTAAAAATGTAAAAAATCATAGCATATGAATACATTACATTGATACATTAAATCAGCTATTAAAAGCATACAAATCCGAAGCCATAGTTCAGGAGCCGTTCCAATCATGTCAGTGCTTACTTCACTGTCACCTATTGCACTGACTGTTCTCCAAAGGCTTGGTCCCATTGCCAAGTTTTCAGCTTCTTTCTGAAGGTCAGGAGGGAGGGAGCTGATCTACTTTCATTGGGGAGGGGGTTTCACAGCGGAGGGACCACCACTGAGAAGGCTTTGTCTCTTGTCCCCAGAATATCCCCAAGATATTCTGTGGATGCACTGCTCTCAGTCCCACCAATCTGCAAAGGAGGTGGGACTGAGAGCAGGGCATCCCCAGAATATCTTAACCTCCAAGGTGGTTCATGTTCTGACTCAGCCTTTGCCTTTGTGTGACTCTGATGAGGATTCTGGGTTATATGTGCATAATGATGGGATTCAGGATGAACTTGAAGATGACTCTGATGCTGGGAATTATAGGAGCGTTCCTGCTGTGGGAAATGAAGAGCAGGGAGTTGTTCCCATGGGAAGAAATCATGATGTTGTTTCTAATGATGAATTTCAGGTGCAGGAAGCAGAAAGGGAGGGTAGCTCTTTGCCTCTGCCTGATAACAGTAATGAGCTCAGTGGCCTTGACTCTGAGGATCTCGATTGGGCTACGAGACTGGAATTTAGAGGGTTGCGTAGCTAATAAACGGGAGGTCAAAGGGCAAAGGAATGCCTTTATGCCATGCTTTTAAAACAGTCTGCTGGAAGAGAGATCTCTGTCAATGCAACTTCATCGCTTGATCAAGAAGCAAGTCTGCTTTCCTGTACCAAGTTTGCTTTCCTGTATTATCGTGTGGATATATTCTGTTTGCTGGGACTTTTGGCATCTATGAAAAGGACCTTGTTTCATGCTCTATGTTTCTATGGACGTATTGCTACAGCCTTGCTTTGTATCTACCTTTTGGAACTGAACTTTTATTTTTTGCCTGTTTTCTTAATAAACTACAAAAGACTACTTTCTGTGTGTGGCTTGGTGTCTTTAGCAAGGTGAAGCTAGCCTGAGGTGCGACAGTTCAAAGGGGGAGATCCATCCGGACAGGTAAGCTGGGCCAGAACTATTCAGGGCTTTCTAGGCTGAAGCCGGCACTTGGAATTGTGCTCGGTAGCAGACTGGCAGCCAGTGGAGCTGGTGTAACGGGGATGTAACAAGAGCATGGGCCACCGTGGCCAAGCCTGGCTTCCCAAGGTACGGGTGCATACATAAAACCTTAATCAAAGATACATATATAAAAAGAGGAGGGGGCCCTGCCTTTGCTGTTCTGTTTTGGCAAAAGGCATCATATAAAAGGGAAGGATGCCGCTTTATCTCATTCTGGCCTGATGTCCTTTAGGAAACTATAAATCTTTTTTGGGGGGGGGGGTGTCCTGTGCTCAATAACAGCCACAGCAGACCCTGCCCGAAGCCCCCCCCCCCCCCGAGGCCATCTGTCCCTCTAATGGGAGCGCAATGGAGATAAGTGGGAGGAGGAACTTGGGGGAAGGAGAGGAACTGCGGCGTAGATTAAGTTGAATTAAAAACTAAATGGAAATAAATTACATTAAATTGGCAACTTTCGGGACTGAATTATTGCATGGCGCTCAAATTACATACAAAGGAATCAGTGTCTGGTAATTAACGCCTTTCATTAATGCTATATCATTTAGGCTCGCCGTCTGTTCCAGCTCTTGATGTGATTAAAGACATGTCGAATGAAGGGGATCCAAGAACGAGGCAGAACCCAGAGCAGCGCGGGGGGGGGGGGGTGGAGTGTCCTTTGGGGGTCCCCTGCTCTCGGCCCCCTCCTTCAGGAAGACAGAGAGCCCCCAACAGAGGTAAAGCCCCTCCAAGGTAGGCAACAAAGGGGCAGGACTCTTGCGGGCCTGGGTTCGAATCCCCTCCCAGTGGACAAGTCACACTCTCTCAGCCCCAGAGGAAGGCAAGGACAGATGGAAGGCCCTCCTGAGGGATGCTTTCAAGTTGGAAATGAGTTGAGAGAGAGGACTCCTGGAGACCTGGGTTTGAATTCTGTTCAGGAAAGGGCAGAGGGGCCTCACTGACCCCAACGGGATGAAGGGCCCTCCAGCCTTTGTTTGCAATTGAATACCTCAACTGTCCCTGGAATCATCACCTTTGTCTTTTGGGTCTTGCACCCTTTGTCTCACACAAACAGGACATTTGAGTTTGCCAGATACTCATCAGCATACTTACACCGTTGTTTCCTAATGGGCTTTTTTGGCCAAATTGTAATAAATCTCTGCGGCTTTGCCTTTAACCCAGGGAGCTTCTTTCTCTGTCCCGGCTGATCTGGTTTAGCAGAAGCTCACCGGGCACAGACCTCTTAACAGCAGTCCTATCCGAAATCACTACATCCTGGAAAGCTCTTTGTCCATTTCTGATGAATGAAGAAGCAGAATTATTGCTGTTTGCTGACTTTAGGAGACATTCAGTTCTGGAGACGTATATTTAGATCCAGACTTTTAGTAAGAAATAGCTTTGGGCCAAAGCTAACCCAATGGCCTTCAACAGAGAGAAAAGCAAGGTGCTTTACTTAGGAAACAAAAGCGAAATGCACAGACACAGGAAGGGTGACGCCTGACTTGGAAACAACCCATGGGAAAGGGATCGAGGACTCTTAGTGGACCACAAGCTGCAGATGAGTCAAGAGTGTCATGCGGCAGCTACAAAGGCCGATGTGATTCTGGGAGTCTAGTGATGAGATCAAGGGAAGTAATGGTGCCCCTCTCTTCCGCTTTGGCCAGGGCTCACCTGGAATAATAAATAGCCCTGTGTCCAGTTCTGGGCAAAACAACGCAAAGGGATAGGGACAAAGGGGAAGGTGCCCAGAGAAGGGCCAAAGGTCTGGAAATGATGAATCCCTTGGAGGAGTGGCTGAGTACATTTGGCATGGAGAATAGAAGGCTGAGAGAACGGATGCGACAGCCGTGTTCCAGTATTGGAAGGGTGGGGGAAGCATGTTTCCTGTTGTCCAGAGATGAAGACACAATGGACTTTTTTGCCCACATAGGAATAGATTTATTGCTGTTCCATGATGATGATGTTATTGAACCATCCCCCAACAAGATTTATAGTTTCCCAAGGGCTAAGAAATACATATATGATTTTTCCCTTTACTTGCATCCCTTTTGGCCGAATTGAAACAAATCTCTGTGGCTTGGCTTTAATTTGGTTTGTTTCTCTGTCCTGGTCTATCTGGCTTTTAGAATTTGGCTCACCAGGCACGGATCCTATTTAACTGCGGTCCTAGTTAAGCAGAATAATAACAACAACGATTACAATCATCATCATCATCATCATGATGTTTTTATCTCTTGATTGATATGCAAATGGAGGCATGAAGGTCCAAAATCAGATTCAGGTGATTGGGCCTGAGCTGAACCGGTCCAGAGGTGGAACTGGGCTCAAACCAAGCGCTGTGCTGAGCGCACTCCTTCCTCCTCCTTTATACACAAATATCTTTCTGCAGCCAGGCTCAGATGCCTTCTCTCGCATTTCTGCCTCGTATCATCTCGTTCAGTCTTTGCAGAAGCAGCCGACCCCGGCCTGACCTCTCCTCTGTCTCCTGCTGCGGGCAGAGATCCCTCTTGTTTATCCGATTGTGCGGAGACGGCCTTGATCAAGGCTTCAGGTGCCATCCCTGCCGCCTCTGCTTTGACGGGGCTCCAACTCAATCATCTCCCGGACCGGCAGAGTCTCTATCTAATCTGTGTCAGTTTAGGGCAAAGATAGTAGGCCCCCGGGGTTCTTCTGGTGCCTGATGGGTCCCTGGGCCTCTCGGGGGGGGCGCATTGCCCGATGGGTGGGCGGAGGGGGCGCAGAAGGGGGTCATCGCAATGGGGAGCGGGAGCAGGCGATGGGCCTTTTCAGAACAACAAGGGGACCCCAGCCCAGCAAAGCATTGCAAGCAGCAGCGGGGTCCCGAAATAGCTTCCATCCATCCATCCATCCATCCATCCATCCATCCTTGCTTCATGCTGCCAGGACCCCAGTGCTTTCCATTGTCCATGCATTGTGCAAATCCACACTCCTGGAGTCACATGGAGCTTGCACACACTCGCACACACCAGGACTTCGGCCTCGATCTGTGTGCTGTTCCAGCCCAAGGATGGGGAGTTGGCAAGTCTGTGCCCATTGGCTGGCATTTATCTACCCATCTATGCAAATGACATAAAAGGAAAGAGGTGCCACCTAAACATGAGAAGAACTTGCTGGTGGCCAGAGCTGTTTGGCAGTGGAATATGCTTCTGCCCAGGGGTCTGGTGGGGTCCCTTTCGCTGGAGGTTTTAAGCAGAGCCTGGATGGCCATCTGTCAGGAGGGCTTGGATTGTGCCTTCTTGGGAGGCCAAAAATGGCTTGGAAGGAGTTGATTGTTTGGGGGTTTCCTTCCAACTCTGGGACTCTCTAAATCTTGTTGGATTTGTGGGGATGTCTCTTTTGGGAATGATCTCCTGTTTTCTCCTTCTGCAGCTTTTTCTGGAAAGGAGCATCTCTGAGCATGTGCTGAGTGCCCTTTGAACACTCTCTCCATGTTTTGAAGGAAGGAAAAGCTCTCAGTCCATGTCTGATTTCACAAGAGAGAAGCAGATGGAAGAGAAGATTCGGGAACCTGAACATCATCCACATCAAGTGGCACAGAGCACAAGCCACCTTGATTCCCTTCATTGGGAGAAAGAGGGGATCCAAAATAAGTCAATCAATCAATCAATAAATGAATACTTGGGTCAGCTGCTCATCATCGTAAGTAGCAGTTCTTGCAGCTCTGTGAGACAGTCTTCTCCCTTCTGAACCCTGGTTCCAGATATCGTGATGATGATGATGATGATGATGATGATGATAATAATAATAATAATAATAATAATAATAATAATAATAATAAGATCTCAGCTGGCATTTGGAAACAATAGACATTGACAAAATTACGATCTGCCAACTGCAAAAGGCCACCCTACTGGGATCTGCACGCATCATCTGAAAATACATCACACAGTCCTAGACACTTGGGAAGTGTTCGACTTGTGATTTTGTGATATGAAATCCAGTATATCTATCTTGTTTGCTGTGTCATACAATAAAATAATAATAATAATAATAATAATAATAATAATAATAATAATAATAATAATAATAAAAAATGTATTTTTGTATGCCGCCTCCATCTCCCAGCTGGGGACTCGGGGCGGCTCATACGGGGAACAAGCCCAATATAATCACATAAAATCATAAAATAACAATTTAGATGTCAGACATCACAATTTAAAAACAATTTAAACAAGTCATAGTTAAAATCGACAGTTAAAATGTTAAACAATCATCCAGGCATTAAAGGTCCAATATCTGGGCGATAATCAAAACTGATTTAGGGAGTGTCTATTACAAATAGGACATACATCAAAAAGATACAGCAGGTAGGGAAGATAAATCTGAACAGGAATCAAACTAAAAAGTAAGCAGAGCAAGTTTCAGTGTAGATATGGACCAGGTTTGATGATATCTGAAGTGATTTATAGTTTCAAAATCATGACCTCCCTGAACCACTGCAAGCAAGATAGCAAGCGTCCCAGAAGCAAGCAAAAATACAGCAAACACTTGTGCTTCAGCCCCATCTATCAGCAGAGTCCAACTGCCAGCATCTGATTTTATCTACACACTGTTTAAGTAAACTCACGGATTCATGTTTCCATCCAAAATATCTGGAGGCTTTAATCTTCTCCGTTGCAATACACAGATATAAAGAATCAGGATCTGCAGATCCTTGTACTCGCAAACAATCAGAGTCATCAGATAGTCACATAAAATATAGATCCTCCCACTGAGTCACGCAGGAGAGAGGAAGATGGATCCTTTCACCCTCCTTATAGAACCACCTGCTGATAGGACATCAATAAGGGACACTGGCTGATGCAGTCCATTTACAATAGCCGTCACATGGTTATGACTCTGCCATTGCCACGTCTCATTAGATATTGCATCATGACATTCACAGGCACACCCAGGTGCAATCAATCAATCAACCACATGTTCATCAAAAAGTATTTTTAGGTGGTTAGAAATGCTGTCCCATTTCTATCTAACACCAGACAGGGCCCAAAGTTTGAGATATCTCCCACTAAATTCAAACTGAAGCCCAGGACGGCTTCCCCAGAGCCACCACTGTCCCCTCTCCCTCTGGGAAGACCCCTGCCCATCTCAATATCAAGGGGTGGCTGGAGAAGCCCACCCCCAAAGCCTAGGAATGGCAGCTCCAGCCCATGTCTGGATAACGAGAGTGCCGCCCCTGCGTATCCTCCACGACGGCGGAGCAGAGAGGGCAGCCGGAGAGTTGAGTGTTGTCCGGGTCGGAGCAGAGGTTGGCCAGTAATTGCTGTGGGGTCTCCGCCGAGCAATTCCTGTAATTGCTGAGAGGCAGCCGGGCAGCCGGTCAAAGAGGAGGTCGTCTGGGTCCCTTTCGTGAGGCTTCGTGCCACAAGCTGCAATTGGGGAGGGGGCCCGGGGAGGGGTTCGCACACAGGCCTCCTTTATCCAACGAGAGCCAGGCTTAAATGCGGGGAAGGAGACCCCATTGAGGAGGAAGGGGCAAGCTTGGTTTCTGCCGCTTCGGAGACTGGATTCAGACTGCAGGAAAAGAGATTCCTTTCAACATTAGGAAGAACTTCCTGACCTTCAGAGCTGTTTGACTGGGGATGATGTGTTGTGGAGTCGCCTTCTCTGGAGGCTTCTAAGCAGAAGCTGGATGGCCAACTGCCAGGAGGGATCGGACTGTGTTTTGGAAGAATGGTCTGGATGGCCTTTGGGTGCCCTTCCAACACTTGTGGAATTATAGACTTCCTGGGAGTCAGGTGGAGTCTCCTTCTGTGGAGGTGGCCATCTGTCAGGAGGGCTTGGATGGTTCCTTCTTCCATGGCAGAAGTGGGTTGTGCTGGATGTCCCCTGAGATCCCTTCCAAATCTGATGAGAATTCATTCTTTCCTTTCCCTGGGAATCCAACAGAGTCTCCATCCTCCACCGGAGGTCTTTCAGCAGAGGCTGGATGACCATCTGTCAGGAGGGCTTGGATGGTTCCTTCTTCCATGGCAGAAGTGGGTTGTGCTGGATGTCCCCTGAGATCCCTTCCAAATCTGATGAGAATTCATTCTTTCCTTTCCCTGGGAATCCAACAGAGTCTCCATCCTCCACCGGAGGTCTTTCAGCAGAGGCTGGATGACCATCTGTCAGGAGGGCTTGGATGGTTCCTTCTTCCAATGGCAGAAGTGGGTTGTGCTGGATGTCCCCTGAGATCCCTTCCAAATCTGATGAGAATTCATTCTTTCTTTCATAAGCAGCTCCATGGGAATTCGGTGGAGTCTCCATCCTCCCCCGGAGGTCTTTCAGCAGAGGCTGGATGGCCATCTGTCAGGAGGGCTTGGACTGTGCCTGCCTAGAAGAAGGGGGTTGGTCTGGATGGCCTTCAGAGCTCCCTTCTATCCCATGTGCTGAATATTATAGGGGGGGGGGGTTAACAGTGGCGATCTGGAGGTTCCTGCCCCCCATCCTCTTTTCTCTTTGGAGAAGCAATGAGGAAACAGTGGCAGAAAACACCACTGTGTTTTGGTGCAGGACTCTGTGCATGTTCCAAGGCAGGGCCATTCAGCTAAAAACAGCACAAAGGAACATTACGCAAGATAGCAGAGCATACCGAACGGACCCAAGATAGACTGATTGAGTGATTGACTGATAGATTGATTCCAGGCCCCGTCTTTCTCAACGGTGTGAGATATTGAGACAGAAGGCTGGGATTCAGCTCTTGATTTGCATGTGCGTCGATGAAGGCGATGTGCAGAAGTGTCTCCTTTCGGGAGGGCCGTTTGGGGCCGTTCTGCGGTGCTTTCGGCTCAGTCGAGGGAGGAAGAAGGAGCTGGTCTGGCCTCTGGGGGGAAGTGGGGTTCGTGGGGCTGCAATGAAAGAAAACGGGTTCCCTGGAACTACAAAGACAAGTATCCATAGTCATAGTAATACATACATTTTTTTGAATGTCATTAAACCTATTTTGAGTTCAATGCATCAATCTATATATATAAAAATGTACTGTCAGTTTGTAGGACTGAGTTAACAAAAAAAACCACTGGAGCAAATGCCACCAAATTTGGCTACAATATACCAGCGCATCCAAGGTATGACCTCCACTCAAAAAAACCTAAACAAATAAACAGGAATGAATAGCCCTGCAGTGTCAAAGCCTGGCTGCTTCTCATTACTTTATTTTCTATACCACCAGACTACGCCACAGCAACACGTGGCCGGGCACAGCTAGTAGGAATATAAAAACAAAAAAAGCATTGCTATACAGTAAAGGACGGTTGCAGTAAAAAGAGTATTTTTCTCTCAAAAGGTGAATTGACTCCTCTTCTCGTGAACAATAATTGTTCTTTACTGGGAAGTAGTAGACGCCAAATCCACAAATTGACTCCTCTTCCTATATAATAATTGTTCTTCTTTCTTTTCTATGAGTAGCAGACTCCAAAACCACAATGGGTTTCAACTCAAGGGGGTCTTCCTGGGGGGCTGCAGCAGGGCCTTTGCAAAGGGATCGTGCCCGGGTTTCCCGGCATCTGCCCAAAACGTTCCCGAGTGGAACCTTCTCGGCCGCCTACAATCAGGACACTCGGGTTTTGCTGAAAGTATGTCTTCTTGACAGGAGGAAGTCAGTACAGGATGGGAAATATATGCACACACTTCAGTGCGTTCGCAATTTTTATTATCCTGCTGCCCCCAGAAAATATCTGAATCACAGAGAGGAAAAATTCCTAGAAATCAAATCCAAGTTTAGGGTGAAAACGGCTAAAATTATTACTTATCTGGAATTGCAGGGATGTTTTTTTGCTCTCACTTTGCTTGCAAAGATATTAAAACAGAGGTGAGGATCAGGTGACTCGATCACCAAATTGCAAAGGTTCTCTCCAAAAGCCAGGGCTGGGTGTTTGTTTGGAGAGCAGGGTTGCATCTACATCTCAGAATGAATGCAGGTTGACTCCGCTTTATTTGCCAGGCCTCACTGCTGCAGAATCATGGGATCTGTAGTGTTACAAGGTCTCTGCCCTTGTAGAGATACAGCTCCCAGGATCCCATAGCAGTGAAAGCAGTGTCCGACTGCATTTATTCCCCCGTGTAGATGCACCCAGGGCTTGTGTTTGCAAAATGCCGTTTGCAGCGGAGACCATTTGCGTCCCTCTCCTCTTTGCAGCCTCCCCACTTTCCCCCCAAATGAACATTGGCAATGGAAGGGCTTTCAGCTCACCGGGTTTGGCATAAATGCCCATGAGAGAACGCATCTGACATCACATCACATAACAGCGCCGCCGCAGCGTAAGGCAGAGACATAACTGACACAATGCCGCGCACCAGAACATGCCTGGCATTGCGTTAACATCTCTCTCCGGCCGGTCGTGGCAGGCGGAAAAGGAGCAGCCGGGGAGGCAGGCGGCAGAGGTGCCACGCTTTGCTTTCCTTGCGAGGAGAGGCCGGTGACGGTGACGGTGAGGAGATGTGGTTGGCAGAGAGAGGTGCTTGGGAGGGATGCCCCGTCACTTGCCGGCTGGCTGCGGGTGGGAGGAAAGGTCAGGGAGGAAAGAGGCCCGGGAAATGCAGGCACTCATTGCCAGGAAGAACAAGGCTCCAGATAGAACAAGGAGAAAGTGGGACAGGGCCCCTGGACTAGATGGCCTCTGGGAGCCCCTTTCAGCTCTATGCGGAGTCAGCAGACTAGGAGGCCAAGGGGACCCGGGTCAGAGCCTGACCGAGCAGGAGGGAGAGCTCATGCCCCAGAGGACAGGGCTCAGGTCCAAGATGACCTTCACAGATTAGAGAGCTGATGGGCCAAAACTAACCCAATGAACTTCAACAGGGAGAAATGCACAGTACTACACTTTGGCAACAAAAACGAAATTCATAGATATAGAATGAGAGACACTTGGCTTTGAAACAGTTCATGTGAAAGGGATTTAGGGGTCATAGCAGACCGCAAAAAGAACATGCATCAACAGTGTGATGGAGCAGCTAAAAAGGCCAATGTGATTCTAGGCAGCATCAAGAGGAGTCTAGTGTCCAGATCGAGGGAATTCCCAGTCCCACTCAGTTCTGCTTTGGTCACACCTCATCTGGAATAGTAACTCTGTGTCCAGTTTTGGACAAGACCATTCAAAATAGAGATGGACAAGCAGAAAGAGGTCCAGAGTGTTGGGAATCATCCTGGACTACTCAAGTCTAGATGTAGTCAGGTAGATGATAGAGTTAGATTGAGGGAATCCTTTCCCCGTTTCCAAAGCATGCCTAGACAGGCTTTACTGTGTTTTTACTCTATCCTGTATACGTCATATCCTTTACTTTGAAGTTAGTAGAAATGTGAATCTTTAGGGACACTAACTTCTCATTGGTCAGAATGTCTTTTATGGCCCCAATAAACTGGACCATGAGGTTGGAACCATTTTGGTTCTCTCTTCTTCTCCCTTTGATCTTCTAGCTAACAAGCAGCATCTTGCTGTCTCTCCTGGCAAGATGTAACTATTTAGATGTTTATTATTTTTCCTTTCTTATTTTCCCTTAGAAACCAGTCTAGAGTAGACTAGACAGCTCCCAAGCCTTTCTATCTACAATGGAATTCTTTCTACCTGAATAAATACTTTTTGAACTTTTATTGAGACTCTGCAGTCCATTGCAATCCTAAATAGACAAAGGCTTCTCTTGCTCGCCCCGTGTAAGTAACTGTTGCATTTGAAAGCTTTGCTTTTGCTACTCTGCTGATTTTGGTGGAATCTCCCCCAGAGAGGGTTCAATTGAGTCTAACCGCTCAGAGATTACCACAACACAGAGAAAGGCCACCAAAATGGTCTCAAGATATAGAAACTGAAGCTGAAATTTAGTTAGTTGCTAAGGAGTGGTGTAGATTCATCACCTGGCCTTTTGAGCTATCTTGACGGCCAGAAAAAATGTAGACCAGGTTTGAAGGCAACAAACTGAGGTTTATTAGCTTTCAGGTCTGAAAGGATGTCTGATACAGATTCTGCGCTCGAAAGGAATTGGGCATAACAATGCAGTACAGTGAAAGACATTTTATCTCCTTGGCAACCATTCAAAACCCTCCCCTGATTAGCTGAAAAGTGGTCAAATTAGGATCCATGTCCCTGTTGAGCAGGGAATCCCGCTGTTGTCAGATACGGATGGAATCTCCCTTGAGGTGGGAAAAACCAAGTGCTGTCATTTATCCATTTGAAGCTGGAGCTGTTCAGAGAGTCTGCTCAGGCTGGGCTGGCTAAATGGTTTGAGGCAATATGCAAACAGTCCGAGATGGGATTATAGGTGAGGTCCAGTTTACATAAGGGGTTGAGCCATTGAGACAATGAAGAGGTTGTGCAAACATACACCTTTCAATGGAAGGCATAGAGATTTATACAGATTTCATCAAGGTGTTGGTTGTGTCTGGCATTTGCCTCCACCTGGATCCCCTCATGAGATTAATCCACCCTTGTGTATCTGGATGAGGTCTTTCCTGCTTGCTTTGTCTGCCTGAGCGAGCTCACCTCACAGCAGGATGTTGAAAGAGTTCCATGAGCACATACGTACTATTGTATTTTAAGATTTCTCGAGGTACGCTGGGCCGTATCTGCACATATCCATTTCAGCACATCCTAGTTTCTTTTAATGTAAAGCATACATCAATCATCTGTACACCATAACTCATAAATAAAATCTGAAGGGAAAACCGGGGTACATGGTTCTGAGGCTTTAGATGAAACTCCTTTGTGAAGGGATTTGAGACCAAACCGTCATTTAGGCACATCCCACCCCCCGAACCCCCGCCCCATTTGTGGCTTTGGGCCAGGTAAAGGAATGATGGATTCTTGCAATGTTCAAGCTCTGGGCGGCTGCAGGGGAATGAACTTTTTCAAAAGATTGGATTGCGAGAGTTCTGCAACTATGGAACTTGTATGGATTAATACAAAATATATACAGTATTTCATGAAAATCTTGCATTTAATTAATCTTTTAGGAAGGTTGGTTGATTTTTTTTGACAACAGATCTATGAATGCCTCTGTGGAGTGGCTTAAGCAGCTAAATGTGTTTAGCCTGGAGAAAAGAAGGTAGAGAGAAGGGAACATGAGAGTCATGTTTAAATAGCAGAAAGGATGCCATATCGAGGAAGGGTCAAGCTATTTTCTGCTGCTCTGGAGACAAGGACACAATAGAGTCATGGAGTCAAATGTTAGGAAAAGACCTCAATACAAGGAAGAATTCTAACAGTAAAAGCCAATGAAGGTGGAAAATCAGTCCTTCTCCCGGGCAGAATGGGGTTTGACTGGATGACCCCCTGGCAAGCGTCAGAGGATTTTTCTGAATGTTCAGAGGATGAAGGGGATGATAGGTTCCAAAAACGAGGTATCTGAATGTTCGGGGGGAATTGCAGGCAGATGAGGCTGATGTTTTGAAGTCTTCAGATCGTTCCCAGGCAACAGGGGAAAATGATAATACCAGTTCCCTTGAGAAAAGGCCTTGGGAAGATGAGGAGGTTTTAAGGGAGTGTAGATTAGACCTGAGAATGCAGGGCGTGAAGAGCAGGCAAACTAGATATTCCCACAGAATTCGAGATAAGACCCTGAAGTCCAGATGTGTTAGGCATGATTTCATGGGTCGATAGGGCACAGATATCTATATAAAATGCTATAAGAATGGTATATATATATATATATATATATTAGAAAAACAACAACTTAAATGTATATACTCTCGTGTAGGTTTTTGCGTGTGTATTGTGGTATGCTAGTATATAGAGTATTTTCTTTACAGTCCCAACCGGGTACTAACTTATTGTGAAACATATAAAGTAAAACACACATAAACCTCCAACTGAAAACAGTCCACAATTATGGTATATATACAATTATACAACCTTATTGAGTAACATATAAAGTAAAGCATACATCAAACTCAACGGAAAACAGTCCACAGCTGTTGTGTGTATGTAGAACAAAACTATGCAACAACAAGTAATCCCGGGTACACTGCCTCGTTTCGGGAAGTCCTTCTTCAGGTTGTTGTTATTTATGTAAGGTCTTAAATAGTCTTTTGATGTATGGTATTTTTCTTCTTACTGAGATTCTCAGGATCTTCTGCGGTATGTTGTGGATTTATTGCTGTCTCTTTAATCTTAATTACTTGCTTGGTCCTGCTTCAGTTCAAGGCTTTTCAATGTAGTCAATTTCTGAACATAAACATAGGTACATACTAATAGTAACTATGATGGTTATACCAAAATAGATATGTATAAACACCCCATATGTTTTCCAATTCCTAATCTAGTACATAAAAGAGTTTACAAAAATACAATTGACTTACACGTCGTTACTCTTGCAGGGCTCTGTGTTTTTTCTCAAGTTGCAAGTGCCCTATGGCTTGCATGGTGAACTGAAATACTCAATTCACTAAAGATAACAGGTGAAATCAATCCTATCATTCAGTCCTTTGGGGAATACAGAGTTTAATTTAAAGGTCCAGAAAGACTCCCTTTGTAGAAGAAGTCTTTTATTGTCTCCAATGGGTTTTACCTTCTCTATCACAAAGAACTTAAAACTCTCATCAGAATGAGCTTTTTCTTGAAAATGTGTGTATAGAGTAGAGTCTGTGCATCCATTCCTGATTCTGGATTTGTGTTCTTGTATCCGTGTTCTCAATGCCCTAGAGGTCATCCCTACATATAACAATTTACATGGACATATAATCAAATATATGACATTTTCAGATGCACATGTAGTAAAGTGTCTTAATGTGATGTGAAGATGGAGTATGGGGTATATATCATCTTGAATTCTTAGGGATTGCTTACAACAGTTACAATGGCCACATGGATAATGTCCTTTTTTGTTTAGGCTTACTGTAGTAGTGGGAGTAATGAGATCTGCATGTACTAGAAAGTTTCTGAAATTTCTAGATCTTTTGTGGGCTACCATAGGTGGTTTCTCACAGCCGTGGATCTCGTGTATTAGATGCCAATGTCTATTGACAATATTCTTAATTTTGGATGATAGTGGTGTGAGTGTAAGTGGCCAGATGATACGATCCTTACTAGGCTTAGTTTGTTCTTGTAGTAGGACACTTCTATTGACCCTTTGAGCTCTTTTGACTGCTGAGTCTACAATTCTTTCAGGGTATCCCCTCATCTTCAGTGCCTGTTTGAAGGGGTCTATGATAGATTCGAAGTCTTCCTGTAGGCTGGTGTTGCGTTTTAATCTTAATAGTTGATTGTATGGTATGGTCATCAATGTATCGTCCATAATAGATCATGTCGGGGAGATCTAGATTGTATGTGCTGTTGTAAATGAATTTTGTCTCAAGGTAGGCAACAAATAGGTTGGCAATAGCAGGAGCCAGAGAACTCCCCATGGCGACTCCACATACTTGTAAATAAAATTGTGTGCCAAATTTAAAATAATTGTTTTCTAGAACAATGTCTAATAGATCCATCAGAAAATGTGTTGGGGGTGACAATGATGCTCTAGTGTCCAATACATCCTTAATAACCTGCCTAGCTTCCTCTAAAGGAATGCTGGTATATAATGCTGTGATGTCTAAAGTCATGAGTATAGCACCTTCAGGTATATGGAGGGATTCCACTGTGTTGATGAAATGTCTTGTATCTTTAATATGAATTTCTCATAAAACAATTTCCCAGGACACCACTCTTTTACATGCTTCCCAAAATACATAAGGGCATCCATCCTCCTCCTGGAAGACCCATTGTATCTGGAATAGGATCCATTCTAGAACCCATAGCCAAATACGTAGATCATTTTTTACAACCTTTTGTTACCCAGACCAAATCATATATTAAAGATACAAGACATTTCAATTTTCCGGTCTGATACTGCAGCATCACATTTTAGAACATGGATTAATACCATACATGACCACATTAAATTTACAGATACATGTGACCGTAATAAGATCAATTTTTTAGATGTGTGTGTATTCAGGAAATCAAATAGACTTTACGTCAAAAACTACACCAAACCTACTGATAGAAACTCCTTATTACACTTTAATAGTTTCCACCATCACTCTTTGAAATCTAACTTACCATACAATCAACTATTAAGATTAAAACGCAACACCAGCCTACAGGAAGACTTCGAATCTATCATAGACCCCTTCAAACAGGCACTGAAGATGAGGGGATACCCTGAAAGAATTGTAGACTCAGCAGTCAAAAGAGCTCAAAGGGTCAATAGAAGTGTCCTACTACAAGAACAAACTAAGCCTAGTAAGGATCGTATCATCTGGCCACTTACACTCACACCACTATCATCCAAAATTAAGAATATTGTCAATAGACATTGGCATCTAATACACGAGATCCACGGCTGTGAGAAACCACCTATGGTAGCCCACAAAAGATCTAGAAATTTCAGAAACTTTCTAGTACATGCAGATCTCATTACTCCCACTACTACAGTAAGCCTAAACAAAAAAGGACATTATCCATGTGGCCATTGTAACTGTTGTAAGCAATCCCTAAGAATTCAAGATGATATATACCCCATACTCCATCTTCACATCACATTAAGACACTTTACTACATGTGCATCTGAAAATGTCATATATTTGATTATATGTCCATGTAAATTGTTATATGTAGGGATGACCTCTAGGGCATTGAGAACACGGATACAAGAACACAAATCCAGAATCAGGAATGGATGCACAGACTCTACTCTATACACACATTTTCAAGAAAAAGCTCATTCTGATGAGAGTTTTAAGTTCTTTGTGATAGAGAAGGTAAAACCCATTGGAGACAATAAAAGACTTCTTCTACAAAGGGAGTCTTTCTGGACCTTTAAATTAAACTCTGTATTCCCCAAAGGACTGAATGATAGGATTGATTTCACCTGTTATCTTTAGTGAATTGAGTATTTCAGTTCACCATGCAAGCCATAGGGCACTTGCAACTTGAGAAAAAACACAGAGCCCTGCAAGAGTAACGACGTGTAAGTCAATTGTATTTTTGTAAACTCTTTTATGTACTAGATTAGGAATTGGAAAACATATGGGGTGTTTATACATATCTATTTTGGTATAACCATCATAGTTACTATTAGTATGTACCTATGTTTATGTTCAGAAATTGACTACATTGAAAAGCCTTGAACTGAAGCAGGACCAAGCAAGTAATTAAGATTAAAGAGACAGCAATAAATCCACAACATACCGCAGAAGATCCTGAGAATCTCAGTAAGAAGAAAAATACCATACATCAAAAGACTATTTAAGACCTTACATAAATAACAACAACCTGAAGAAGGACTTCCCGAAACGAGGCAGTGTACCCGGGATTACTTGTTGTTGCATAGTTTTGTTCTACATACACACAACAGCTGTGGACTGTTTTCCGTTGAGTTTGATGTATGCTTTACTTTATATGTTACTCAATAAGGTTGTATAATTGTATATATACCATAATTGTGGACTGTTTTCAGTTGGAGGTTTATGTGTGTTTTACTTTATATGTTTCACAATAAGTTAGTACCCGGTTGGGACTGTAAAGAAAATACTCTATATACTAGCATACCACAATACACACGCAAAAACCTACACGAGAGTATATACATTTAAGTTGTTGTTTTTCTAATATATATATATATATACCATTCTTATAGCATGATTTCATGGGTGCCTGGATGGGCTTAAATTAAGTGGTTTGATGTTTAATAGGCTTTTCCTTAATCTCTCCTTATTATCCAAGATATTCGCTTATCCAACGTTCTGCCGGCCTGTTTACGTTGGATAAGCGAGACTCTACTGTATAACAATTTAAAACACATAACAATAACTAAAAACAATGGTACAACGATAAAGTAAAATAATCGACTTAAAAACATAACATATAATAAAACATAAAATGACCAAACAAGATGAGGTAATGATAAAAACATCAATTACTTATGGATAAACAGGGTTGAATATAAGAGAATACACAATTTCAAGGGCTTTTGATAAAGTGCATGGACAGGTGTCAGAGATGCCAAGTTCATGGTTCATGTATTGTCAAGATTCCTGTTTCATGTTCCTGTTTATGCCTATGTAGCTTTGGAGAATTTACCTTGTTTTCATGTTCATGGATTTAACTTTGGATTAATCCTGTGATTCTAGATCCCTTGGTTCTGGTGTTTAACCTGGCATTTTTGGATTCCTGCTACAGGACTCTGGGTTCTTTTATGTATTGCATTTTATATCCTGACTGTCTCTTTTAGATTTTCCCTTTCCCCCTTTTTCTATTCTTTCTTCAGTAAACATTTTATTCCTGGCTCACTGGGCTCTGGCGTGGTGCTGGGTGCAGGGATGCTCCAGTGCTGGGGAGCAACACTCAGGGTCTCTTTCTGTAAACGAGAGGCTCCTTTCCAAGACCCCCAGCCTTCCCCATTAGTCCAGGAGCTCACCCGAGACGGGCGTCTGCGGAAATTTAACTCTAATATGCTTGGTTTTGATCTCTCTGCTTCCTTCATCTGAATCTCCATTAAACTCCCAGCAGCTCCGTTAATGGCCATTACCTGCTGCCGGCTGCTCTTTTGCCTTTGAGGGCGATAAATCCCCCTCCAACGCTTCCCCTTATAGTCCATAAAGCGCACTGGGCTGTGCCCAGTTTATAGGAGGGGACAACTTCCCCATTACAGTAAAGAGGCAAAAAATAACTCTGAGGTCCCTCCGCGGGGTTTCAGGATGCCCCAGGAGACACGGAAAAATTCCCCGGCCTTCCTTGCAGAGCAGCGGCGAGCGAGACAAATACAATTACAGGTAGCACACCTGTCCTGGCTGGAAGGGCCCCACCTGAGCAGAAAATGCCCACCAAGCCCACCTGCCTTGCTCCAAGTCCTGCTTCTTCCCTTTCCCACAACTGAACCATGCGTTGTTTGGTGGCTTCAGCAGCGGGGCCTTTTCGGTGGATGTGCCACAACCGTGCACCACCGGTGTGTGTAAATACAGGAATGTGTGCACTCCCGGCCCTGCTGTCCTCTTTCTTTCTCCTTTCATGAGTCAGCAGTGTGATGTGGCAGCTAAAGAGGCCAATGCAATCCTAGGATGCATCAAGAGGAGAAGATAAAATCATAGTCCCACCCTGTTCTGTTTTGGTCAAACCTCACTGATCATAGAATCCTAGAATAGTAGAGTTGGAAGAGACCTCATGGGTCATCCAGTCCAACCCCCTGCCAAGAAGCAGGAAATCGCATTCAAAACACCCCCGACAGATGGCCATCCAGCCTCTGCTGAAAACCCTCCAAAGAAGGAGCCTCCACCACAGTCCGGGGCAGAGAGAGAGTTCCACTGCCGAACAGCCCTTCTCACCGTGAGGAAGTTCTTCCTGATGTTCAGGTGGAATCTCCTTCCTTTCCTATAGTTTGAAGCCCTTGTTCCCTTGCGTCCTAGTCTGCAGGGCAGAAGAAAACAAGCTTGCTCCCTCCTCCCTATGACTTCCCTTCACGTATTTGTACATGGCTATCATGTCTCCTCTCAGCCTTCTCTTCTGCAGGCTAAACATGCCCAGTTCTTTAAGCTGCTCCTCATAGGGTTTGTTCTCCAGACCCTTGATCATTTTAGTTGCCCTCCTCTAGACACATTCCAGCTTGTCAACATCTCCCTTCAACTGCGGTGCCCAGAATCGGACACACCTGGAATAACCCTGTGTCCAGTTGTGGGCAAAGCTATTCAAGAGCAATCTTGACAAACTCTAAGGTGTCCAAAGAAGAGCCACCAAAAGGGTCAAATGTTTGGAAACCAAGCCCTACGAGGAGCAGCCGAGGAAGCTGGAGATGTTTAGCTTGGAGAAGAGAAGGCTGAGAGAAGGGAGCAGGAGAGCCAGGCTTAAATACCCTCCACGCCCCATTGTTTCCTGCTGCTCCAGAGACTAGGACACACCAATGAACCCGAACTTCAGGAAAACAGATTCCACTGAAATATTTGGAGGAACTTCCTAGTGGTGATAGCTCTTTGACCGTGGAATGTAGACTACCTCGGAGCATGGTGGAATCTCCTTCTCTAGAAGTTTTTCAACATAAGCTGGATGGCTATCAGTCAGGAGTGTTTGGATTGAGCATTTCTGCATAGGAGGGGCTTGGACCAGATAGCCTTTGGGTTCCCCCCCCCCCCTTTTTTTTGGAGGCGTTTACATAGAGGCTGGATGGCCATCTGTCAGGATGGCTTGTAGGATGACTTTGTGCCTGGCAGAAGAATGCTGGACTGGATGGCCTCGGGTGGTCCCTTCCCACTCAATACTTCTAGGATTCTATGTCCTCATGGGGTTGTTGCATGTCTTTCGGGCTGTGTGGCCATGTTCCAGAAGTATTCTCTCCTGATGTTTCACCCACATCTATGGCAGGCATCCTCAGAGGCTGTGAGGCATGGAGTGACTAGGCAAGGAAGGTAAATATATAGCTGTGGAGAGTCCAGGGTGTCACAAGAGTCCTTTGTCAGTTGGAAGCCAGCGCTAATGTTTCAGTTAATCACCCTAATTAGCATTGGAAAGGTTTGTCTCTTGCCTGGGGGGCAGCCTTTGTTCAATCAATAGCCATCCTTGGGGCTCCTCTGCCCTCAGAGTGTTATTTCCCATCTACTGTTCTGATTTTGGAGTTTTTTAATACTGGTAGCCAGATTTTGTTCATTTTCATGGTTTCCTCCTTTCTGTTGAAGTTGTCCACATGCTTGTGGATTTCAATGGCTTCTCTGTGTAGTCTGACATGATAGTTGTTGGAGTGGTCCAGCATTTCTGTCTTCTTAAATAATATCCTGTGTCCAGGCTGGTTCATCAAGGGCTCTGCTGTGGCTGATTTCTCTGGTTGAGTGAGTCTGCAGTGCCTTTCATGTTCTTTGGCTCGTGTTTGGGCAATGCTGCGTTTGGTGGTCCCTATGTAGACTTGTCCACAGCTGCATGGCATCCGGTAGAGTCCTGCAGAGGAGAGAGGATCCCTCTTGTCCTTCGCTGACCGTAGCATTTGTTGGATTTCCTTTGTGGGTCTGTAGATGGTTTGTAGGTTGTGCTTCTTCATCAGTTTGCCTATGTCCCCATGAGTTGCATTTTGAAAGACATGAAGACCCCCCCCCCCCTTTTTTTTTTTTTTTTGCAGGGCTCCTCCTGCCTTTCCTTGTGCCCTTCCCTCTGGGCAGGCATCCCTCTGAACAGAAATACAGGGAAGCTTTGATGCCAAGGAAGGCCTCCCCTGCCTCTTTCCCGTGGAGCCCCCTCCCCAAAGAAGCCAGGCCGCCCCCTCCCTTTTGGGTTCCATCTCTGCTGCATCTCTCTCTCTCTCTTTCTTTCTCTCTCTCTCTCTCTCTCTCTCTCTCTCTCTCCCCCCCCCCCCCTTGTTTTGCAGAGCCTTTGTCTTGGAAATCCGGGGCGGCTGCTCCGGCTGTTTTAACTCTCTGTGGTTTTAAAACTATTTTTAGGGGATTGCTTTAGTCTGTTTTTGAACGATGCTTTCATCCGCTGTACATTGCCTCGGGGGCCCCGGCGGGCAGAGAGGTGATGAATAAGTGCTTCACATAAATAAACGTTAATAAAACCTTTGCAGAAAATGCATCGGCTGTGCAGAAATCTGCCTCCTGTGCTTCCCAAAGTTCTCTGGGAAGGAAACTCTGCGCCAGGAACGTCTTCTCTTCTCTGCGATTGGCCTCAAAGGCGCCTCTGAAAGCTCCTGCCCTGGATCCTGGGGGCAAAAGGGGCCCAAAGGGCAAAGGGATCCCGCATCTGTTCTGATCCCTGTGCAGAAGAGACACCGCAACCCCCACCCCTAACAAAAAGGGATTTATAGTTAAGGATTTATTTATAGTTTTCCAAGGGCAACAAGCCAGAATTAGACAAGCAATGTCCTCTCTTTGCATCAAGCCTCCCAGGCCCCTCCACCTTTAGACCCTTGCCTCTCTCCTCTCTCCTCCTAACCATAACATATATGTCACTCCACTTTATTCCTATAAATCTATTAAATATATTCTATTTTCTGAGACAAGAAACATTGACCTCTACCTGACCTAGGTCAAGAGGCAAGCTATCCAGGTATTGTTTCATGCTGGAAAACGGCCCCGGGTGTGGATCAGAAACAAAGGAGACTTTGGCCATTTCGCCACCCTTTATTTGTCCGGCCTGGGAAAGGACATTTGCACAATCCCATCATCTTCATGCTTAGACACTCAAAAACAAAACTACAAAACTAGGATCAAGCAGCCACCACATTTGTATCTATTCCTTTCTGTATAACGTTTATCCTTTTATATAATGTATCAATTTCACAAGTTCTGAAATGTATAAACTGTGCTTCTATTACTAGATATAAGAAACTGCCTAAACTGTCTGGCTCAAGGGCCATTATCCAGGAAGGCATTCTCAACCCCAGACAATTGTTAGGGATTCCTCTTCTTCAGAAGGGGAAGGAGAGCAGGAAAGTGTTCATGAATCTGAGGGTGAGTTGGAATCGGAGGGGGAAACTTTGCAAGTACCCTCATTCCAGGAGAGGCGAAAGGAATCAGAGCAGAGACGTCGTTCAGCTAGATTAGCTGCCAGAAATGCAGATGAGTGATTAGGAACTGCCCTAGCAGCTGGGAAGGGACTCAGAGCTATAAAGTAGGTGCAGTCAGCTCTTGCTGGTAACAAACTGACTCTAATGCCTTCACTTCATGCTCCTTGTGCCTGCTTCAAGTCTGCATCTGGATTTATTGCTGTTTCTTTGTCTGAAGTAAGACTACTGATTGAATTGGGAGTTTGCCCTATGACTTCCTTGTTTCTTTTTGCATTATTTCATTGAATGTGCTATACTTTATGTTTGCTGAAGTAAAGCAGTTTTCATTTACTTACCAAAGTGTGTTAAGGCTGTTCTTGAAGGACAAAACTGGACAACAATAGACTTCCTGAAGACCCTCCTTTCTTTGCCTGGAAAAACCTGTTTGTTTGCTTCCGGGAGCAAGGGGCCTGGAATGTACCTCTTTTGTTGTTTTCTAAAACCCTGCCTTGGTTTAATATATAACTGAATTAGGCTATATTTCCAGGCTGTGCCCTCCCATGGGGGCATCTCTGCAGCCTCCACTTTGGACCAGTCCCAGCATGAATCCTGGGAGATTCAAAGTGGTTACGAGGTTGTATAAAACTGTTTTGCACAGCACATGTTCTCTTGCGCTTGTAATTTTGGGACAGGAGCCCACAGGAATTGCTTCGTGGCCAAGAATGCCATAAAACGCCTCTGTCCATGTCTTTGCTTCATGGTGAGACTTTAATCTGGAACTTTGGTTATTAATTATGGTTAGCAACGCTTGCCAGGCAGTTTCCTCTCATTTTTGTTGTGGTCTAAATTCTCGATCAGACATTTGGTTCTTGGCTGCAAATGTGGACTCCCAGAAAAGGAGCCAACACATCATAGGCCTGTATCCTTGTTAAATCATGATTATACAATTTTTACTGCAATTCTAGCATAGAGACTGAAAGAAATAACTTTACAAACCTTAATACATGAAGGCCAACAGGGGTTTTAACACAGAGCCACTGATTCAACAATGTTTTAGAATCCAACGAGGCCCATGATGAAAAGCAGGTTCCTCTGATATTTTTAGATGCTGAAAAAGCCTTTGACAATGCATCTTGGACACCTTTGTGGACTGTCACAGACAAGATGGCATTGGACCACATTTTCAAGAATGGATCAAACAGCTCTATGATAACTGAATGGCCCAATTTTTGATAAATGGAGAAGTGACAAAACCATGTCAAATACAGGAAGGGACGAGACAAGGATGACTTCTTTTCTTGTTGAGAGAGGTATTAGGTAGAGCAACGAGAGATGGAAAAGATAGCAAAGGGGTCAATGAAAGAGCCCAAAGTTATAAATTAGAAGTATTTGCAGATTGGTGATATTTCTAGACCAGGGGTCCCCAAACTAAGGCCCGGGGGCCGGATGCGGCCCTCCAAGGTAATTTACCTGGCCCTCACCCTCATTTATAATATAATATTTTTATATCAGTTTTAATAATATAATATATTGTATATACATATAATATTGATAATATTATCATTTTATACAATACAATACTAACAATAATATCATATAATAATATTAATTATATGTTATATATTACATATAATATTACGGTATAGTGGTATAGTTCAATATAGTATAATGCTAATATTGTGCTATGCTAATAATATAATATATTGTATGTACATACAGCTGCTCTGAGTTCCCTTCGGGGTGAGAAGGGTGGGATATAAATGTAGTAAATAAAATGTAGTAAATGATTTTGGACTTAAATAAATAATTCTGGACTTAGGCTCGCCCAAAGTCTGAAATGACTTGAAGACACACAACAACAACAACAATCCTAATTAACCTGACTATCTCATTGGCCAGAAGCAGGCCCACACTTCCTATTGAAATCCTGATAGGTTTATGTTGGTTAAAATTATTTTCATTTTAAAATATTGTATTGTTCTTTCATTGTTATTGTTTTGCACTATAAATAAGATATGTGCAGTGTGCATAGGAATTTGTTCGGTTCCCCCCCCCCCCCCAAAAGAATAATTTGGTCCCTCAACAGTCCGAAGGATTGTGGACCGGCTCTCTGCTTTAAAAGTTTGAGGACCCCTGGTCTATATGGTCTTTGAAGGTCTCTTTGCTTAGCTACGGCCTTATGAGACCATCTAGATAGCTTTTGGAGGTCATTTTCCTTACTTATGGTCCTATGAGACCGTCTAGATCAGAGGTCCCCAAACTAAGGTCCGGGGGCCACATGCGGCCCATCAAAGCCATTTATCCACCGAGGAAGGCGCATGCAATGCAAGGGAGGAGGGAAATGCGTGCACCTTTCCCACCTCCTCCCTCACCTGGTGCGCGCCTTCCAAAGCTTTGCTTGTTTATAATGGTATTTTAATTATTATTTTATTAATTATTAATTATTAAGGGGTGCTTTGCTAGTGTTTTTGGTGCAGAGGCAGAAAGGGGTTGGACTAAAAGGCCCAAGGGGTCTCTTCCAACCATCTTTATTATTATTATTATTATTGACAGAAGGACACAGTATAACACAGCAAATGAGATTTATATGCTGGATTTCGTATTACAAAAACACACTTCCCAAGCATTTAGGACTGTGTGATTTATTATTATTATTATTATTATTATTAACAACATTGAGGCTGGGTGGCCATCTGTCGGGGTACTTTGCTTGTGCTTTTGGTGCACAAAGGCAGAAGGGGGTTGGACTAAATGGCTCAAGGGGTCTCTTCCAACCCTCTTTATTATTATTATTATTATTGACAGAAGGACACAGTATAACACAGCAAATGAGATATATATGCTGGATTTCATAACACAAAATCACACTTCCCAAGCATTTAGGACTGTGTGATTTATTATTATTATTATTATTATTATTAACAACATTGAGGCTGGGTGGCCATCTGTCAGGGGTGCTTTGCTTGTGCTTTTAGTGCACAAAGGCAGAAGGAGATTGGACTAAATGGCTCAAGGGGTCTCTTCCAACCCTCTATTATTTTTATTATGATTATTGTTAACATTGAGGCTGTATTTGTTCCCATTTTGTTTTGTTTTTTACTTCAAAATGAGATACAGTAGAGTCTTGCTTATCCAACGTAAACGGGCCAGCAGAACGTTGGATAAGCGAATATGTTGGATAATAAGGAGAGATTAAGGAAAAGCCTATTAAACATTAAATTAGGTTATGATTTTACAAATTAAGCACCAAAACATCATGTTATACAACAAATTTGACAGAAAAGGTAGTTCAATACACAGTAATGCTACATAGTAATTACTGTATTTACGAATTTAGCACCAAAATATCACGATGTCTTGAAAACATTGACTACAAAAATGCGTTGGATAATCCAGAATGTTGGATAAGCGAGTGTTGGATAAGTGAGAGTCTACTGTATTACAAAATCACACTTCCCAAGCATTTAGGACTGTGTGATTTATTATTATTATTATTAACAACATTGAGGCTGGGTGGCCATCTGTCAGGGTGCTTTGCTTGTGCTTTTGGTGCACAAAGGCAGAAGCGGGTTGGACGAAATGGCTCAAGGGGTCTCTTCCAACCCTCTTTATTATTTTTATTATGATTATTATTAACATTGAGGCTGTATTTGTTCCAATTTTGGTTTTTTTGTTTTTTTATTTCAAAATGAGATATGTGCAGTGTGCATGGGAATTTGTTCATAGATTTTTTAAAAACTATAGTCCGGCCCTCCAATGGTCTGAGGGACCGTGAACTAGCCCCCTGTTAAAAAAGTTTGGGGACCCCTGTTCTAGACGATCCACTGCCTACATCCTGAAGGAATATGGAGAAATGTCAGGATTTAAAGTTGATTGGTGTCTCCCCATTCTAGACAGATAAATATCCTCCTGTTAGTCCCAGGGTTAGAAGAGCCATGGAGACGACGGATGCTTTTGTGGGTGGCCTTGCCCTTTGATGGCTGGTCAGAGAGTCTTTTCCATGAGGGGTGAACAGAGAGTTGTATCTTTCATGGATGACACAGTTCCTTCCACAGGTGCACAGTCCGGCGCACAAGGACCACGTCCAGCCGAAGGCAGGGAGAGCTCACCTCTGTGGCACTCCATGCGCTGGGAATATCTGGCCCGTAGAACAGATTGCTTTAATCCATTCGAATTAAAACACCCTTAAAATATACGAGACGGTTTGGTCCCTCTCTATGAAGCAGCAGCGTAGTGGGAGTCGCAAGCTGTGTGAGAGAAGTTTAGAGGGAGCTTTAAAATCCACTTTCCAAATTAAGACAAATATAAGCATCAAACAAAGTTGCAAGATCTCAAAGTATTTTTACTGACAATCCTGCGCAAAAAACACCACACGGGCTCAAACTTCCTTAGGTAGGATTGTTATCGAGCACCACTACTGCCACCCGTAATAAAAAGGATTGATAGTTTCCCAAGGACAACAAGCCAAAATGCAATAAAGCGGCACCCTCTCTTTTGCATAGAACTCCCAGGCCTCCCCACCACCCCCAGATCTCTCACTCCCTTCTATAAACTATATTTTATTCCACTATTCCTATAAATCTATTAACCATGGTCTTTTTTACTTCTGGGAAAGGAAGCATTGACTTCTACCTGACCTAGGTAAGGGAGCAAATTATCCAACTATTGTTTCACCTTGAGAAACAGCCTTGGGTGTGGTTTAGACACAAAAAGAGACTTTGGGTAACTGCAACATCCTTAATCCACTGCAACGGCAACTTCCTCATTCCAACGGTGGCTGGATGATTTTTATGGTGTTGTAAATTAGCCTCCCCACATATAAGTGGTACCTAGATATCCTACTTGATAGATGCAACTATTTCCTGCTTCTTGGCAGGGGGTTGGACTGGATGGCCCATGAGGTCTCTTCCAACTCTACTATTCTATGATTCTATGATCTTTCAGTTTGCTTAGGTCAACAACGAGCAGGGGCTATTTTTTTATTTTAATTGTCGGATGCTCACCCCGACACGGGCTGGCCTCGAACTCATGACCTCTTGGTCGGAGTGATTTATTGCAGAGTGATTTATTGCAGCCTGCGCCACAGCCTGGCCTGACATCCAGAGCCAAAACTTGTATCCATTTCTTGCTGTATAATTTTTATCCTGTTATATAATGTATCTATGTCCCGAGTATGAAATATATAGATTGCATTTTTCTCAAATGTAAAATATCGGTTTCTTTGTTTGTAAACTGCCTGGCTGAGGCCACAGAGATATTCCCCAAGACTGCTTCTCAGCCTCAGGCAAAGAATATAACAAGGGATAGGCAATAGCTCCCAACGGCCCACCTACAGTCATCCCAACATGCATCTTTGTTTATCTGGCCTAAACTAAGACTACACAGAGCAGCTTCCATTGTCTTCAAGGGTGTGGGTTTCACAATCTCATCAATCCCACAATCCCACCCTGGACCCCTTCTGACCTGGAACGCCAGCACTTCCTGGAGATTCATCTCCGCCCACAGAGCTTTCCCCTCCTGACTGGGAAGGGATTTCCAGCCATGTCATCGGAGCTCAGCCAACCAGAGACAGAAGGACAATTCTGTCACAAACTGTAATAATGATGGGGCCTGATTGTATAAAATTAATCTGCATAGCACATGTTCTCTTATGCTTGCAATTTTGGAGCAGGTGTTTGCAAGCATCGCTTCTTGGCCAAGATGTAAATAAACACCTCTGTCCTACCGTGTTTCCCCGAAAATAAGACAGTGTCTTATATTAATTTTTGCTTCCAAAAATGCGCTAGGTCTTATTTTCAGGGGATGTCTTATTTTTCCATGAAGAAGAATTCACATTTATTGTTGTACAAAAAATGAACATTTATTATATACTGTACAGTAGTTGTCATCACAAACCAACATAACCAGACAAACTGTGAATCCTATCAAGAATGTCTTGTTACTACCATTATTTCCATGTACAACAAACACTCTATGGTACGTACATTTACCAGTACTGCATGTTGTGTTCGGCGGGCATGCTTCCAAACAAGAACTTTGCTAGGTCTTACTTTTGGGGGAGGCCTTATATTTAGCAATTCAGCAAAACCTCTACTAGGTCTTATTTTCTGAGGATGTCTTTTTTTAGGGGAAACAGGGTATGTCTTTGCTTCACTGTTGAACTTTTAATCTGGAACTTTGGTTGGCATAATGCTCGCCAGGCCCTTCCCTCTCAATTTATTGTGGTCTAAATTCCATATCAGGCTGGAAAGATAGATTAAGGCCAGGTAGGAAATATTGATCCTGACAAAATTGGGAGTCAAAGCCTTTCTCTCTCTCGTGGTGAAACAAAGGAGAGCGAAAAGGGCCCCGCTCACCCCATGGCGAGAAAACAGGACACTCAACACCAGAAGCAACGGAACAACAAGGAACAAAGAAGCCGCCTGCCCTGGCCATCTTAAGACAACGAGGATGTTCCTCCTCTCCTCAACTTCAAAGCATTTCTCCTTTGGTGACTGTGAACATAAACAGACACTCGGAGGAGATGGGGAAGGGCCATTAGGATGAAATGGAGAGTAGCAATGAAAGAAATACACACTTAGAATCATAGAATCATAGAATCATAGAATAGTAGAGTTGGAAGAGACCACATGGGCCATCTAGTCCAACCCCCTGCTAAGAAGCAGGAAATCACATTCAAAGCACCCCCGACAGATGGCCATCCAGCCTCTGCTTAAAAGCCTCCAAGGAAGGAGCCTCCACCACACTCTGCAGCAGAGAGTTCCACTGCCGAACAGCCCTTCTCACTGTGAGGAAGTTCTTCCTGATGTTCAGGTGGAATCTCCTTCCTTTCCTGTAGTTTGAAGCCATTGTTCCGCGTCCTAGTCTGCAGGGCAGCAGAAAACAAGCTTGCTCCCTCCTCCCTATGACTTCCCTTCACGTATTTGTACATGGCTATCATGTCTCCTCTCAGCCTTCTCTTCTGCAGGCTAAACATGCCCAGCTCTTTAAGCCGCTCCTCATAGGGCTTGTTCTCCAGACCCTTAATCATTTTAGTCTCCCTCCTCTGGACGCTTTCCAGCTTGTCAACATCTCCCTTCAACTGTGGTGCCCAGAATTGGAGACAGTGTGATTCCAGGTGTGGTCTGACCAAGGCAGAATAGAATAAGGGGGAGCAGGACTTCCCTGGATCTAGACGCTATTCCCCTCTTGATGCAGGACAGAATCCCGTTGGCTTTTTTAGCAGCCGCATCACATTGTTGGCTCATGTTTAACTTGTTGTCCACGAGGACTCCAAGGTCTTTTTCGCACACACTGCTGTCAAGCCAGGCATCGTCCCCCATTCTGTATCTTTGATTTCCATTTTTTCTGCCGAAGTGAAGTATCTTGCATTTGTCCCTGCTGAACTTCATTTTGTTAGTTTTGGCCCATCTCTCTAGTCTGTCAAGATCGTTTTGAATTCTGCTCCTGTCTTCTGGAGTGTTAGCTATCCCTCCCAGTTTTGTGTCGTCTGCAAACTTGATGATCGTGCCTTCTGACCCTTCGTCTAAGTCGTTAATAAAGATGTTGAACAGAACCGGGCCCAGGACGGAGCCCTGCTTGTGGCACTCCACTTGTCACTTCTTTCCATGATGAAGACGACGCATTGGTGAGCACCCTTTGGGTTCGTTCGCTTAGCCAATTACAGATCCACCTCACCGTAGTTTTGTCTAGCCCACATTTTACTAGTTTATTTGCCAGAAGGTCGTGGGGGACTTTGTCGAAGGCCTTACTGAAATCCAGGAACGCTACATCCACGGCATTCCCTGTATCGACCCAACTCGTAACTCTATCGAAAAAAGAGATCAGATTAGTCTGGCATGACTTGTTTTTGGTAAATCCGTGTTGACTATGAGCAATGACCGCATTTGTTTCTAAGTGTTCGCAGACCACTTCCTTAATGATCTTTTCCAGAATTTTGCCTGGTATTGATGTGAGGCTGACCGGACGGTAATTGTTTGGGTCGTTCTTTTTTCCCTTCTTGAAGATAGGGACCACATTCGCCCTCCTCCAATCTGCTGGGACTTCTCCCGTTCTCCAAGAACTCTCGAAGATAATTGCCAGTGGTTCTGAAATAACTTCCGCTAGTTCCTTCAATACTCTTGGGTGTAGCTGATCTGGCCCTGGGGACTTGAATTCGTTTAGAGAGGCCAAGTGTTCCTGGACAACTTGTTTCCCTATTTGGGGTTGGATTTCCCCCAATCCTTCGTCCATTCCGTGTTGCTGAGGTTGAAGATGGCTTTCTTTTTCTGAGAAGACCGAGGCAAAGAAGGCATTAAGTAGTTCTGCCTTTTCCCTGTCCCCTGTCGCCATCACCCCATCTTCTCCTTGCAATGGCCCTATCGCCTCCTTTTTCTTCCTTTTTCTACCAACGTAAGCAAAAAAGCCTTTTTTGTTGTTTTTTATGTCCCTGGCAAGCCTGAGCTCATTTTGCGCTTTAGCCTTGCGAACCTTTTCCCTACAGGTGTTGGCTATACGTTTGAATTCTTCTTTGGTGATTTCTCCCCTTTTCCACTTCTTGTGCATGTCACTTTTGAGCTTTAGCTCAGTTAGAAGTTCTTTGGACATCCATTCTGGCTTCTTTGCACTTGTCTTATTTTTCTTCTTTGTTGGCACTGTTTGCATTTGCGCCTTGAGTATTTCACTTTTGAAAAACTCCCATCCATCCTTAACTCCCTTGTTTTTTAATATCGGCGTCCATGGAATGCCGCTCAGTAATTCCTTCATTTTTTGGAAGTCAGCTCTCTTAAAGTCCAGAATGCGTGTTTGACTTGTCTTAGTTTCAGCATTCCTTTGTATTGCAAACTGCAGGAGCACATGGTCACTTGCCCCTAAGGAGCCAACCACTTCAACTGTATTGATCAGGTCTTCCACATTTGTTAAGATTAGATCAAGAGTTGCTGATCCCCTTGTTGCCTCTTCTACCTTCTGGACCATAAAATTATCTGCAAGGCAAGTGAGGAATTTGTTGGACTTTGTACTCTTGGCTGAGTTTGTTTTCCAGCAGATATCGGGATAATTGAAATCGCCCATGACTACTATATCTCTTCTTTGTGCCTGTTTGGTCAGCTGTTGACAGAAGGCTTCATCAAGTCCTTCATCCTGACTCGGAGGTCTGTAGTAGACACCCACGACAAGATCTTTTTGAGTCCCGGTTCCCTTGATTCTTATCCAGATGCTTTCAAGCTGGTTTCCCGGATTACAGTCTTGCATTTCTTCTGCAACGTAACTGTTTTTGACATATAAAGCTGTTTTTGACATATAAAGCTACTCCCACTTTGTGAGTATTCCCAGCCATTGGTGATCCAGAAAGGTTTTTTGGAGGGGATATCCAGTTAGTACTGAGTCTGAGAGAGGATTTACACTAGCAAACCTTTTGTATCGTTATCCCAATGACCCCATGCATATGGGATAGATTGACTATGGTGATCAGATCATGGTATGAATACACATAACAGTTTAAATAATAAATGTTATTTATTTACTTTCATTAACAAAATGCTTAGAATACTTTTTGACTTATTTTTTACTTTACAGCAGCAGTCTTCTTTTCTCCTCCCCGGCCATTTTGTCAATCTTAAACTTAAACTGAACAGAAATCCCCAACCAACTGTCATTCTAATTGTCATTCCCAGAGTTCTAAAGCTAGGGCTCCTTACCCCTCCCCTACTCTTAAAGATACAGGCTCTAAATTACATATTCTGCCTTTGGAGGCAGCATATTAGTAGCATAACTAACTTCATTTTAAAGTAGAAGAACTGTTTAATAACAACAATAATAACAACAATAATAATAATAACAATAACAGGCCACCCGGCTGGGATCTGCGTGCATCATCTGAAAATACATCACACAGTCCTAAACGCTTGGAAAGTGTTCAACTTGTGATTTTGTGATTTGAAATCCAGCATGTCTATCTTGTTTGCTGTGTCATACAATAAAATCACAATAAAACAGGGCATTGAACCAAGCCAACGCCAGATCTGGACCAAACTTGGCACATGGAGCCAATGTGCCCAACTGTGCATACAGGCAGGGATTGCGGAAGGATTGCCCTTTTCAAATGGTAGTTGTTGTTTACCTGGATCCAGAAAGCACTGAAGGCAGCCAGCATCATATCTGGACCAAACACGGCCAACTGTGCATACAGGACAGGTGGGGATTGGGGGTGATTGACGTTGGGCCTGGGAGTTGCAGTGTGCCCTTATCCAGAGGGCATTGAACCAAGCCAACGCTGGATCTGGACTAAACCTGGTACATAGAGCCAATGTGCCCAACTGTGCATACAGGCAGGGATTGGGGAAGGATTGCCCTTTTCAAATGGTAGTTGTTGTTTACCTGGATCCAGAGAGTCCCAGAAGGCAGCCGACGGGTTCGACTCACTCCACTCTCAGCCACGAGTGTGGCGAGACTTCAATGCATGGGTGCAAAGGCCTGCCGAGTGCATGGGCGCAAAGGTCTATTGTGGCCTCTGAACGGTCTGTGTTGCGGCGGTGCGCTCCTCTTCCTCTTTCAGCACCGAAGGCTGGAACCAGGGGCACCGAAAAGGAAAGACAGTGTCCAGGCGTGGACAAGGACGCCACAGTGCCACGTACCAGTAAGGCCTTCTCGCAGACCACTCTGAGAATTTTTGGGGGGGAGGGCTGAAGCCTCTCAAGCCCCCCCCCCCCCAACCTACATGCCTGACCTGAGACTCTTCTATGTGATCTGATTGATATAAATGACTATGCTAGGCTGTTGCAATGGCCTCTGTGTGCCCCCTCCAGCTCTGGGCTTCAAGGATTGCCTCTTGGAGTCCAGCATCCCTTGACCGAGGCTGGTTTACTGAACTGTGCGGAAACCCTTGTGTTTCAGGAGGGAGCCCCCCCCTCCAGCCCTGCATTGCAAGCCCAGCAGCCATCTCCAGGCACAGGGACGTGGCTGTTCTTCCTCCTGTGAGCCACGACGAGAGGGGCTTCTTCTCCGGAAGAGAGAAGAGTCTGTGCCCACCTGAGTCACGGCCGGTGGCAGATGGTTTGGCCAGTGGCTGGGTGTTTCTTCCTCTCCTCCCAATTATCCCCAGAAAAGACGGGTGCTTCGTTCTCTGGAGAACATTAACATCCAAATTAACGTGAATATCATCTCCATCAATCTGTTTCATGCCTCCTCGCCCATTGATAAAATCTGCGGCGCCTCTAATGAGCCACTTCAAACCAGGGACGGGGCTTAAGAGGGATCCTCATGGAGACGCCGCTTTGCCTGAAAGCCAGGATTTGCCCAGAGGGGACCAAGCGCCTCGGCCAGCCCTTGGCGAGGATCTAAGGCGTCTCGGAGATAAGAAGGAGGCACGGATCCACAGATGCCCTCTCTGCCTTTGAGCCTTGCAAAGAGAGAGATCGCAGCGGGCCCTCCGTATCTGCCAGGACCCCCCTCAGATCCCCAAATCTATGCACACTCAAGCCCCATGACACACACTGGCATTCTAAAATGCTGTCCCTCATACAAAATGGCAAAATAAAGGCATGCTTTGGGTGCCAGGTTCAAATCCCGGAAACAGAATGAGCACCCACTGTTAGCCCCAGCTTCTGCCAACCTAGCAGTTTGAAAACATGCAAATGTGAGTAGATCAATAGGTACTGCTCCGTCGGGAAGGTAAGGGTGCTCCATGCAGTCATGCCAGTGGCCACATGACTTTGGAGGTGTCTATGGACAACGCCGGCTCTTCAGCTTAGAAATGGAGATGAGCACCAACCCCCAGAGTCAGACATGACTGGACTTAACGTCAGGGGAAACCTTGACCTTTACCTTGGGGATTTAAACACAGAATCTGTAGATATAGAGGACTGACTGTATTTGTGAAAACATAACATTATTATCACAAGAAGCACAAGGCATTCTCACCTGATTTTACCTTTATTATGTCGATCTGCATATCGGAATATGAAATTGGCAGTGATATCAAAGTAGATGCATGCAAACCAACAAACCAATGGGCTCAGAGGCACCTTGAAGCAGCTGCTTCCATTCCTTCAGTGGCGCTTCAGTGGTGGGCAAACCACTACATGGAGGAGGCAAAATAATGGTTTACCCCAAGGCAGCGTTCTTGCACCAACCTTATTTAACATCTTCACGAACGATCAGCCACTACCACCACTCACAAAGAGCTTTATATATGCTGATGACCTTGGCCTTACAACACAAGCAAAAGATTTTGAAACAGTTGAAAAGCAACTCACCAATGCCTTGAAAGATCTCTCCAGCTACTACAAAGAGAACCACCTGAAGCCTGACCCTTCCAAGACACAAGTGTGTGCTTTCCACCTACGTAACCGCGAAGCCAACAGGAAACTGAAAGTGACTTGGGAAGGCCAAGAGCTCGAACACTGTTTCCATCCTAAATACCTTGGTGTCACCTCAGACCGAACACTAACATATAGGAAACACGGCATGAACACCAAGCACAAAGTAGCTGCACGCAATAACATCCTGCGGAAACTGACTGGCAGCGCATGGGGAGCAGACCCACAAGTAGTAAGAACATCAGCCCTGGCCTTGTCTTTCTCAACTGCTGAGTACGCCTGTCCTGTCTGGAACAAGTCTGCCCATGCAAAGCAGGTGGACATAGCACTGAAGGAAACATGCAGAATCATCACGGGATGCCTTAAACCTACACCTGTTGATAAACTCTACAAGTTCGCTGGCATTGCCCCTCCTGACGTGCGACGGGAAGTTGCTGCTAACGGTGAGAGAAAAAAGGTTGAACATTGTGAAAGCCACCCACTGCATGGCTATCACCCTCCTCCCACCAGACTCAAATCAAGGAAAGGCTTCATGAGAACCACCACTCACTCCTCTTGATGTTCCTCCAGCAGCAGCAAGGGTGTCCCTCTGGGCAGCTAAACCTGGCAATTCTAACCGGATGGCCCCCCAAGAGGGTCTTCCTCCAGGGTCAAACCAAGAATGGGCAACTTGGAAGTCCCTGAACAGACTCAGAAGCGGAGTGGGCAGATCAAAAGACCACTTGGCAAGGTGGCACTACCTGGAGGAATCCTCCACCTTGTGTGACTGTGGAGCAGAACAAACAACTCCGCATTTGTCTGCTTACCCACAATGTCCTGCCTCATGCACGGAGGAGGAGTTGTTTAAAGCTACAGACAATGTGCTCGCTGTTGCCTGCTTTTGGTCTAAAACTATTTAGCTGCTTGTGATTTCTTTTATTTCATCACTTTTAAATTTATTTATTATGGAATGCTTTTGACACAAAATAAAATAAAGTAAAGTGGTGGGCTCCTGCATGGAAGGGGTGGACTAGATGGCCCTTGGGAGCCCCTTTCTGCAATGACCCCAAGGCGCCCCCGCCCCACCCCAAAGCCCATCATCCTGTGCAAACGGAGAGGGTGCAGGCGGAGAGGACGGTCCGGCTCTCCTCGCTGGCTCTGCATTCCTCCCACGTTCCCTCTGCCTCCACTCACTCCAAGGCTTGGCATCCAATGGCATTTGCTTTCAATATTTGATATTTAAGAGAGTCTGCTGGCTGATAGGCAACGCCGCTTGATGGCCTTTGCGGCCTGCGCGAGCCTGCGCGATGGAGATAATGGATTATTGCGGCGTGTAATTCCAGAGACTTCATTACCGGGCAGTTTGCTTCGCGCCCTCGTTGAGAGCAGGGATGTCAAGCGATAAGGATTTTGTGCCTCGTTTGACGTCTTTGTTTCTGCAAAGACAGGACTTGTGGGGATTCCTCTCCATTTTGGGGTGTTTGTTGCCTGATTCCTGGCTTTGTGCAGCTAAAGCAAGAATCACGCAGGTTCCCATGAACAGAGCTCTTCTCTGACTGGCCGTGACACCTTTTGAGTCTTCGCTAATGTTCCCCTGGTTACCGCAGGCATTCTTTGTAAAACGGGTTTCCAAGGTTTCCAGAATTCCTCTGCAAGGAGGCTCCCCGTGTTTTCTCTCCATCGCCAGACTTATGGGGATGCTCACAGTTTCCATTTGGAAATGGGCCGTGAGCACCAAGGCCTCCAGAGATGTCGCTGGTCTCAAACCCTCGCGCTCCTCACCACTGCCCGGCTGGGAATCGTAGTCCAACAACCTCTGAGGGGCTGAATGCGTCCCTCCCCCCAATCTAAAGGGATTCCCTTCATGTTTATACAGGGCTGAATGAAAAGTAATGCCTCCACCTTCGTTACTTGGGTTTGGATGGGAGTATTTTAATAAATCAAATGCAGAAATAATCCTTAGAATGTGCTCTTTAACGACCACTATTCACTTTTCCACATCATCACCAGACAATTGGATACATTTCTGCCAACAATGAACACATTTTCTGAAACCGTCACAGAAGAAGTCGACACTCTGTTTCCGCAACCGGCGTCTCACAGTACACATCGTGCACAGATCTTCCGATAGACAAGCAAAGCAATCATGCGACCCACACGTTCTTGTGAAATGCCGATGATGCTTGAAATTTCTCTCCGAGTGGTACGACGATTGTTCTGAATTCTGTCAACCTTTTGCTTATGAAACTCTGTGGTTGCTGTCACGGGACATACAACTCTTTGTTTGTCACACAAGTCAGATGTTCCCATCTCAACATCTTTAAACTTACTCGCCCAACGGCGCACAGGACTCAGGTCAACACCATCACCATAAACAGCTTGCATTCTCTGAAGAATCTCCTTTGGGGTGACACCTTCTGCTCTCAAGAATTCAGTGACTGCACGTTGCTTAAGTCGCATTGATCAACCATCTGCACAGGGTTCCATACTTTGCACTTTAACAACACAACCATTCAATGCTAAGGCTTCCCTCCAAATGGAACTGTAGAGGAGAATCTACTGAACAAGCCAGGACCTGCCGCAGACCAGGACTGGCATCTGTTGAGGAGTTACGAAGATGGAGGCATTACTTTTCATTCAACCCTCATATCTACAAATTACATCTGACTGGCATGCCCAGGTTGGCTGGGCTGTTTTCTCAGTTGCTGGACAGGAGTTCAAGCTGAATCTGTATTCAATGCCCACCATTTTGCAGGCCTTAAGACGTGGGTCTTGCAGGATGCGGATGTCAAAACCGAATCACAGCATCATACAACCCTTGTATTGGAAGAGACCATCAAAGACCATCTAGTTGAACCCCATTCTGCCATGTGGGAAGGCACCATCCAAGCCCCCACCCAGCCTCTGCTTCAAAACCTCATTCATTCATGGGATGAAAGTCCAATGGACTTTTAGAATTGGAAGGCAAAGAGGGACACGTATAATAATAATAATAATAATAATAATAATAATAATAATAATAATAATAATAATAATAATAATAAAACTTTATTTATACCCCGCCACCATCTCCCCAAAATAATAATAAAACGTAGACTCTTAGAGTTGGAAGGGACTTCCAAAGCTCATCTAGCCCACCCTCTGGTTCTGCCACACAGAGACATCATCCAAGCCTTGCTGACAGATGGGCATTTCATAATAATAATAATAATAATAATAATAATAATAATAATAATAAACTCAGCCGCTATCAGGACCTCAAGATTGAACTTCAAAGACTCTGGCAGAAACCAGTGCAGGTGGTCCCGGTGGTGATGGGCACACTGGGTGCCGTGCCAAAAGATCTCAGCCGGCATTTGGAAACAATAGACATTGACAAAATCACGATCTGCCAACTGCAAAAGGCCACCCTGCTGGGATCTGCACGCATCATCCGAAAATACATCACAGAGTCCTAGACACTTGGGAAGTGTTCGACTTGTGATTTTGTGAAACGAAATCCAGCATATCTATCTTGTTTGCTGTGTCATACAACGTCGTTGTGTCAATAATAATAATAATAATTCAACAACAACAATGATAATGATAATGTATGTATCACCTGCCTCTCCTTGTGGCTTGGGGTGGGGTGCAACATTGTTAAAACAGTGAGGTAAAACAGAGCATTATTAAAACACACGTAACAAATACACATAGGTAATTCACAAGTTAAAATTGACTGCGGAGGCCTTCTGCCGGAAGAGATGGGCCTCAGGTTGTGTCTTACATTCTGACAGCGGATCTAGCTGTGGGGTGTCTTCTGAAAGGCCTTTCTTTCCTTCAAGAGCTCCAGAGAAGGAAGGAGGCTCCACCACCAGAACATCTCTCACCCTCAGGAAGTTCTTCCTCACGCTCAGGTGGAGCTTCCTTTCTCCTGCCTGGAGCCTTCCTCCTCCTCCTCCTCCTCCTCCTCCTCCTCCTCCTCCTTGCTCTGGGCCAGGAGAGATCTCCAGAGGAAGAGGAGAAGGAAGAGGAGGAGGAAGAGGAGGAGGAGGCCGCCGGGTGCCAAGCAAACATGTTATCGCGCGAAGCCTCCGCAGTCTGGCTCCTTCGCAGATCCAGGACGACTCAGGCAGGATGCCAAGACTCCTCCAGCCCATCTCCACTCTTCTTGCTTCTCCACGGAGCCTGGGAGATGGCAGCGGGTGCCGAGGAGGTGGCAGAGGAAGCCTCGTCTCCAGATGGGTGGCCTCCCGATCCCTCTGGAGACGGAGGAGCCTCCTTCCTGGGACTGAACTGCAGGCACCTCTCCCTGTCTGGCAGAATGGGCTTGGGCTAGATGGCCTCTGGGAGCCCCTTCTGTCAGGAAAAAATTAAGTTCCTTTTGTTTCCTTCCAAAGGAAAGGAAATGCCAGACTAATCTGATATCTTTTTTCGATAGAATTACAAGTTGGGTCAATACAGGGAATGCTGTGGATGTAGCCTACCTGGATTTCAGTAAGGCCTTCGACAAAGTCCCCCATGACCTTCTGGCAAACAAACTAGTAAAATGTGGGCTAGACAAAACTACGGTTAGGTGGATCTGCAATTGGCTAAGCGAACGAACCCAAAGGGTGATTCTCACCAATGTGTCGTCTTCATCTTGGAAAGAAGTGACAAGTGGAGTGCCATCAGCAGGGCTCCGTCCTGGGCCCGGTTCTGTTCAATATCTTTATTAACGACTTAGACGAAGGGTTAGAAGGCACGATCATCAAGTTTGCAGACGGGACCAAACTGGGAGGGAGAGCCAACACTCCAGAAGACAGGAGCAGAATCCAAAACGATCTTGACAGACTAGAGAGATGATTGGCCGAAACTCACAAAATGAAGTTCAACAGGGACAAATGCAAGATGCTTCACTTCGCTAGAAAAAATGGAAATCAAAGATACAGAATGGGGGACGAGGCCTGGCTTGGGCCCCTGTCCTCCCAAAATTACAATATATAAATTTTAAAAATACGTATACGCAGATCCGTTTGTCCAAAAACCTTGTGCTTTATTCATAAGTCAGTTCTGATGGCCCCGCATAGTTTGTCTTGAAAGAGGGACCAGGTGATTCATTCACAGCACTGTTTGCTCCTTTGTCTCCTGGACCATCGGTGAGCCCTTGGAGAGCAGAAATCTGCTTTGGAAGTGGGAAATGGTCTCTGATTGGCTGGTGGGTGCTGCAGTCCCGCCTCTCCAAGGGAATCCTCCCACTGGCCATGACGTCATGGCCAGCTCCACCAATCAGCGTGAAGCTGGCTGCAGCTGGGGCACGAGCGGGAAAAGATTTCTCCGTACAAAACTGTCATTCCAGTTGGAGCAAAATAAAATACCTCAGTGGCTTTCTTCCTAAACTGGTGGGATCTTTTGAATGGGGAAAACTGGGTTTACAGCTTCTTGGTCTCGCCAGGCATGGACCCACAAGCAAGCCGCTGCTGGTACCGACCATCCACCTAACAGACCTCGGTATTCGGGCTTCAGGTTTCTGCTATCCGTGGTCTGGATCTCACTATCCATGACCCGTTAAAATTGCTTGATTTCATCAATGCCTTGTCTATTAGCTGGATTCCCAAGTATTTCAATTCCTGTCTATTTGAATCCTGAGACTTCCGTCAGTTTTTGTCCATCTTTCTGTTGCAATTTTTTAATGTTGATCCTGGTTTCGTCTCTGTTGACCTTAAGTCCTGATGTTGTGCCATAATCTGCTAACCACTGGTTTTCTGCAACTATTGATTCTGCTGGGTTTTCCACCAGCAGCATTAAGTTGTTGGCATATGCAGATATTTTTGATCACTTTCCGACTTTTAAACCCCTTATATTAGATTCTTCTCATATTTGATTTAATAGCATTCCCCATTACTGTTACGAAGAGAAGTGGTGAGAAAAGGCAGCCTTGTCTTAACTCTTTTAGGTATCTCAAAATTCTCCATTTACCTTTACCTTTGCTACTTGTCGTTTATAAATTGGAGTTATCCATCCCTTGAAGTTTGACCCTCTTTGCATTTTTTCCAACACTGCCGTTAAGAATCCCCAGCTGATTATTATCGAATGCTTTCTCTGCATCCACGTATATTAGTGCATGATGTTTCTTCCAATATTCCAGGGCATTAATTGCTACTCAGATGCTGTATTTAATTTGTCTTCCTGGGAGAAATCCATTCCTTTCAAATAACTTCTTTTTGAATTACTTCCATTAAAACTTTCTCAATTTTTCTGCTAAAACAGCTGTGTATATTTTGTAATCTGTATTTAAAAGGGAAATTGGTCTGTAGTTTGCCATATTGGTTTCATCTTTTCCTTCTTTAGGAATCAATGTTATGATAGCTTCCTGCCAAGTATTTGGTAAAGTTTGTGTTTATGTAGTTTCTGAAAAAGTTGCCATAGTTCAGGGGCCAATTCCTCTTTAAACTTGTAGTCAGCCCATCTGGGCCTGGAGATTCCCTCACTTTCAACTTTTCAATGGCTTTCCATATTGCCATTATTGATATCTCTGTGTTCAAAATTTCCCATTGTTTTTTATTCGATTCAATTGATTTAACCCAGGCATGGGCAAACTTTGGCCCTCCGGGTATCTTGGACTTCTACTCTGGCTATTAAGAATTGTGGGAGTTGAAGTTTAAAACACCTGGATGGCCATAGTTTGCCCATGCCTGTTCTAACCTGTTTCACGTTTTTCACAACCTGTTTTATTTGTCTTCTTACTTTTGCACCATTTTGCAAAGTATATTGAAAACGCTTGTGCTTGTTGACAATTTGATGTTATTTCTCTCGAGTTTTCTTTAAACTTTGTTATAGTTTTCTTGACAACATCCTTCCTTAATTAATGTGCCAACCATCTGCCCACTTTATTGACAGATTCAAAGTTGTGAATTTCCATCCGTTTCATTTGCTTTGCACCTTCGTCTGTCATCAAAGCCGCAATTTGATTTTGTATTGTGGATACTAATAATAACAACAACAATTTTATTCTTATAACCGGCCTCCGTCTCCCTGGAGAGATTCTGGGTGGCTTACATGGAGACAAAGCCCAGAGAACAAGAAATTCGACATACAAAAATTAAAACAAAATACAAAATTAAAACACATAACAGAACAATATAGTTAACCAAAAACCAAAACATGATCCTCTTAAAATACACCAGAAGACATTACCACCACAGAACAGAAGTGGGTCTATTTAATTGCAAGGGAAGGGCAGGGCTTGTGCAAAACGCAGGATAATAGGATCAGGAGTGGGAAAAATTGCAGGGAAACTGGAACAAGAGTAAATTAGGACTGTGTGGCAGTGCTTTACATTTTATATCAATTGGCTTTTGCAACATCATTTTGTTTTGAGCCTTTAAGTCTTTCATTAATTTCTCAAATGTATCACCTGATATAAGCTTTGAAAGCATCCCATATGATTTGGAGATCTGTTTCTTTATCTCTGATTATTTTGAAATAGTCCTTAATTTTTTGTTGTATGAATTCTCTATTTTTTCCGTCTTGCAACAATATCTCATTTAGCCTCCATGTTGCAGATGTGTTCCCATTATAAAGGGTCATCACTATTGGATTATGATCTGACAAAACTCAAGGGCTAACTTCTATCTCCGAAACCAATACTGTTAATGATTTTGTAACCAAAAACATATCCAATCTTGCAAATGAGTTATGAGAATGGGAATAAAAGGTAAATTCTGTCTCTGAACCTTTCTTAAGCCGCCAAGCATCAATCAAATAATTCAAACATCTCAAATCCAGCTTTTGGAAGTATGCCTTGATCTGCTTTTATTTGCTTGATAGATTTACGATTGTGATACAAGGAAAGAATTTAATCCCAATCCTGCATGAAAAAATAAAGGTGATAACTCCCTCAACAACTGTTCATGGACTCTTTCTTAGTACTTTACAATTCTGAGGCCGAATATTGCTGTTTTATCTACAGCAATTTCTGTATTTTATTGTTTGTTACCAGGGGGTACTGTGATTTTATGATGTTATGTTGATTTATTGCCTATGTTTTGTTTTGCACTTGTATTATTATTATTATTATTATTATTATTATTATTATTATTATTATTATTATTATTGTATGACAAAGCAAACAAGATAGATATGCTGGATTTCATTTCACAAAATCACAAGTCGAACACTTCCCAAGTGTCTAGGACTCTGTGATGTATTTTCAGATGATGCACGCAGATCCCAGTAGGGTGGCCTTTTGCAGTTGACAGATCGTAATTTTGTCAATGTCTATTGTTTCCAAATGCCGGCTGAGATCTTTTGGCACGGCACCCAGTGTGCCGATCACCACCGGGACCACCTGCACTGGTTTCTGCCAGAGTCTTTGAAGTTCAATCTTGAGGTCCTGATAGCGGCTGAGTTTTTCCTCTTGTTTTTCGTCAATGCGACTGTCACCTGGGATGGCAACATTAGATATTTTTAGCACCGATATCAGCATGGAGTTTGGTTTGGACAAATGTTCGACAGTGGCATTGAAGAAGGGAAAAATCATTGAAAGTGAGGGCATAAATATGCCTAATGGCCAAACAATAAAGTGTCACCAGACAGAGGCCTATAAATATCTGGGCATACTACAGCTGGACAACATCAAGCATGAACATGTGAAAACTGTAAAGAATACACACAAAGGGTCAGAAAAATTCTCAAAAGCAAGCTCAATGGAGGCAAAACCATCAAGGCCATAAACACCTGGGCCATACCTGTCATAAGATATACTGCTGGCATTATAAACTGGACACAGATGGAACTGGACAATTTGGACAGAAAAACAAGAAAACTCATGACCATTCATCATTCCCTGCACCCTCGCAGTGATGCTGACCGGCTGTATCTGCCTAGAAGATCAGGGGGCAGAGGACTCTTGCAAGTAAAACAAGCAGTCAAAGAAGAAGAACATGCCCTGGCAGAATATGTCAAGCAAAGTGAAGAACCTGCTTTGATTGAAGTCAAAAATCAGAAACTCCTCAAAGCACAGCAGACAAAGAATCAGTACAAGAAAACTGCACTACAAACTGGAGCTGACAGCTGGCACAACAAAACATTGCATGGAAAGTTCCTTGACAAAATTGAAGGAAAAGCTGATAAGGAGAAGACCTGGCTCTGGCTCACGAATGGGACCCTGAAGAAGGAGACAGAAGGCCTGATCCTTGCAGCCCAGGAGCAAGACATCAGGACAAAGGCAATTAATAATAATAATAATAATAATAATAATAGAAGACCTGGCTCTGGCTCACGAATGGGACCCTGAAGAAGGAGACAGAAGGCCTGATCCTTGCAGCCCAGGAGCAAGACATCAGGACAAATAATAAAAATAATAATAATAATAATAATAGAAGACCTGGCTCTGGCTCACGAATGGGACCCTGAAGAAGGAGACAGAAGGCCTGATCCTTGCAGCCCAGGAGCAAGACATCAGAACAAAGGCAATTAATAATAATAATAATAATAATAATAATAATAATAATAATAATAATAATAGAAGACCTGGCTCTGGCTCACGAATGGGACCCTGAAGAAGGAGACAGAAGGCCTGATCCTTGCAGCCCAGGAGCAAGACATCAGGACAAAGGCCATTAATAATAATAATAATAATAATAATAGAAGACCTGGCCTTGGCTCACGAATGGGACCCTGAAGAAGGAGACAGAAGGCCTGATCCTTGCAGCCCAGGAGCAAGACATCAGAACAAAGGCCATTAATAATAATAATAATAATAATAATAATAATAATAGAAGACCTGGCTCTGGCTCACGAATGGGACCCTGAAGAAGGAGACAGAAGGCCTGATCCTTGCAGCCCAGGAGCAAGACATCAGAACAAAGGCAATTAATAATAATAATAATAATAATAATAATAATAATAATAATAATAATAGAAGACCTGGCTCTGGCTCACGAATGGGACCCTGAAGAAGGAGACAGAAGGCCTGATCCTTGCAGCCCAGGAGCAAGACATCAGGACAAAGGCAATTAATAATAATAATAATAATAATAATAATAGAAGACCTGGCTCTGGCTCACGAATGGGACCCTGAAGAAGGAGACAGAAGGCCTGATCCTTGCAGCCCAGGAGCAAGACATCAGAACAAAGGCAATTAATAATAATAATAATAATAATAATAATAATAATAATAATAGAAGACCTGGCTCTGGCTCACGAATGGGACCCTGAAGAAGGAGACAGAAGGCCTGATCCTTGCAGCCCAGGAGCAAGACATCAGAACAAAGGCAATTAATAATAATAATAATAATAATAATAATAATAATAATAATAATAATAATAGAAGACCTGGCTCTGGCTCACGAATGGGACCCTGAAGAAGGAGACAGAAGGCCTGATCCTTGCAGCCCAGGAGCAAGCCATCAGGACAAAGGCAATTCAGGCCAAGATCGAAAAATCAGCTGATGACCCAAAATGCAGACTGTGGAAGGAAACCAACGAAACCATGGATCATATCCTCAGCTGCTGTAAGAAAATCGCACAGACAGACTACAAACAGAGGCACAACTATGTGGCCCAAAGGATTCACTGGAACTTATGCCTCAAGTCCCACCTCCCAGCAGCAAAGAACTGGTGGGATCACAAACCTGCAAAAGTATTGGAAAATGAGCACGCAAAAATACTGTGGGACTTCCGAATCCAGACTGACAAAGTTCTGGAACTCAGCCGGTATTTGGAAACAATAGGCATTGACAAAATTACAACCTGCCAACTGCAAAAGGCCACCCTACTGGGATCTGCGCGCATCATCTGAAAATACATCACACAGTCCTAGACACTTGTTCAACTTGTGATTTTGTGATACGAAATCCAGCATATCTATCTTGTTTGCTGTGTCATAATAAAATAATAATAATAATAGTAATAATAATAATAATAATAATAATAATAATAATAATAATAATAATAATAATCGTTCTTATTTTGTCGTGGTCCATAAAGTCCTAACACTGCAATCTTTTGATGCTGGATTTCAATGTGTATCACCGCCATCAATTTTTACCTTCTTCATCTCCTGGTATTTTTGTGCTAGTTTCAAATATTCTGCCCTATACCAGGCCACTCTGTCAATTTCCCTTTTATTTGAAGAGACAAATACTTGTGCTAACCTTTTGTTCTTCAATACATTTTGGTCTTCTTTTTAAATCCTGGTTTCTTGCAAACAGGACAAATAGGGGTTTATTTTCTTCATAAATTTAAATATCTTTCCTCTTTTAATTGGTGAATTCGGACCCCTTACATTCTAGGAAACGGCCTTCATGTTTTCCTGGTCCGACTTGTCCTGACACTCTGATGTGGTGTTATCTGTAGCGGCATCATCTTCCTCCCTCCTTGCCTTTGATCTGCTCCCTTCTTCTCCGCTTTGCTCCTTCCTCTCTGTCAGCAGATTGTTCTCTTTCCTCCGTTCCGCGGCTCCAATCTCGAGATGAGTCATCCGGCTTCTCTTCTTGATCGGTCCCACCACCAGCGCCTTCTCCTTCCTCTTCTCCCAAACTGGGTTTAAAATTATCACTGAATTCTTTTGCTTATTGCAGAGTAGGACGTTTTAAATACATGTTTTTCTTGGTCCTTTGTTTTTATCTACGTATTTAAAGCCGTGAGGAGGGGCGGGTGACAGAAAATTATTTTTAAATGACTTTTATTAATGTTTTTCTATCACACTACAAATAAAATTAGTAATTAGGCTGGGCTAGATGGGGGTTGGGATGGGGGGATGGGGGAGGGGAAGGGGGAAATAGGGGGGCTGGGGTGGGTCTCTCTCTGTCAATCGCATAGTCGTCTCCGACTCTTGGTGACCTCATGGACCAGTCCAGGCCAGAGCTCCCTGTCGGCCGTGGCTGCCCCCAGTTCCTTCAAGGTCGAGCCAGTCCCTTCAAGGATCCCGTCCATCCATCTCGCCAATATGGTGTAGTGGTTTGAGTGTTAAATTATGACCCTAAAGATCCGGCGTCAATTCCCTGACAGGCCATGAAGATCCATTGGTTGGCATACTCTCAGCCGCAGAAAACTTCAGAAACAACTTGAAGGCACACAACAGCAACATCGTCGTCGTCTCACTCGTTCAGTCGTTTTCGACTCTTCATGACCTCCTGGACCAGTCTATGCCAGAGCTCCCTGTCGGCCGTGGCTGCCCCCAGTTCCTTCAAGGTCGAGCCAGTCCCTTCAAGGATCCCGTCCATCCATCTCGCCCTTGGTCGGCCTCTCTTCCTTTTTCCTTCCATTTTCCCCAGCATCGTGATCTTCTCCAAGCTTTCCTGTCTCCTCAGGATGTGGCCAAAATACTTCAGCTTTGCCTCCAATATCCTTCCCTCCAGTGAGCAGCCATTGGGCATTATTTCCTGGAGGATGGACTGGGTGGATCTTCTTGCCAAGGTCCAAGGCACGCTCAGGATTTTCCTTCAAAAACATCTCTCTTCCTTCGCTCAGCCTTCCTTATGGCCCAGCTCTCTCTCGCATCCATAGGTCACTATGGGGAAGACCATTGCTTTGACTCTGCGGACCTTTGTGGCCAGTGTGATGTCTCTGCTCTTCACTCTTTTGTCCAGGTTGGCCATGGCTCTCCTCCCAAGAAGGAAACGTCTCCTGATTTCCTGGCTGCAGTCTGCATCTGCAGTGATCTTCGCACCTAGAAATACAAAGTCTGTCTCTGCCTCCACGTTTTCTCCCTCTATTTGCCAGTTGTCAATCGGTCTGATTGCCATGATCTTGGTTTTCTTGACGTTTAACTGCAACCCAGCTTTTGCACTTTCTTCTTTCTTTCCCCTTGGTGATAAGGCTCCTCAGCTCCTCCTCGCTTTCGGCCATCAGAGTGGGATCATCTGCATATAAGGTTGTTCATGTTTCTTCCAGCAATTTTAACTCCGGCCTTGGATTCCTCAAGCCCCGCATGTCGCATGATGTGTCCTGCGTACAAGTTGAATCGGGAGGGTGAGAGGACCCACCCTGATGTCCGCACTCCTTTCCCAGTCTTGAACCCGTCTCCTGTTCCGTGGTCTGTTCTGACTGTGGCCACTTGGTCTTTATACAGATTTCTCAGGAGACAGACAAGGGGACTTGGTCTCCCCAGACCACCAAGAACAGGCCACAGTTTATTATGATCCACACAGTCGAAGGCTTTAGAGTAGTCAATAAAGCAGAAGTAGATGTTTTTCTGAAACTCCCTGGCTTCCTCCATTATCCTCTGCCTTTTCTGAACCCAGCTTGGACATCTGGCAACTCTCGCTCCATGTATTGCTGGAGTCTGCTGGGGTCCCAAATTTTGTATAACATGGCTCTGATATAATGATTCCTAATTTTTTTTAATCATCACCACCACCACCACCACTATCATCATCATCATCATTGGGAGCCCCCCAGTGGTGCAATGAGTTAAACCCTTGTGCTGGCAGGACTGCTGACTTGAAGATTGGATTGCTCATCTGAAGGTTGCTGGTTTGAATTTGGGGAGAGCACAGGTGAGCTCCCTCTGTCAGCTCCAGCTCCCCATGTGGGGACATGACAGGAGCCTCCCACAAAGATGGTAAAAACATCAAAAAATCCGGGCATTCCTTGGGCAACATCCTTGCAGATGGCCAATTCTCTCACACCAGAAGCAACTAGTAGTTTCTCAAAACGCTCCTAACACGAAAAAAAAAATCATCGTCATCATTATTAAAACATTGCCTCATTCCTCTATTAAGCAATTATTTTCTAATAAGAAGTTTCCCCATATACTCTAACTCCCATTATACATATATAAAGTACTGTACTGATAGTACTGTAATCATATATATATATATATATATATATATATATATATATATATATATATATATATATATATGCTTTAATATTCATAATAATAATAATACCTTATTTGTATTCTTCCCTATGTGAACATTAAAGCAAATACATACCTATTAGTACCGTACTATGTTACAAATTTGCCTTCCCACCTGGAAGCATGGGGTTGGACTAGATGGCCTTTGGGGGCCCCTTCCATCTCTATTTAGCTTTCTTTTCAGCCATGTCTCCCCATTGTGCACAGGAGCCTGAAACCATGGTTCCTAAAGTACTAACACACCGATTGTGCTCCACAGCCTTGAGTTGAATGGCAGCGTCGCACAATGGCCAGCGCACAACTCCCGCACCTCTCAAGTGCATTCGCGGCAGCACTGCAATCACAACTCTCATTGTCACAGCCATGAACTGAAAGCCGACTTTCTGCTTCCAACCCAAAATGCAAGGCACAGACTGGAATCTGGCCAAGATATTAAAAGGAAAGCGTTCCATGGCATGTCAAGAGAGTTGGTGAGTTTTTCTTTAGGAAAGAAGGATTCATTGAAAATAGCATTTGCACAATGTGTCGATGGAACCATGCAAGTTGGTCTATGCATTTAGAACTAATGGAAGTGCTATTGTGCAAACAGGAGGAGGATTGGGGAGCCTTCTCATCGCTTTGGGGGTCCGTTTGGGGGTCCTGAAGGAGCCCCTTTGGGGCTGAAAGGGGACCCAAAGGCTGAAGGAAGGATCCTATGGGTCCAGCAACAGAGGTGCCGCCCATTGCAAAACGGCCTTTGTGTGCCACCAATACGAAAGGGAAAACGTCCACAGCCAAGGCTGCAAGAGCCAGCCTGTAGACAGGTCCAAATTGGGAGGGAGGGCTGATGCCCCGGAGGACGGGGTCCGGATCCAAAAGGAGTGGGACGCAGCAGCTCAAAAAGCCAATGAGATTTTGGGCTGCATCCAAAGGAGTCTAGCGTCCAGATCGAGGGAAGTCATGGACCTCTTCTTTGGCTTGGCTCAGACCTTTTTATGTGGGGCCACACTGTGTCCCATTCTGGGCAAAGCAGTTCAAGAGGGACATTGACTTTAAGCTGGAAGGCATCCAGAAGAAGAGGGTGACTAAAGCTCTGGAGACCATGAATAAGTCCTATGAGGAGCATCTTGAAGAACTGTTTGGCCTCGGAAGAGAAGTCTGAGAGAAGGAGACATGAGAGCCACAGATGAATATGTGAAAGGGTGCCACAAGGAAGAGGGACTTCAACTGTGAGAGTTGAAGTCCAAAACACCTGGAGAGAGGGCCAGAGTTTGCCCATGCCTGCTGTAGGACCTCAACAACTGATAGAGCTGGGCCACAATGGATGTCAACAGGGCGCAATGTATGGTAGGAGGCTTAGCACAGACAAAGGGAGAGAGAACAGTCATGGACTTGGAGGAGAGAAACCTGGGAGGAGGGAAGGGAGCCATGATCCACATCTGGAAGGATGTCCCGTGGAGGACAGGGCTGTCTTCTGCTCCTCCAGAAACAAGGGCACCATGGAGCCATGGAGCCAGATGCCAGGAAAAGAGATTCCTCTTAAACCTCCTGATGGTCAGCACGATTTAACAGTGGGATATGAACGTTCTCTGCCTGGGAGTCGAGATGAGTCTTGCTTTCTCTGGGTGTTTTTGAGCAGAGGCTGAATGGCCACCTGTCGAGAGGGCTTGGTTTGTGCTTCCCTTCGTGGCAGAAGAGGGTCAGACTGGATGGCCTTTAGGGATCCCTCCCAATTCTAGGATTCTATGACTCCAGGTTGGTGAGCCAGGAAAAGCCATGTGGAAAACCTGTCTGGAGTTGAAACTTGCTAAAATGTAAAAAAGGTGCCAGGAGATGAAGGACGGACGGGAAGGATGGAAAGTGTCGAACAAACAAAAAACATGAATTTCAAATTATGACATTATACGGTTACCGCAGCAGGGCTGCTTCATGTGCAAAAATGAGGGAAATAAGGAACTGCCCTCAAAAGAAAACTGGATTATAAAAGTTCTAGAATTGGCAGAAACGGAGAAGCCGTCTGGTTGGAGGAAGGAGAGCCAGGATGGGGACTGTGTCTAAAGGAGAAACAAAACGCGAAAAGGTTTGCGGGTTCTGAAGGGTCAATCAAACATTGAGATAGCCATGGAGAATATCGAAGGGGTTTAAACTAAGAAGGTAGTGGGGTGGCAGTCATATTTTCCTCATGTCTCTTTAAGGTGGGACGTCCATTTTAATATTCCCGTCTTTAATTTTAAGATTATTGTTTCCAGTGGGAGGGCGGGGGAGATTGGTTTCAATGGGCGTACGAAGTGAAATAAGTCTTGTATTGCAAACATTACTGACTTGCAAATGGTATAATGATTAGGGTTGTGCATCTGGAGTAAACCATGACTCACTTCGTGTCCCAGCTTTCGGTGCGGGCTGTGATCTGTTTTTTGGGAGCCTCCTGAAATTGGGAGGGCAGATCTGAGGTGCCGAAAGATCCATTTCCTATTGGCCCATTATGGGAGTGGGGGGAGGCTTCCCAGGCTCCTCCTCCCACGCGCTTTAAGGAGGCTTCTTCTTACCTGCAGTTTCTTTCTACTCTAGAGGAGGCGCTTGGCTGCAGGCACTGGCAGGCGCACACGCTTTCTGGGCCTGTATGCCACACACACACTCCCCTTGGAAAGGAAGTGCATGTGTGGCATGCAGGCCCAGAAAGCACAGACACCTGCCAGTGTCTACAGCTGAGTGCCTCCTTCCTCTAGAGCAAGAATCCCTTACTCTAGAGGAGGCACATGGTGGAAGGGGCATGCATTCTTGTCCTGCACGCCACACACACACTCCCCTTGGAAAGAGAGTGCATGTGTGGCATGCAGGCCCAGAAAGCACACACATCTGCCAGTGTCTACAGCTGAGTGCCTCCTTCCTCTAGAGCAAGAATCCCTTACTCTAGAGGAGGCACATGGTGGAAGGGGCATGCATTCTTGTCCTGCACGCCACACACACACTCCCCTTGGAAAGAGAGTGCATGTGTGGCACGCAGGCCCAGAAAGCGCACATGCCTGCCAGAATCTGCAGCTGAGTGCCTCCCTCCTCTAGAGTAAAAAATTTCTTACTCTAGAGGAGGTGCTCAGTGACAGGTGCACACATTCTGGGCCTGCATGCCATTCACGGACTCTCTTTCCAAGGCAAGGAGACAAGTCCTGGGAGGCACTTGGTTGCTGGTGTGTGCGCTTTCTCTCCCAGGCTACATCATAGAAGCCAGCCACAACCCTTTCCATTCCAAGGCATTTTAAGGAGACTTCCCACTTCCAAGTAAGGAAGAGCGATGACTATTGCGCCCCTAGGCTATGTAGGCACCTCAAAACCACACTGGAGCCCCAGAATATAAGCAAGCAAGCTGTTTATTAAAGATTATATGCAAGCAAAAGCAAAATAAAGTTCAGAGTCAATAAAATAGGTTTAAATCCATAAGAGCAAGGTAATTGAAAATTCATGAAGCAAGAGTCTATAAAAGCCACTCAAAAAGCATAGTCCAAAACTGGATATCAAAGTCCCAAAAAAGTCCAAACAGGATTAATTCCAAGGCATGAGTCAAAGGATAACCACAAGAAAACAAGACTAGGTAAAAAGATAAAGGTTTCCCCTGATGTTAAGTCCAGTCATGTCTGATTCTGGGGGTTGGTGCTCATCTCCATTTCTAAGCCAAAGAGCCAGCGTTGTCCGTTGACAACTCCAAGGTCATGTGGCCATAGGCATGACTGCATGGAGCGCCGTTACCTTCCCGATGGAGCAGTACCTATTGATCTACTCACATTGGCATGTTTTCGAACTGCTAGGTTGGCAGGAGCTGGAGCTAACAGCAGCTGCTCACTCTGCTCCCGGGATTTGAACCTGGGACCTTTCGGTCTGCAAGTTCAGCAGCTCAGTGCTTTAACACACTTTGCCACTGGCGCTCCTAGACTAGAGTGCAGGATTAACTCCAAGATAGTTCAAGGTATGAAGTCAATGGTGAAACACAAGGCAGGGGTTTTGGCTGGAATAAAAACCAAACAGCGAACTCACTGGAATATCCAACAGGAATCACAGGCCTAGGCAAGGCTGGAACTTGAAGCAAGATACACGGCTGCAGGAATGCACAGGAACACGGTGCAAAGATCCTTCTTTCTTGAATAAGCAATATTACCACCTCTGGCTGTTGCAAGGAAAGCAAACCATTTTAAGGGGAATCCAAGGTCTTTCTCCTATGAGAAAATTGCTCATTAGATTGCTTTAAAAGCAAACGCCTGCTTCTTGGCAAATATTCTCATTCCCTCCTCTGGTGAGTTGTCGTTGTCTTCCTGTTGAACTCATTATCCTCCCCCAGTGTCTCAGCTCTCCCATCCAAACTAGAAAGAAACTAAAGAAACGAAGAATACGGGAGAAACTAATTCTGCACACAACCCTAATAATGATACATTGCTAAAAAAACACAGATGTATAAAATCCCTGTATTTGAAGAAGCAGAAAGGTAAGAGCTGAAGTTACCATTCTGTTTCAAATTACTAATTCATGAAATCATATTTTTAAAGAACTGTAAAAGGTGAAGTTTGCATATAACATGTGTTGCAAAAATAGGCATTTTATTTCTTTTTACAAAACACAGATCAAAGATATTTTGAAATGTGAGGAATTAGAAAAAAACGCTGAAAATTTTCCCAGCAGTTTCTGTGAAATAATGGCATTTATTTATTTAGTTACTTCATTTCTATCCCGCTCTTCTCACCTCACAGGGGACTCAGAGCAGCGAATCCACATATATTTAGGCAAACAGTCATTGCATGCCATTTTAGGCATCAAAGGAGAAGAATATGGTGGTATCCTCATTATAATAATCATCATCATATTTAGATCCCACTTTTTCTCTTCAAAAAGAGACCCAAAGTGGCTGCATTAATGCTACGTGTGAATTTTTTAGGGTGATCCCTTATTGCCCCTTTTAGTAGAAGTTGCAATGATATAGTTTCCACAAATATTAAAGGATATTACAAATCAGGGATGTGTAACATCAAAGCACGCTGGGAAAATATATCATTTATAAAACATTTATTCTAGGGAGAGCTTGTAAAGATTTGAGGAAAACCAACACCGGAAACTGGATCCTTACTAAATACTGTAGGAATTCTGGATCAAGAGATCTGAGGGCAGCAGTTCTCACACCGTCTTTAGGGCCCCACAAAGCACAGCCAAGGGTCCCCATCATTAAGCAGAGACTGGATGGCCATCTCTTAGGAGTGCTTTGACTGTGCTTTAACTGCATGGCAAAATGGAGTTGGTTTGGATGGCCTATGGGTTTGCTCATTGTTGTTGCTATTATTATTATCATTATCATCACTATCATCTTTGAGCAGAGGTTGGATGGCCATTTGTTGGGAGTGCTTTGACTGTGCTTTTCCTGCATGGCAGAAGGGTTGTGTTCTGGATGGCCCCTGGGGTTGAAGATGATGATGATTATAAATATAAATAAAGTATATTATTATTATTATTATTATTATTATTATTATTATTATTATTATTATTATTATTATTAAGAAGCAAAGGCTAAATGGCCCTCTGTTGGGAGTGCTTTGACTGTGATTTTCCTGTATGGAAGAATGGAGTTGATCTGGTCCCTGAGGTTATTGATGATGATGATGATGATAAATATAAATAAAGTTGTTGTTGTTGTTATTATTATTATTATTATTATGAAGCAGAGGCTGGGTGGCCATCTGTTGGGGGTGCTTTGACTGCACTTTTTCTGCATGGCAGAACGGAGTTGGTCTAGATGGCCTCAGGGTTTGCTTATTGTCGTCATCATCATCATCATCATCATCACCACCATCATCACCATCATCATTGAGCAGAGGCTGGATGGCCATCTGTTGGGAGTATTTTGATTGTGCTTTTCCTGCATGGCAGAAGGGAGTTGGTCTAGATGGCCCCTGGGGTTGTTGTTGTTGTTGATGGTGATCATCATCTTCCTCATCTTCCTCATCATCATCCACCAGAGGCTCTGGCCAACTGTTGAGGGTGCTTTGATGGCCCCTATGTCCATCCAAAAGTTTCTTGGGGCTCCACAAGAAACGTTTCCTTCAAAAAGAGCTCCAGGGCTTTAAAAGTGTGTGAGCCCCTGCCTCAGGGTCATCTACGCTGTAGGATGAATATATCTTGGTCCATTCCAGTCATGGGTTGATGGTATGGAATCCTGGGAGTTGTAGTTGGTGAGGTGCATAGTCTGCATCTCCACTGCAAAAGGAATAGAGTTTGACCCAACTTGAACTGCAGTGTCTCAATGCCATGGAATCCTGGGACTTGTAGTTTGGTGACTCTCCCTCGTTGGCAGAGAAGGTTAAGGCAAAACTACAAATCCCATGATTCCACAGCATTCCTACCAGCTGTTAGGAATTGTGGGAGTTGCAGTCCAAAACACCTGGAGGGCTGATGTTTGCCCAGGCCTGCTTTAGGTCCTCAGATTGACAGGCATTCCTTACATCAATGAGTTAATATTGACGGCGAAGCCAACTGTTAGAAGAAGAGTCGAAAAGGCCCTTGAGTGGGCGCATGAAAGGAAGCAAAGAACAATATTGACATTAAGACTCACCCAGGAAAGAAGGAAGTCCTTCCAGTCTTTTTTTCTTCTTCTTTGCTTTGATTTCATCTGCAAATTCCCAGAAGAGAATATGCTCAAGATGCAAAAAGAGAAGGAAAAAAAGATAAGTGGGAAATCACCTTGAAGTCCAGCCAAACAAACCGTGGTCAGTACATTCAAAGGGAAACCTCAAGAGGGGAACACCTGGGGAAGGTGCGCATGTGTCTCGATACCCAGGTCATCTCCTTAAGGAAAAGGCGAAAGGAAGTAGAAGTCTGCAAAGGAATCCCAAAAGGCGGGAGAGGAGCCCGTTGTCTGGAAAGGAGCCGAAGGAGGGACTAAGGAAGAACAGTGGAGTAAGGGGCCTAGAGTTGGAAGGGACCCCAAAGGTCATCTAGTCTCACCCCCTCCGGCCATAAAGGAAGGCACCACCCAAGTCCGCTTCTTAAATGGGCCCAGGTCAAAGGGAATGCGTAGGGGAACAATAGAAGAAACGAGTGTAAAACTTGCATAGAATGAGAGAATTCTAGACTTGGAAGAGAATCCCAAGGGCCATTCCCTTTCCGTCATTCAGGAAGAGACCATCTAAGCCCTCCCGACAGATGGCTGGGAGTTTAGTAAAGCCTGAGCATCCTTTGCTAAGAATTCTGAAATACAAAACATTCCAAAATCCAATATTTTACACGTGGCTGGTTGAGATAGTGACACCTTTGCTTCCCAATGGTTCAATGTACACAATCTTTGTTTCATACACAAAATATAAATCTATATATATAAAAGAGTGATGGCATCACGGCAGCAGACAAAACAACAAAAGTAAACACCCCACAACCTCGAAAATTGACATCACAACCCCTCATCCATGCCTCTAGGTTGATACAACAAAAAGAAAAGAAAAATAAAGTCCTAATTAGAGGGAGAGGAATAATTGTTTTTATCCAATTGCTGCCAGTTAGAAGGCTAAGCTCCACTCACTTGGTCTCCTAGCAACCCACTCAGCCCAGGGGACCTTTTATCTTAACTACCACCAATTCCTCAATACTTTATTTCCCATACCACCATACTTCGCCACAGCAACGCGTGGCTGGGCACAGCTAGTATCATATAAATTTACCTTCAATCGATGTTCTGCAAAATGTGTGTAACGCCATCTCAAACAAATAAATTTAGGCATGGGACTCATCTCGAAGATACATTATTAAGTTACGTATCACAAATACGAGTATGCCAAAATCCCCAAAATCCAAAACACGTCTGGTCCCAAGCACTTCAGATAAGGAATACTCAATTCAAGCATCAAAGCCAGTCCAAAAAACCACTTCACTGCTTGCTCTTAGGGAAAGGCACCCTCTCACAAACCTGGAGCGAGGCGCTAAAGAGGTTTTAATTTAGCCCATTTAATCTGGCCCCTTACTACTGCCAAATAGTGCAGGCCTGCCATAATCTTTAGGTGGATTCTCCTTTCCCACCATTTCAAAGTACTGCTCCAATGTGTCCCAGTCTCCAGAGCAGCAGAAAGGAATCTGGACCCTTCCTCCTTCTCAATGGACTTCCATCCCAAGATCCAACCCTTTCGGCCATGCAAGAATTCCACTGGTCAAGCCCTCCCCAAACAGGACCATGCAGCCTCTGTTTGAACCAACCTGGACACAGTATATTATTTGAGAACACAGAAATGCTTGACCACTCCAACAAATATCATGTCAGACTACACAGAGAAGCCATTGAAATCCACAAGCATGTGGACAACTTCAACAGAAAGGAAGAAACCATGAAAATGAACAAAATCTGGCTACCGGTATTAAAAAACTCTAAAATCAAAACAGTAGATGGGAAGCAACACTCTGAGGGCAGAGGAGCCCCAAGGATGGCTAATGACTGAACAAAGGATGCCCCCCAGGCAAGAGACAAACCTTTCCAATGCTAATTAGGGTGATTAACTGAAACATTAAGGCTGGCTTCCCAGTGACAAAGGACTCTTGCCACACCCTGAACTCTCCACAGATATATATTCTTTCCTTTCCTTACTTAGCTTATCCATGCCTCACAACCTCTGAGGATGCCTGCCATAGGTGTGGGCGAAACGTCAGGAGAAAATACTTCTGGAACATGGCCACACAGCCGGAAAGACATACAACAACCCTCTGTTTGAAGACCTCCAAAGATGCTGTTGGATCTAGAGCAGAGGTTCTCAACCTGTGTCTCCAGATGTTTTTGGCCTTCAGCTCCCAGGATTCCTAACAGCTGTTAAACTGGCCGGGGTTTCTGGGAGTTGTAGGACAAAACACCTGGGGACCCACAGGTTGAGAACCACAGAGAATGAAAGTGAAGTTTTAAAAAAATTGGGGGGAAAAGGGAGGGGGAAAATGGAAGGAGTTGAAAAGAAATCTGACTGTGAAGCCTGAGGGTCTAAACAGCAGCACAGTGGGATCCTGAGGAAAGCAACGGAGGGAGATGCAAGTAGGTGAAAAGGTTCAGAGGAGGAATCTATGGCCTGCAAGGAGAGGAAGGAGGAGGCCAAAGAGAGAGGGAGGAAGAGCCCTTGGAAACACAACCGCTGAAGACAAGACGGAGGGCTCAGCAGGAATGGGTGGAGGGGACGCAAGCAGGCACAAGCCGCTGAGGAGAGAGGACAAAGGACTGGACGCTGCTGCACATGCTGAAAAAGTTCTGACTATAAAACCAAACTACACATCTCAGCCGTGTGGCACATTTCTTTCGCTCACCCGATGGCTTTGCTCTGCAAATTAAAGCTGTGGATTGAATCTCCTCGTCTCTAGTGTCTGATTGGAATAGAGATACAGTAGAGTCTCACTTATCCAAGCTAAACGGGCCGGCAGAACCTTGGATAAGCGAATATCTTGGATAATATGGAGGGATTAAGGAAAAGCCTAGTAAACATCAAATTAGGTTATGATTTTACAAATTAAGCACCAAAACATCAAGTTATACAACAAATTTGACAGAAAAAGTAGTTCAATACATAGTAATGTTATGATGTAATTACTGTATTTATGAATTTAGCACCAAAATATGATATATTGAAAACATTGACTACAAAAATGCATTGGATAATCCAGAACCTTGGATAAGCGAGTCTTGGATAAGTGAGACTACTGTACTAGGGGTTTCATGGGTCACCTAGCCTCAGCAATGAGAGGCCATTGCCTTTGAGGGCAGTCCACATTCCACAAGTGTTGCAAGGGCCCCCCCGCAAAGGCTATCTAGCCCAACCCCATTTTGCCATACAGGACTAAAGCACTTCCGATCCATGACGTTTGTTTGAAGACCTCCAAAGATGGAGAGGCCATTGCCTTTGGAGGCGATCCATATTCCGCTTTGGAGAACTCCATGGTCAAGTAGTCCAACCCGATTCTGCCATACAGGACTAAAGCACTTCCAGTCAATGACCTCTCAGCCTCTGCTTGAAGACCCCCAAAGATGGAGAGGCCATTGCCTTTGGAGGTGGTCTATGTTCCACCATATTCTACTTTGGGGGACTCCAAATGTCATCTAGTCCAACCGCATAAGCGCCTGAGGGGGGAAAGGAAAGGGCCTGAGGGCAGGAATGGTGGGAGTTGGAGTCCAAAACACCCAAGTTGGCCCAGGCCTGCACTGAAGCCATGCAAGGAACCTATTCAAATACACCAAGCCCCGCAGCCCGCCCTTCCCACTTTGCCCACATCCAACAGCAACCCCCCCCCCCATATTCTCCGCAGGACTGACCCACCCTCACCCTTCGCGCCCCTCTCTCCTCCCCCCCCCCCCGCCCAGAACACGGACACGCGTGTTACTTGTATTCCCGGCGCGTGTCGGGATGCTCTTCCCTTCTCTTCCCTCGACGTGTCCCTCGCTGCCCCCCGTCCCCCTCCGGGATGCCCTCCCCCTCCCCCTCCTGAACTTGGGGGGGGGGAGGGGTCTCGCGTGTTCTATTTTTAGCCCCTCCGTGTTTCCAGGGGAAACCTAGTGACGCAATGACGTCAATGCAGGTCAGCCGCCGCCGATGCCGCCGATGCCGAGGAGGCGCCTCCGTCTTCCGAAGGAAAGAAAGAAGGAAGGAAGGAAAGAAGGAGAGAAGGAGAGAAGGAAGCCCACCCCCCGCGACAGGGAATGGGGGGCGTGCATTTGTGGGAGGGGCAGCATGGGGGTCTCTCCTCGAAGTGGAAGCAGAAAGAGAAGAACCCCCAAAAGGTAAGTTATTATCCCCCCCATAAGTTCCCTGAATGATGACAATTATGACAAGATATATATATATATATTGTGTGTGTGTATATATATGAGATGTATATGCATCTCATATATATGTCATCATATGTGAGGATCACCATTATCATTATCACCATCCATCATATATATATATATATATATATATATGTATGTATGTATATATGATGGCCTGAGTCCCCTATTGGGTGAGAAGGGCAGGATATAAATATTGTAATAAATAATAAATAAATAATACATACACATAAATTCATATACATACATACATACATACATATATATATATATATATATATATATATATATATATATATATAAGATGGCCTGAGTCCCCTATTGGGTGAGAAGGGCAGGATATAAATATTGTAATAAATAAATAATACATACACATACATTCATACATACATATGATGGATGGTGATGATGGTAATAATGCTGATCCTCATAAATGATGGTCTATATGAGATGTATTATTATTATTATTATTATTATTATTATTATTATTGTATAGATGTAGGGTGAATGATGATGGTGATAATACCTATATCATGGGTATATAATAGGTATATAATACCTATAAAAGGTAAAGGTTTTCCCCTGACGTTAAGTCCAGTCATGTCTGATTCTGGGGGTTGGTGCTCATCTCCATTTCTAAGCCGAAGAGCCGGCGTTGTCCGTAGACACCTCCAAAGTCATGTGGCCATAGGCATGACTGCATGGAGCGCTGTTACCTTCCTGCTGGAGTGGTACCTATTGATCTACTCACATTTGCATGTTTTTGAACTGCTAGGTTGGCAGGAGCTGGAGCTAACAGCGGGTGCTCACTCCGCTCGCGGAATTTGAACCTGGGACCTTTCGGTCTGCAAATTCAGCAGCACACTTCACCACCAGGGCTCATATATTTCATATATTATTACTACTACTACTACTACTATTATTATTGTATAGATGTAGGGTGAATGATGATGGTGATAATACCTATATCATGAGATATATATATATATATATATATATATATATATATATATATATATAACCTATATATCCCATTTTTTTCACTCCATTGAGTGAGGGGGTATGGGAGGGGTGGCCTTGGGGAGGGGGCTTCCGCTCTGCCCCTTCTTCTGCCCAGACCCCAAGAGCAGGAAGACCCCTTCCCCCTGTTCTCTCTACTTTGGGATAGGCTTGAGCCCCTTCCCCAAATGGCAGACCCCAGACCCCAAATCCACCCCAGAGTCCTAGAATTGGGACCCCCGGAGGCCATCCAGTCCTCCCTGTTCTTTCTGGCAGGCAGCAAAGCACCATCCACGCCCTCTTGACAGAGAATCTCATTGAGCTTTTGCTTCCCAAAGCGGGCCCGTCCCTTCTCCTTCCATGTGTGGATGAGTGATGCTGTGCGATGCGGTGTGTCCAGGGCCCCGTCCCTCTTCCATGCTCCAGCGGCTGGGATGGACCGGCCAGTGAGCACTCGGTCACCCGCTTTGGCCTCTTCGGTGACCTGTGGCAAGCGAGGGGCTGCACATGGCTGGAGACGTGGGAAATGACACACCACAATGCTCCCACGGTTTGTGCCACGAAATACCTGATTTAGGTGGCATGGAGAGCGTTGTGGTCTCAAGTGGGCAAACGGGGGTCCGAGGAAGAGAAGGAGCCCCCAAAACGCCTACTTCCAGGTGCATCATTGAGCAAAATACCCTTCTTGTCGCAGGCTATACCAGGCATGGGCAAACTTAGTCCCTCCAGGTGTTTTGAACTGCAACTCCCACCATTCCTCACAGCCTCAGGCCCTTTCCTTTTCCCCCTCAGCCGCTTAAGCGAAAAGGAAAGGACCTGAGGCTGTGAGGAATGGTGGGAGTTGCAGTCCAAAATACCTGGCAGGAGGTCCACAGTTTGCCCAGGTGTCATAGGGATGACTTCATGAGTTCTTGGTTGAGGCCGAGGCTGTGAGGAATGGTGGGAGTTGCAGTCCAAAACACCTGGCAGGAGGGCCACAGTTTGCCCAGGTGTCATAGGGATGACTTCAGGAGTTCTTGGTTGGGGCCGAGGCTGTGAGGAATGGTGGGAGTTGCAGTCCAAAACACCTGGCAGGAGGGCCACAGTTTGCCCAGGTGTCATAGGGATGACTTCATGAGTTCTTGGTTGAGGCCGAGGCTGTGAGGAATGGTGGGAGTTGCAGTCCAAAACACCTGGCAGGAGGGCCACAGTTTGCCCAGGTGTCATAGGGATGACTTCATGAGTTCTTGGTCGGGTCCAAGGGGGAAAAGGAAAGGGCCTGAAGCTGTGAGGAATGGTGGGAGTTGCAGTCCAAAACACCTGGAGGGACTAAGTTGGCCCATGCCTGGTCTAGATCAATGGAAGTCATGGTGCCCCGTCTTCTCCTTTGGTGAGATCTCACCTGGAATAATAGCCCTGTGCCCAGTTCTGGGAAGAACAACTGAATGAAGAGATGGACAAGAGGGTCCAGAGAAGGTCCACCCAAAGGGTCAAAAGTTTGAAAGACGAGCCCTATGAGGAGACAAGAAGTTAAGGAAAGGCAATCTACTTGGAAGGAGGACAGGGTCTGGAGACATCAGGGCTGGGGGAAAACCATCTGGGGGCACATCATGTTGTTGTTGTTGTTGTTGTTGTTGTTGTTGTTGTTGTTGTGTGTTTAGCTTGGAGAAAAGAAGGCAGAGAGAAGGAGACGGGAGAACCACGCTTGAATATCTGAAAGGAGGTCCCATTGAAGATGGAATGACCTCTTTTTTCCGGTTGCTCTCCTAGGACACAATGGAGCAATGGGTTCAACCTGCTACAAAAGGGATTCCACCTCAATGTATTCGAAAGCTCTTTCTGAGAGTCAGCGTTGTCCATCTGTGGGACAGACATGCTTCTGCCTGGGAGCCCAGTGGGGTCTCCTCTCTGGAGGTTTTTAAACAGGGGCTTGGATGGTGAAGGGGGTTGGATTGGATGGCCTTTGGGAGCCCTTCCAACTCCATGATTCCGCACCAGGGGGTCTCAGGGCAGTGTACAATGGGATTCCCTTCCCAGCTAAGATCCTCCCTCTCCAATACTTGAATGGTCCATCAATCATAGATCGAGAGAATAATAATAGAGTTGGAAGAGACCACATGGGCCACCTTGTCCAACCCCATTCTGCCATGCAGAAAAGGCACAATCAAAGTATCCCTGACAGATGGCCATCCAGCCTCTGTATAAAAGCTTCAAAGGAAGAAGCATCCACTGAAGATAGAATTCCACTGTTTAACAGCTCTTACGGTCAGGAAGTTCTTCCTAATGTTCAGGTGGAATCTCCTCTCCTGCCATCTGAACCCATGGCTGCATTGAGTCCCAGTCTCCCTCTTCCTCATGACACCCTCCACATATTTATCCAGGCTCTCATGCCTCCTTCTCTCCACCTTCTCTTCTGAGGCTAAACATGCCCAGCTCTTTAAGAAGCTCCTCAGAGGGATCTTTCATGGTCTCCAGACCTTGGATCATTTGAGTCTCCCTCTTCCTTCATGGAGCCAATCTCTCTTTTGAACCGTGTTGCCCAGAATTGGACACAGTGTGATTCCAGGTGAAGAGGTCTGACCAAAGAAGAGTACAAAGGCGCCAGGACTTCTTCCCTCAATCTAGACACTAGACTCCTTTTGATGCAGCCCAAAATCCCATTGGCATTGTTTTGGTTCAGCTTGTTCTCCACCAAGACTCCAAGATCTTTCTCACATGAACTGTCAAGCCAGGCGTCACCCTTTCTGTATCTTTGCATTTCATTTATTTCTGCCCAAGTGGAGTATCTTACATTTGTCCTTGCTAGCATTCATTTTGCCAAGACCACCCGCTTCCCATGGCGAAGGAGGGAGGCCGTGCAAGGATGGGCTCCCTTTCCCCTCATGCTCAGGCCTCACCTTCCCTCAGGACGGGCTTTCACTTGAGTGAACAAGATGATCCTGACTTTGCAGCCGCTCTGTCCAAGGTGCTGGACATTGCTTTCCCTTTCACAGAATAGGTGCCAACGCCTTGGACAGTCAAAGCTTTAGACCAGTCCTCCAGGTGTCTTGGACTTCAGCTCCCACAACGTCCAACAGCTGGGATTTCTGGGAGTTGAAGCCCAAAACCACGGGAGGATCAAAGGTTGGGAACCACTGTTTTAGTCCAAGCATGGGCCAACTTTGGCCTTCCTGGTGTTTTGGACTTCAACTTCCACAATTGTTAGGAATTGTGGGAATTGAAGTCCAAAACACCCAGATTGACGAATTTGATCCATATCTGATCTACACTGTAGAATAAATGTAGTGCTGGATCAGGACCTGGCCATTACTTTGGACAATGTCCCATAGAGCAAGGCTTGGTCCAGTCATAATAGAGGCAGATGGGTGAGGGGCTTGGCTCTGATCTTGGTGTTCCTTGGCCATTGACATCTGGAATGCAATGCCCCTTTCCCATTTAATCTGGGCTCCTGGCTGCAGATTGGTCAGCAGATTGGGCTTGTTTTGGCTGTTTGTGCTCTGGTGTCCTCCGGCTGAGATGCCTGTATCATGCAATGGCCAGAATGCGTGCCATGTCCTGCACCAATGTAACTTCCCTTGCACATGCAGTTGCATTTTACTGCAATGGACAGACGAGATTCCTGGTTGTATAAGTGGAGTCCCACAATGGGCTTCAGCCCTATTATTAGTTCCCTTAGCAAGGGCCACGGGATGCAGGGAATTTCCTTGCATATTGACCCATGATTCAGTGGTCGGTTTGGTGGGTTTACTCTGCTTGTAGTTGCACCTTCTTGGATCAGGCATCATTCTTCCTCAGTGCCTTCTGTGCATGATTCCTCATGCACAAGTGCGGAGGGACATTGGCAAGAGTCAGGCTGGATGGGTATTGAGTAAAAGAGCCATGGAGTGTGGCTGCCCTGGAGCCACGGGTGTAGATTTACTCCAGAGAAGGACAAGTTTGGAGGTGGACCTCTTTTGGGGCTGTCATGAGAAACGGGCAGCTAATGGCAGCAATTTGGCAAATGCAGAAAGCATCAAGTCGCTCCTGACATGAAAAAAAAAACCCTCAACCGGGCTTCCTCAAAGTGCTTCTCCAGATGGAGTCTGTCTCTTTGCAATGTGGTCTCCTCTTTTTCTTCTGAAAGGGTCTCACGGTGTGGCCAAAGTAGCCCCAGTCGGGCTCAGTCTGACTTCTAAGGCTGGTCTTGCTCTCGCCCTCATTCATTTGTTTTTTTGGAAGTCTACGGTCTCTGTAGAATTCTGCCTTGGCTGGTTCCCCTTCCATCAAGCTTTCTCCAGGCTTGGCTCTCACAACCATCCAGAGAAACTGGAAAGAGGACGAGCCTGACCCCGTATTAGATATGGAGCTACTTATATAGGAAAGGGTGACTTTCGAGGACCATGTTTTTTGTGTTGGCAGAGGAACACAGGTTTCCCTCCACCCAAGGAGAGAGAATGGGCTGGAACTGGAACTTTTTCTGCTCTCTCGTTCTAAAGTTAAATAAATAGAGGGAAAGGCCCAGCAAGCGTTTTCTAGCACAAATCACTGCTTGTGGAGAACTTTGGAAATGTCAATGTTCCCATTTAATCTGCCTGAAAAAGGGAGATCTGGAGAGGTCAGGACTGGGGGGAAAAGAAAACACAGCTGGTGATGGGAACATTATTGTTGTTGTTGTTGTTGTTGTTGTTGATGATGATGATGATGATGATGATGATGTCTCCAAGTGGCCTGTTTGAGTCTAGGCTGATTTTTCATGAAGAATCTCCTTTGAAGAGAGGAAGGTTAAAGGTAAAGGTTTTCCCCTGACATGAAGTCTAGTCGTGTCCAACTCTGGGGGTTGGTGCTCATCTCCATTTCTAAGCCGAAGAGCCGGCATTGTCCATAGACACCTCCAAGGTCATGTGGCCATGGGCATAACTGCATGGAGTGCTGCTGCCTTCCTGCCAGAGCAATACCTGTTGATCTACTCACATTTGCATGTTTTTGAACTGCTAGGTTGGCAGAAGTTGGGGCTAACAGCAGGAGCTCACCCCACTCTCTGGATTCAAACTGCCAACCTTTCAGTCAGCAAGTTCAGCAGCTCAGCAGTTTAATCCACTGCACCACCGGGGTCTCTAAATAGAGGAAAACAAGATATAATAGTGTCTACCTTGGAATGCACCTTCCATAGGCGGCAAGGATTCCTGAGAGGCGGCCCCTATTTCCGAGCCCCCTCCCCACGAAATGCTCTTCCGTCTTTCATGGCAAGGCAAAGTCCCAGGTTTTGAAAGACTTCCCTTTGGTCTTGCTGTGTTTGTGAATGCATTTGTCCTTCACCGGTGCCTTCTTCTCAGGGAGGCCACATGGAGGGTGACGTGATGCTCACCCCAGATGGGAGGAGGGGGCTGCCCTTGTCCAGAGATATTCCTCCTCTGGACGGTTCGGGGAGGCTCCTGCCCCATGGCATCCTGGCGCCCTGTCCTCGTTCTCCGCTGAAGGTCAGAGGGAGGCATCATCCACCGGAAGGGACTGGCGACACATCCAGTGCCGTTGTTCGGGTCTAATCTGGGTCACATTTTGACATGACGCTTGCGGAGCATGAGGCTCTGCGCATGACGGGTCCAGTGTCCTCCCACTGCGTTTGCACTTGGAGGAGGAGGAGGAGGAGGACAGAGCACATCTAGGGAGGCCTGAAAGGACAGGCAGATCTCTCTTCATTTGGGGCAACGGAGTGATGCAGTTTGACCTCACTCGAACCGTCACGGTTCCATGCTAAGCAATCCTCGGAGTTGCGGTTTGGTGAGGCACCGGCACTCTTTGGCAGAGAAGGGCAAGGCCGTGCAAGCGACCGTTCCCAGGATCCCACAGCATTCAGCCAGAGCCGTCAAAGGGGTGTCAAGCTGCATTAATTCTGCACTGGAAATGCATCCTGAGATGGAGCTGGGATCCTACTGGATGTGTTTGTTTGAGGCAGTTCCATGCTCTCCCCTCAAGGTCACCAAAGCACAGCTCCACATGCGCTGCCATTATGCGCGGCTGCACACGGCATGCGCCCATGCGCCGCTCGCAGTTGCCTACCGACCGCATGCGGGTGCCCACTGCACAGAGCATATGCGCCCACACCTTGGATGCTCATTCAGCCGCCCAGCCTTGCCATCCGCCAGCGAGGGAGAGAAGGGGAGCATCTGCTGCCCAATCCCACCGGCATGACGCGTCCCTCTTGCTCCTCCTCATGTGGGATCCCAGCCAGAGAGGAAAACACGGGACCGCGTGACGCACACAAGGCCTGCGCATCTCGCTTTGGGAGACCAAGGGGCACCTCGTTTGGTGAGGAAGCGCCTTCAGTTTGGCAACAACATGCCTCCCAGCGTGTGGCAAGCGAGCATGCAAGAAGCGGCATCGAAAGGCCCTCACAGGCAGGCAGGCGAGCGGAAGAGGCGGCAAGGAGCCCGTTTCAGGCTCAGATGGACCCAGAATGAGCATCACGATTTGTCATTGAATCCTAGAGTTGGACGGGTACCTAGGGCTATGCATTCCAGTCCCTTCTTCCAGGTAGGAAGGGACAATTTAAACACTCCCAACAGGTGGCCATCCAGAGAAAGAAACTCCCTGGATTCCTAGGCAGTCTTCACTCCATTAGAGTTGGAAGGGACCCTGGAAGGTCATCCAGTCTAACCCCCTCTGGCCAAACAGGACGACACAGTCAAAGCATTCCTGACAGAGAGCCATACAGTCTCTGCCTAAAAACCTCCAGAGAAGGAGACTCCGTTGGACTCTGATGCAGCAGCACATTCCGTGGTCAAATAACTCTGATCAAGAAATTCTTTCTAATGTCTCCACATATAGAACCATTGAATCCTAGCTTTGGAATGTTGTGGTAATCTCTGAGCGGTTAGACTCAATTTAACCCTCTCTGGGGGAGATTCCATCAAAATCAGCAGAGCAGCAAAAGCAAAGCTTTCAAAGGCAGCAGTTACTTACATGGAGTGAGCAAGAGAAGCCTTTGTCTATTTAGGATTGCAATGGACTGCAGAGTCTCAGTAAAAGTTCAAAAAGTATTTATTCAGGTAAAAAGAACTCCATTGTAGATAGAAAGGCTTGGGAGCTGTCTAGTCTACTCTAGACTGGTTTCTAAGGAAAAATAAGAAAGGAAAAATAACAAACATCTATATAGTTACATCTTACCAGGAGAGATGGCGAGATGCTTCTTGTTAGCTAGAAGAACAAAGGAAGAAGAGAGAACCAAAATGGTTCCAACCTCATGGTCAGTTTATTGGGGCCATAAAAGACATTCTGACTAATGAGAAGTTAGTGTCCCTGGAGATTCACATTTCTACTAACTTCAAAGTAAAGGATATGACGTAAACAGGATAGAGTAAAAACACAGTAAAGCCTGTCTAGGTCATGCTTTGGAAATGGGGAAAGGATTCCCTCAATCTAACTCTATCATCTATCTAACTACATTTAGACTTGAGTAGTCCAGGGTGATTCCCAACATGGAGCAGACTCCCATGGCCATCTAGTCCAGTCCCTCTTTTTCCAGGCAGGAAGGCACCACCCAAACCCTCCCGACAGGCAGCCATCTAACCTCCATCTGAAAATCTCTAGGAAGGTGGACTCCACCGAACTCCAAGGCGAAAACCTATCTCAAACGTTTGTCCTACAACTTATCTGAGTTGTTTGTCAGCAAGGTCCAGCCTGTCTGGGAATCAACTCTCTTTGTAACCACACTGGCTCCCTGACAGATTCAGAGGGGTTCCCGTGAAAATGAAAGCCCAAATAAGTAAAAACAATAAGCTGAATCTGCAACGCCTACGTCTTGCAAGGGGAACGGAACCACCTAAACTGGGCTCTCCAGGCCAATGGAGACTCCACCACGGACATCAGAAGAGCTGCAAGGCCAAGAAGAAGCCATGAGAGACAAGGGAAAGATCCACCCAGAGGAAAAGTGTTCTTCTTACCAGACATCAAGGAAACCACTGACCGCAGAGGGAAGCTGATGAAGAAACACAACTTACAAACTGTATCTATAGACCCACCAAGAATATCCAACAAATGCTCCATTCAGCAAAGGACAAGAGGGATCCTCTCACCTCTGCAGGAGTCTACCATGCAGCTGTGGACAAGAGGTCTACATAGGGACACCCAAATGCAGCATGAATCAAGGAATGTGAAAGGCACTGCAGACTAACCCAACCAGAGCAGAGCCCTTGAGGAACCAACCTGGATGCAGAATATTATTGGAGAACACAGAAATGCTGGACCACTCTCGCAACTACACAAAAAAGCCATTAAAATCTACAAGCAGGTGGACAATTTCAACAGAAAGAAGGGCACCAGTTTAAGTACTGGTTACCAGTACTTAAACAACACCAGAATCAAGACAGTAAATAAAGAACACCATCCAGAAACAGGAATTCCAGACAGCCAACAATCAAGTGCCAGTTAACACCTCCCAACAAAATATTCCTCCAAGCAGGAATCAGCCAGGCTTTGAGGCTGCAAGGCTTGTCAATGCTAATCAAGGTGATTAATTGAAACATTCACATGTGCCTCCAACAGGCAAGAGTTCTTTCTTTCTCGCACCCTGGACATCATTACTCAGGGATATATATATATATTCTACTTGCCTATTTTCCAACAGACCTCACACCCTCAGAGGATGCCTGCCAGAGATGTGGGCAAAACATCAGGAGAGAATGCTCCTGGACAGGCTTGTAGCCAGGATTTTTATTCGGGAGCGGGGGGGGGGGGAGCTGGGATTTTGGTTTGGGAGGGGGCTGAGTCTGAATGAAAGAGGATCTATCCTAGAAAACCTTTCGTATTGTTATCCCAATACCCCCATGGGGATCAGATCATGATATGAATAAACATAACAGTTTAAATAATAAATGTAAGGCCTTCTCGCAGACCACCCTGAGAATTTCGGTAGGGGGGGGGCTGAAGCCCCTCAAGCCCCCCTCCCTGGCTACATGCCTGCTTCTGGAACACTGCCAGACATCCCGGAAAACACATAGCAATCCAATGATATACCTAACATGTTTGGAAGATACTGTATTTGAGTTGGAAGGGGCCACAAGGGCCATCTAGTCCACCCCCTGCCATGCATCAATGCATATTTATTTATTTATTTATTTATTTATTTACAGTATTTATATTCTGCCCTTCTCACCCTGAAGAGTACTCAGGGCGGATCACATTGTACACATATAAGGCAAACATTCAATGCCATAACATTCCGCCGTTACCAAAACTGCCTTTTTTCATCTTCGGCAGGCTAGACGGCTGGGCCCCTACCTGTCTAGGGACAACCTGGCTACGGTGATCCAGGCTACGGTCATCTCGAGACTGGATTACTGTAACGCCCTTTACATTGGCCTTCCTGTGTCGGTGATCCGGAAGCTCAAATTGGTGCAAAATGCAGCTGCCCGGCTCCTTGCGGGAGTCCCGATAAGATGCCACATAACACCAATCTTACGGCAGCTGCACTGGTTACCAATTGAGCACCGGATCACTTTCAAAGAGATGGTGCTTACCTTCAAGGCCTTACATGGTCCAGGGCCGATGTACCTGAGGGACCGCCTCACTCCCTACAAACCCCAGAGATCCCTCCGTTCTGAGGACCAAGACCTACTGGAAGTCCCCAGTTTTAAGACCTTGCATCTAACAACGACTAGACGCAGAGCCTTTTCGGCAGTGGCACCGTCTCTCTGGAACACCTTGCCACCTGAAGTCCGTGCCCTGCGGGACTTGTCGGCCTTACGCAGGGCATGCAAGATTCGTCTGTTTCGACAGGCTTTTGAGTTCTGTTGTTGATGTTTTAAAAGGTGCTTAAAGGATGTTTTAAATATGTTTTTAAAGATGTTTTTAAGATGTTTTTAAATTGTTGATTTTAGCCGGTTCTTGTAAGCTGCTCCGAGCCCTAGGGGAGTGGTGGCATATAAGTTTGAAAAATAAATAAATATACACATAGAACAGGGACAGAAACAGACACAGAGGCAATTTAAACCTTCTCCAGCTTCCAGCTTCCTGAGGGTCTGCTTGATTCCAGCCACAGGGGGAGCAGCTGCTTCATCATCCACTGCAATGGCAACTTCCTCATTCCAATGGTGGCTGGATGTTTTTAATGGTGTCGTAAATTAGCCTCCCCACATATAAGTGGTACCTAAATTTCTTACTTGATAGATGCAACTATCTTTCTGGTTGCTTAGGTCAACAACGAGCAGGGACGATTTTTTATTTTAATTGTCGGGTGCTCACCCCGACACAGGCTGGCCTCGAACTCATGACCTCTTGGTCAGAGTGATTTATTGCAGCTGGCTGCTAACCAGCCTGTGCCACAGCCGGCCCCACTTGAGATGGCCATCCAACTTATGTATGAAAGACTCTATTAAATAATCATTAAAGGAAGAGGAAAGAGAGCCTTGAACCCCATTGACCTTCCAGGGAAGGACGCCTTCCTTCCTTTCCTTTCCTTCTCCTTCCTTCCTTCCTTCCTTCCTTCCTTCCTTCCTTCCTTCCTTCCTTCCTTCCTTCCTTCCTTCCTTTCTTCCTCCGGCTCATTTGCCATCAGAGCTGCGATCAATAAAACCGGGCCCAACCTGCCAGGCTGGGAATCGGGTAGAAAGGCAAATTCAGATCAAAACACCACCATCAACAAGGCTATAAATCTATTAAACTCATATGGATTAATCCAATACCCATCAACAGTAAATTACCCATCTTGGGCGCATAATACATGGCAAAACAAATATCAATCTTTCATAGCCACTAAAAATGCAATTAATTTTAATTCATACATGATAAAGCAATTACATGAATAAGCGATGAAATCAAACAACAGCGAATAAGTCAGCCAGCAAGTAGGAGGCACACACACACACACACACACATACACACACACAGACCGGAAATTCTTGTGTAAACATACAAGTAGCAATAAGTTAAAGGAGGCGAGGATCGGAATCGTAATTCCGGGTTGCATCTATACTGTGGAATTCATGCACTTTGGCCCCACTTTAACTGCCATAGTCCTGGGAATTGCCATTTAGTGAGGCACCAGCTCTCTTTGGCAGATAAAGCTGAAGGCCTTGGAAAACTATTTTATTTATTTATTTATTTATTTATTTATTTTTCAAACTTATATGCCGCCACTCCCCTAGGGCTCGGAGCGGCTTACAAGAACCAGCTAAAATCAACAATTTAAAGAACATCTTAAAAACATCCTAAAAGCATATAACTCGTAAGAGGGGTCAGTTGCTCTCTGGCCCTAGAAGAAGGATCCCTTCCCATCATGAATGGTTCCTTCCTAAAGGAACCATTATAAAGTCATCTGGGCTGGCAGCGGTCACTATGTCTTGTGGCAGTGAGTTCCCCAGTTTAACTAAGGACACTGTGAGAAAGGCCTTCTCTTCATCTGCCACCAATGCACTTCATTGGATTGATTCTCCATCTCCTCCTTTTCTCTGGTCAATTGCCAGAGGAACCTGGTCAAGGTTCAATGGGCAAACTTAGGCCCTCCAGGTGTTTTGGACTTCAACTCCCACAATTCCTAACAGCCGCTAGGCTGTTAGGAATTGTGGGAGTTGAAGTCCAAAACACCTGGAGGGCCCAAGTTTGCTCATACCTGATCTAGACGCTGGACTCCTTTGGATGCAGCCCAAAATCCCATTGGCTTTTTAAGCTTATGGTCTACCAAGTCTTCGAGATCCCTTTCACAAGCCAGGTGCCACCCATTAGACATCTGTGCACTTCATTTTGATTGCCAAAGTGTTACACAACATGTTTCTCTCTATTGAAGTCCATTTTTGTTAGTGTTGTCCAATCAGCTTTCCAATCTGTTGAGGGCATTTTGGATCTTGATCCTGCCCTCTGAAGTATCAGCTCTCCCTCTCCGTTTGGCCTCGTCTGCAAATTAGAGCATCATGCCTTTTATTCCATCATCCAAGTCGTTGGTAAAGATGTGGAATAGCCCTGGATATAGGCCCTCCATGCATAAGGGCAATAGGCTTCCTTGGGGTCCGGGACATTCTCCATCTCTGGAAGTTTTAAAGCAGAGCTGGGATGGACATCTGTCGGGAGAGCTTTGACTGAGTATGTTGCAGCATAACAAAAGGGGGTCAGACTGGATGGCTCCTGTGGTCTCTTCCAACACTAGGGTACTATCATCTGTGAGGGTTGAATGAAAAGTAATGCCTCCACCTTCGTAACTCCTCAACAGATGGCAGTCCTGGTTTGAGGCAGGTCCTGGCTTGTTCAGTAGACTCTCCTCTACAGTTAGTTCCATTTGGCGGGAAGCCTTAGCATTGAACGGTTGTGTTGTTAAAGTGCGAAGTATGGAACCCTGCGCAGACGGGGAAGCCTTAGCATTGAACGGTTGTGTTGTTAAAGTGCGAAGTGTGGAACCCTGCACAGATGGGGAAGCCTTAGCATTGAACGGTTGTGTTGTTAAAGTGCGAAGTATGGAACCCTGCGCAGACGGGGAAGCCTTAGCATTGAACGGTTGTGTTGTTAAAGTGCGAAGTGTGGAACCCTGCACAGATGGGGAAGCCTTAGCATTGAACGGTTGTGTTGTCAAAGTGTGAAGTATGGAACCCTGCGCAGACGGGGAAGCCTTAGCATTGGACGGTTATGTTGTTAAAGTGCGAAGTATGGAACCCTGCGCAGACGGGGAAGCCTTAGCATTGAACGGTTGTGTTGTTAAAGTGCGAAGTATGGAACCCTGCGCAGACGGGGAAGCCTTAGCATTGAACGGTTGTGTTGTTAAAGTGCGAAGTGTGGAACCCTGCACAGATGGGGAAGCCTTAGCATTGAACGGTTGTGTTGTTAAAGTGCGAAGTATGGAACCCTGCGCAGATGGGGAAGCCTTAGCATTGAACGGTTGTGTTGTTAAAGTGCGAAGTGTGGAATCCTGCGCAGACGGGGAAGCCTTAGCATTGAACGGTTGTGTTGTTAAAGTGCGAAGTATGGAACCCTGCGCAGACGGGGAAGCCTTAGCATTGGACGGTTGTGTTGTTAAAGTGCGAAGTATGGAACCCTGCGCAGACGGGGAAGCCTTAGCATTGAACGGTTGTGTTGTTAAAGTGCGAAGTGTGGAATCCTGCGCAGACGGGGAAGCCTTAGCATTGAACGGTTGTGTTGTTAAAGTGCGAAGTGTGGAATCCTGCGCAGACGGGAAAGCCTTAGCATTGAACGGTTGTGTTGTTAAAGTGCGAAGTATGGAACCCTGCGCAGACGGGGAAGCCTTAGCATTGGACGGTTGTGTTGTTAAAGTGCGAAGTATGGAACCCTGCGCAGACGGGGAAGCCTTAGCATTGAACGGTTGTGTTGTTAAAGTGCGAAGTATGGAACTCTGTGCAGACGGCCGGTCAATGCGGCTTAAGCAACATACAGTCACAGAATTCCTGACAGGAGAAGGTGTCACCCCAAAGGAGATTCATCAGAGAATGCAAGCTGTTTATGGGGATTGTGTTGATGTGAGTGCTGTGCGTTGTTGGGCAAGTAAGTTTAAAGATGTTGAGGTGATCTGACTTGCGTGACAAACAAATAGTTGGACATCCTGTGACAGCAACCACTGAGTTTCACAAGCAAAAGGTGAACAGATTGATTCAGGACTATTGTCGTATCACTCAGAGAGAAATGTCAAGCATCATCGGCATTTCACAAGAACGTGTGGGTCACATTATTGCTTGGCTTGGCTATTGGAAGATCTGTGCACGATGGGGACTGTGAGATGCTGGTTGAGGAAACAGAGTGTCGACTTCTTCCATGATGGCTTTAGAAAACTTGTTCATTGTTGTCCGAAATGTATGCAATTGTATGGTGATTGTGTGGAAAAGTGAATAGTGGTAGAGCACGTTCTAAGGATTATTTCTGCATTTGATTTATTAAAATATTCCCATCCAAACCCAAGTAACGGAGGTGGAGGCATTATTTTTTCATTCAACCCTCGTATCTATCTATCCATCCATCCATCCGTTCATCCATCCATCTCTTAAGGAGTTAGACAGGGTGGCCTCTGGTCTCTTTCAACTCTACGGTTCTATCATATATCTATCATCTGTCTATTATCTATCTATCTGTTCTTCCATCCATCCATCTCTTAAGAAGTCAGACTGGATGGCCCCTGTGGTCCCTTTCGACTCTAGAGTTTGATTATCCATCTATCTATCCATCTGCAATCTATTTACCCATCGTGTTGTCAAAGGCTTTCATGGCCGGGATCACGGGGTTGTTGTTTGTCTTTCAGGCTGTGTGGCCATGTTCCAGAAGTATTCTCTCCTGACGTTTCGCCCACATCTATGGCAGGCATCCTCAGAGGTTGTGAGGCATCGATATTTATCCTTCCTTCCTTCCTTCCTTCCTTCCTTCCTTCCTTCCTTCCTTCCTTCCTTCCTTCCTTCCTTCCTTCCTTCTCTTAGGGAGTCATAGAATCATAGAGTTAGAAGAGACCTGGTGAGCCATCCAGTCCAACCCCTTTCTGCCAAGAAACAGGAAAATCGCCTTCAAAGCACCCCCGACAGATGGCCCTCCAGTCTCTGCTTCAAAGCCTCCCAAGAAGGAGCCTCCACCACACTCCGGGGCAGAGAGTTCCACTGCTGAACAGCTCTCTCTCACAGTGAGGAAGTTCTTCCTCATGTTTACTGGAATCTCCTTCCTTTCCTGTAATTTGAAGCCATTGTCCCATTGCGTCCTAGTCTCCAGGGCAGCAGAAAGGAAGCCTGCTCTCTCCTCCTCCCTATGGCTTCCCCTTCCTCACACTGTGATCCATGGCCCTCCTCGTGTCTCCTCTCTCTTGGCCTTCTCTTCTACAGGTTAAGAATGCCCAGTTCTTTAAGCCGCTCCTCATAGGGCTTGTTCTCCAGGCTCCTTTGAGTCTCCCTCTTCTTCTGGACACCTTCCAGCTTAGAGTCAACATATCCCATCAATTCTGGTTCCCAGAATGGGACACCGGGTGATTCCGGGTGAAGTGGCCTGACCAAGGCCGAAGAGAAGAGAAGGGGAGCAGGACTTCCTTCCCTGGATCTTAGGCCCTTGATTCTTGTTGATGTAGGGATGTTGTCCTGTATAAATAGGAGTCCAGTGTCTCGGTCCAGGGAAGCCATCCTCCCCCTCTCTTCTGCCTTGACCAGACCACAGTCAGGCTGGATGACCTTTGGGATCTCTTCTAGGATCCTACAATATAACAGGTAAGACTTTATTTCTAGACCGCCCTCTCTCCTCGAAAGGACTCAGGGTGGTTCAGAACACAATCATTCTACATGCAAATATAAACGGCTTTAGTCAAGTTTTTCTCAGTGTGTAGCCTGAAATGACCTGCCTGTTACATTTCGAGGCATCTGCAGATTTGATGAGCATGTCCTTATTGCCTCCTCCTCTGAAAGACAGATGACCTACAAAGCTTGTGGCCCTCCTCTCCTTTATGCAACCCACGTATTCTTCTTATTCTCGTGGTTGGTGCCCTCCTCATCCTATCTCCTCCTCCTCATCATCATCCTCACCCCCTCCTCCTCCTCTTCCTGGCCTTCCTCTCCCCATCAGCGCTTTTGGCTTTTGCCGCCGGAGCCTGGCAGAGGTCATGAGCGAAGAGGCGCATCAGCAGCAGCAGCAGCAGCGGCGGCGGCATCATCGTCGGGGAGCCTGGTGTTGTTTTTGCTGCAAGAGACAAACTCAGCAGAATCGCGCAGGGCTTCCTCCCCTCCTTCCCAGGATCCCCAGGGCTTTGCAATGTTACGGCCTGACTGTGCAAAGAGATGGAGGAGAGCAGGGCAGGCAATGAGAGGAAGGCAAGGGAGGAAGAGAGAGGGGTAGGTGCCTGCTGCTGACTCACCTCTCTCTCCCGGTGCCTCTCCTTGATAACATCTGGGTTAAAACAACAACTGTGTGTGTTGCCATGACCTTGCTTGCTTGCTTGCGCTCAGCTGCATCTCCCCAAGGGCCCCGGAAGGGAAGGGAAGGGAAGGGAAGAGCAGCCGGCGAGAAGAGAAGCCCGCCCTGCGCGGCCTGCGCATCCCTGCCATGCTCCCAAGCCTTCTGGGTTAAACATCTCAGCCTCATTTGGGGCAGGGAACAAGGAGAAGGAGTGCAGGGTGTGCATTCGGTTGCTTGGCAGACATAGGGCAGCCTCCTGCAGCGTCCATGCCAGAGGAAGAAGGGAATGTGGTTGGAGGAATGGGCAAAGGGATGGATGGATGGATGGAATGGGTGGCCTTCTGCTTCATGAGCCTCCCTGCTGTTGGCGTTGGATGAGAGGGAAAAGCAAGAACTTGGGAGCAAAAGCAGGCTTGAATCATGGCATCGTAGAGTCGGAAGAGACCCCATCCAGTCCAACCCCAGTTCTGCCAGGCAGGAAAACCACAATCAAAGCACCCCCAACAGATGTCCATCCAGCTTCTGCTGAAAAGCCTCCAAAGGCGCTTCACCAAACTCCGGGACATTAATTAAAACAAACCCAATAGATCAGGCATGGGCAGGAGTCCCCGGTGGCGTAGTGGGTTAAAGCCTTGTGACTTGAAGGTTGGGTTGCTGGCCTGAAGGCTTCCAGGTTCGAATCCAACCCGGGCAGAGAGTGGATGAGCTCCCTCTATCAGCTCCAGCTCCATGCGGGGACATGAGAGAAGCCTCCCACAAGAATGGTAAAAACATCAAAACATCCGGGCGTCCCCTGGGCAACGTCCTTGCAGACGGCCAATTCTCTCACTCCAGAAGCGACTCTAGTTGCTCCTGACATGGAAAAAAAAGGCATGGGTAAACCGGGTGTTTTGGATTTCAGTTCCCATTATTCCTAACAGCCTACTGGCTGGGTAGTTGTGACTTTTCCAGGCTGTCTGGCCATGTCTCCAGAAGCATTCTCTCCTGACGTTTCGCCCACATCTATGGCTGGTATCCTCAGAGGTTGTGAGGTCTGTTGGAAAAACTAAGCAAAGGAAAAACAGCCTACTGGCTGTTAGGAATTGTGGGAGGTGGTCCAAAACACCCGGAGGGCCGAAGTTGTCTCATGTCTGGACTAAAGCAGTGGTTCTCCACCTTTGTTCTTCCCGTGGTTTTGGGCTTCATCTCCCAGAAATCCCCTCCATTTTGTCAGCTGTTAGGCATTGAGGGACATCAGGAAGAACTTCCTGACTGTGAGAGCTGTTTGGCAGTGGAACTCTCTCCCCCAGACTGTGGTGGAGGCTCCTTCTTTGGAGACTTTTAAACAGAGGCTGGATGGCCATCTGTCGGGGGTGCTTTGAATGCAATTTCCTGCTTCTTGGCAGGGGGTTGGACTGGATGACCCATGAGGTCTCTTCCAACTCTACTATTCTATGATTCTATGATTCTAGGGAGTTGAAATACAAAACACCTGGAGGACTGGTCTAAAGCTGTAACTGTCCAAGGTGCTGGAGAGGGAAAGCGATGTGCAGCACCTTGGACCGAGCAGCTGCAAAGTCAGGATTCATCTGTTCACTCAAATGGAAGTCCAGCCCCTCCCGAGGGAAGGTGAGGCCTGAGCATGAGGGGAAAGGGACCCCATCCTTGCACGTCAGGGGAACAGCACGGCCTCTCTCCTTCGCATGGGAAGCGGGTGGTCTTGACTGACCATTCAGTTATTGGAGGGGAGGGTCTTAGCTGGGAAGGGAATCACATTGTATGCCGCCCTGAGATCCTGATACGGATGAGGCGGGGAGGTAATCTTACCCAGCTTTGCCCACCAGGCTACTCTGTGTGTGCAGCACCCGCTGAGAACTGGAGGGCGGGGAGGTGGGATCGCAGTGGTCTATAAGGATCCCATCCCTATGACCAGGTGTCCCATCTCACAGTCAACCACGTTTGAATGTGTCCACCTGAGGGTAGGTGATCAGGACAGAATAGGGATTCTGTATGTTGTCGAAGGCTTTCATGGCCGGGCTGTTTTCTGGGATGTATGGACATGTTCCAGAAGTATTCTCTCCTGACATTTCGGCCACATCTATGGCAGGCATCCTCAGAGGTTGTGAGGTAGGGATTCTGCTAGTGTACCGTCCACCCTGGTGTATTTCAGTCTCCCTGCCCGAGCTAGCCATGGTTATGGGACCAGGCCTTTGAGCAAGAGATGCAGCATTAATTGTAAAAATGATTTTATGATGAATAATGGACAGACCTGGATCACGACTCGGAATGCGCCTCTAAATGTATATCCATATGGATGTTTTTAACTAATGTTTATTGTTTTAGCTATAACAGTTTTTTAATATATACTATATTTTTATACTATATCATTCAGCATCTAATGATTGCTAATTGTAAGGCTGCCCTGAGTCCCCCACTTGGGGGTGAGAAGGACAGGGTGTGCAATGGAAAAACCGTGCCCCCCAAATGAGAATTCTATGCCCTGACATCAAACTCTCCTTCGATGCCTCACTTCATAAGCTATTTCCAATTTATGTTCATCTAAGATATCGAACTTATGGCCACTTTCAAGGTGATTCTAATTTTGGGTGTTTCTAATTACAAGGTGTTTCTAATGCATGGCCACCTTCAAGGGGTTCCCAACTTATGGTCATCTAGAGCCCGTTTCTATAGTGCCACATAGAATCCAGATTATCTACTTTGAACTGGATTATATGGCAGTATAGACTCATCTAATCCAGTTCCAAGCAGGTTGTGTGGAATATCTGCATTGCCAATCTGTATTATATGGCAGTGTAGAAGGGGCTCTAGATGACCATAAGTTGGAAGCCCCTTGAAGGTGGCCATAAGTTAGAGATATCTTAGATGAACATAAGTTGGAAATAGCTTGAGATATCTTGGATGACCATAAATTGGAAACACCTTGAAGGTGGCCATAAGTTGAGATATCTTAGATGAAAACAAATTGGAAATAGCTTGAGATATCTTGGATGACCATTAAGTTGGAAACATCTTGAAATAAATAAATAAATAAAACATGGAGTTGGAAGGGCTCCCAAAGGCCATCCAGTCCAACTCCCTTCCTCCAGGAAGGAAGGCACCATCCAAGCCCCTGTTTAAAAACCTCCAGAGAAGGAGACCCCACCGGGGTCTCAGGCAGAAGCATATCTGTCCCACAGATGGAAAACATTGACTCTCAGAAAGAGCTTATGAATACATTCAGGTGGAATCCCTTCTCCTGCAGGTTGAACCCACTGCTCCATTGTGTCCTAGGAGAGCAACAGAAAAAAAAGAGATCATTCCATCTTCAATGGAACCTCCTTTCAAATAGTCAAAGGTGGCTTTCCCATCTCCTTCTCTCTGCCTTCTTTTCTCCAAGCTGAACACAATACAACAACAAAAACATGATGTGCCCCCAGCTGGTTTCCCCTCCAGCCCTGATGTCTCCAGACCCTGCACTCCTTCCAAGTAGATTGACTTTCCTTAACTTCTTGTCTCCTCATAGGGCTTGGCTTTCAAACCTTTGACCCTTTTGGTGGACCTTCTCTGGACCCTCTTGTCCATCTCCTCGTTGAGTTGTTCTTCCCAGAACTGGACACAGGGTTATTATTCCAGGTGAGATCTCACCAAAGGAGAAGAGAGGGTCACCATGACTTCCATTGATCTAGGCCAGGCATGGGCCAACTTGGGCCTTCCTTCCAGGTATTTGTCGGCGTGGAGGTCAGGGTGCGTTCTGGGTGGGTTTCTTCAAACTCCATCAATCATCTTCTCCAGCACCCTGATGAATTGGTTGCAATCGTCTGCCACACCAATTCCTCTTCAATGTTAGACTCAAACACATCAGAAGTCCAAACATTTATTCAATATCTATAATACATATTTACAAAGCACAGCAAAAGCCATCGCTCTGAGCTGACATTTCTCTTAAGCCTCTCTCCTTGGCAAGCACCAGCTCAACACACTCAGAGATAAGATAAGCACATTCCTCAGTCCGAAGGAAGTTCCCAGTCTCCAAGGCCGGAAACCATGCCTGATAGGTGATAGCAATCACAACAGGCTGTCAGTCAAAACTAGCCTGCTGTTAACTGTTTCATTGCTGAAACACACACTCTTGCAAAACAGGAAAGTGCCTGAGGCTGTTAGGAATTGGGGGAGTTGCAGTCCAAAACACCTGGAAAGCCCAAGAAATTAACATAAAACCAGGCATGAATCGCTTTCTGCAACCAAGACCCTTTCACCTGCGTACCTGTCTTCTTCCAGCTGGCTCGTTCCTTCCATCCTCAGAGCAAAAGGAGTCTCATCAGAGGTTCTTTCAGGTCCTTTGACTCTCAACAGCTGCTGTGGCTCCGCTTTCAAGCTCTCTTGTTCTCAATTGCCTCAGACAACATCATGCGCAAGAGGCAATCAGAGGCCCGACTCTGTTTTTCCTCAAGTAGAAGAGAACCCAAGGGAGTTCTGTTCTAGTCCCACTTTTAAAAGAAATAAAAAGTGCAATCTACTGCGCTATCACCAGGATTCAATGCATTTTCTGCTTTCTAGTCAGAATTGACTTGGAGCAATAGGTTCAGATGAGAGGGAAGGAGAATCCACCTGTCAACAGAGACTGGATAACCATCTGCCGGGGGTGCTTTGATTGTGTTTTTCCTGCCTGGCAGAATGAGGTTGGACTACGTGGCCCATGTGGTCTCTTCTAACTCTATTATTCAAGGAGCTTCGCTGGCTGCCAATTATTTGGCACTTTCGCCTAGACCGCCCTCCCATTTTATTTTATTCCACATCCCCTAAATTGTGGTCTTTCTGTGTTACTATTTTATGTTTCAAATTGGGTTTTATTGTTATTATATTGTATTATTTGTTTTTGAATGTGTTTTACTGTTTTTATATGTATTTTACTATGTTTATTTTCTGTTATCTTTGCCTGGCCCTGTGTAAGCCTCTCTGAGTCCCTCCGGGGACATGGAGGCAGGATAGAAAAATAAAGTTATTATATTATTATTATTATTATTATTATTGACACAACAACATTGTATGACACAGCAGACAAGATAGATATGCTGGATTTCGTATCTTTGCATGTTCATTTTCCACTCCCTTTGCAGGTTTGTGATCCCACCAGTTCTTTTCTGCTGGGAGGTGGTACTTGAGGCATAAGTTCCAATGGATCCTTTGGGCCACATAGTTGTGCCTCTGTTTGTAGTCTGTCTGTGCGATTTTCTTACAGCAGCTGAGGATATGATCAATGGTTTCATCAGCTTCCTTGCAGAATCTGCATTTTGGGTCATCAGCTGATTTTTGGATCTTGGCCTTAATTGCCTTTGTCCTGATGTCTTGCTCCTGGGCTGCAAGGATCAGGCCGTCTGTCTCCTTCTTCAGGGTCCCATTCGTGAGCCAGAGCCAGGTCTTCTATTATTATTATTATTATTATTATTATTATTATTATTATTAATTGCCTTTGTCCTGATGGCTTGCTCCTGGGCTGCAAGAATCAGGCCTTCTGTCTCCTTCTTCAGGGTCCCATTCGTGAGCCAGAGCCAGGTCTTCTATTATTATTATTATTATTATTATTATTATTATTATTATTATTATTAATTGCCTTTGTCCTGATGTCTTGCTCCTGGGCTGCAAGGATCAGGCCTTCTGTCTCCTTCTTCAGGGTCCCATTCGTGAGCCAGAGCCAGGTCTTCTATTATTATTATTACTATTATTATTATTATTATTATTATTAATTGCCTTTGTTCTGATGGCTTGCTCCTGGGCTGCAAGGATCAGGCCTTCTGTCTCCTTCTTCAGGGTCCCATTCGTGAGCCAGAGCCAGGTCTTCTATTATCATTATTATTATTATTATTATTATTATTATTATTATTATTATTATTATTAATTGCCTTTGTCCTGATGTCTTGCTCCTGGGCTGCAAGGATCAGGCCTTCTGTCTCCTTCTTCAGGGTCCCATTCGTGAGCCAGAGCCAGGTCTTCTATTATTATTATTATTGTTATTATTATTATTAATGGCCTTTGTTCTGATGTCTTGCTCCTGGGCTGCAAGGATCAGGCCTTCTGTCTCCTTCTTCAGGGTCCCATTCGTGAGCCAGAGCCAGGTCTTCTATTATTATTATTATTATTATTATTATTAATGGCCTTTGTTCTGATGGCTTGCTCCTGGGCTGCAAGGATCAGGCCTTCTGTCTCCTTCTTCAGGGTCCCATTCGTGAGCCAGAGCCAGGTCTTCTATTATTATTATTATTATTATTATTATTATTATTATTATTATTATTATCATTATTATTATTATTAATTGCCTTTGTCCTGATGTCTTGCTCCTGGGCTGCAAGGATCAGGCCTTCTGTCTCCTTCTTCAGGGTCCCATTCGTGAGCCAGAGCCAGGTCTTCTATTATTATTATTGTTATTATTATTATTATTAATTGCTTTTGTTCTGATGTCTTGCTCCTGGGCTGCAAGGATCAGGCCTTCTGTCTCCTTCTTCAGGGTCCCATTCGTGAGCCAGAGCCAGGTCTTCTCCTTATCAGCTTTTCCTTCAATTTTGTCAAGGAACTTTCCATGCAATGTTTTGTTGTGCCAGCTCTCAGCTCTAGTTTGTAGTGTGGCTTTCTTGTACTGATTTTTGTCTGCTGTGCTTTGAGGGGTTTCTGATTTTTGGGTTATTATTATTATTATTATTATTATTATTACAGTAGAGTTCCTGTTATCCAACATAAATGGGTGGCCGAATGTCGGATAACTGAAACTGTTAGATCATAGGGAGTCACTATTATTCCTTCCAGCAAGCCGGGTGCTTGCCGGGAGGGAAAAGTCTCCTCCCTCCAGGCAAGCACCCAGCTTGAAGAGGCCCACAGTTGTTTTTCTAGGCAGCAATGTGCACGGGGCCTCTCCAAGCGCCAGGTACCCACCAGGAGGGGCGAGATGCCAGCACGTCGGATAATACGGTGTGTTGGATAAGTGGAAGTTGGATAACCAGAACTCTACTGTATTATTATTATTGACACAAATAATAATAATTGTATGACTCAGCAAACATTATTATTATTATTATTGAGGCTGGATGTCCATCTGTCAAGGAGGTTTTGATTGTGCTTTTCCTGCCTGAAAGAAAGAAGGGGGTCCCTTCCAACTCTGTGATTGTGTGGAGCTGTAATGGCCAGTGAGGACTTGGCGGGACAAAGGGAAATGCCCCTTTGGCCACCCAGCCTTCCTCCTGCCTCCTGGCGCCATGGGGTGCCCAGGCATGAGATCCGGAGCATTTCCCAGACATCCTTCCTAATGCCTCATAAGTCAGCTAAGAGGGAACGAGGGAAAGGTGGGTGACAGACCTAAGGAAGCCCTTGCTGGTCTGGCTTTGAAAGGCCTAGAAGAGGGCCCGGGGGTCTCTCCTTCATGGGTTCAACTTAATCTGACAGCATCTCACAAGAAGAAAGGCTTGGCTCATGCTCATGCGCACAGCTGCTACAAAGGGGTTGCCATCCAACATTGCTAATGGGCCCTAAGCTTGGGACAATGTGGGTCCCAGTGACCCCTGCTTTCAGATGGTTGCGGAGTGGGGAGTCTGATGGGGAGGGAGCCAAATCCTTTTTGCACAGAGACGCATAAATGCCCGGCACGAAGGAGCCAGGGATGGGAGTTACAAGCGTTTCTGAATGGCCCCTTTCCCCTTTTTAACAGCCCTTGAAGAAGACGGCATAAACATTTATCGGCCGGAGCGTGTTGGGCTAATTCCTGGCATAAAACTTCCTTTCCGTGCCCTGAGGCTTAGTCTTCGCTCCTTCCTTCAGGCGATGCAGGCAGCCATAAGAACACACTGGCTCTTGCACTGCCTTTGGGGTCGAGCAGAGTCCGGCCTGGAGAGACCCCGGAAGGTGGCCCCAAAAAGGGCTGAAGGGCACCTCTGGGGCAAGGGAGGGCCCTCGGGGGACACTGCCGCTGCAGAGTTGGGAAAAATAGCATAGATGGGCCCTTGGGTTGGGTTTGGTGCAAAGGGAGCCTCCACACACCTCTGACTGGTCAGACCTCTTCACCTGGAATGACCCTGTGCCCAGTTTGGGTCAACACAGGCCAAGAAGGAGGTGGACAAGATGGACGTGTACACAGAAGGACATCCAAAATGGCCAAAGGTTTGGAAGCCATGAAACCCCCCGAGGAACAGCTGGAGCAGCTGGGGATGCTGAGAGAAGGGGCAGGAGAGCCGTGTTCAAACATTTGGAAGGAAGCCCATTGAGGAGAAGGGAAAGCGTGTGCTCTGCTGCTCCAGAGACTGGGACGCAATGGAGCCATGGGTTCAAATGGCAGGAAACAGAGACCCCACCTGAACATTGGGAAGAACCGTCTGACAGTCAAAGTTGTTTGGCCGTGGGATTGCTGGTGAATGGAATCTCCCCTCTGGGGGTTTTAAGCAGAGGCTGGATGGCCATCACCTGGGAGGGCTTGAATTGTGTCTTCTTGCCGGGCAGAAGGGGATGGGACTGGGTGGCCCTTGGGGTATTTTACAAATCCTATGATTCCGAGCCTGTAATCCACAGAAAGGATCTTGCCTGAAGCTTATGGAGCGCTACTGCCTCCAGTTAGAATTGACTATGCTGAACAAGCATGGTGGAGTCTCAGTCTCTTTTCATTCAGGCTGGCTTTTAAAGAAGGTTTTCAAGACCAAGTCAGGGGGTGCTGTGGTGCTATGTTGGGGTGCCTTCCAACTGTAGGATCCTAAGTGTTGTGGTAATCTCTGAGCAGTTAGACTCAATTCAACCCTCTCTGGGGGAGATTCCACCAAAATGCAGCAGAGTAGCAAAAGCAAAAGCTTTCAAATGCAACAGTTACTTACAACGAGAAGCCTTTGACCATTTAGGATTGCAATGGACTGCAGAGTCTCATTAAAAGTTCAAAAAGTATTTATTCAGGTAAAAAGAACTCCATTGTAGATAGAAAGGCTTGGGAGCTGTCTAGTCTACTCTAGACTGGTTTCTAAGGAAAAATAAGAAAGGAAAAATAACAAACATCTAAATAGTTACATCTTGCCAGGAGAGACAGCAAGATGCTGCTTGTTATCTAGAAGAACAAAGGGAGAAGAGTGAACCAAAATGGTTCCAACCTCATGGTCCAGTTTATTGGGGCCATAAAAGACATTCTGACCAATGGGAAGTTAGTGTCCCTAAAGATTCACATTTCTACTAACTTCAAAGTAAGGGATGTGACGTACACAGGATAGAGTGAAACACAGTAAAGCCTGTCTAGGCATGCTTTGGAAACAGGGAAAGGATTCCCTCAATCTAACTCTATCATCTATCTGACTACATCTAGACTTGAGTCCTCCAGGGTGATTCCCAACACTAAGGCCCCCTGAGATGGGCCCTGAAAGGCTTCTCCGAGGGCCAAGTGGCTGAGGCTGGACTCAGGTGTGAGGACAACCCCTTTCTGCCCCAGGGAGAGTGCAGGAACCATGCAGAGCAGGCCACCCTCGAATGCCTCTGCCGGCTCCTGGTCTTCCTCGGGCCGCACTGGACTCCTGCCGCCCCCAAGACCGACCAGCCAAGGCTTGAGGACATGAGATGAGAGGGGCGAGCGCAGGGCCACGCATGCCTCTGCGTGGAGCCAGGTCCCTGCTCTCCCTCTCTCCCTCGGAAGGCAGGCGAAATTGGGATCCTTCTCGGCTGGGCGCCTGCTTTCAAATCGGCTGCACAAAGTGACTCGTGTCAGTTGATCTATCTTGTCATTTGCTAAAAGGAAAGAAAGAATGCTTAAAAGCAGCGGAGTGTGTGCGGAATAGCAAAGAAGGGGGGTAGGGAATGAGGAGTAGGGACAGTGCCCATTAGTCTATGATCCTATAAATCTGTGCCCTGTGGCCCATCGTGGCCTGCCGTCTCTAAAGCAAAGCAAGGCAGGTGGTGCTCCAAGAGCCACTTCCACCTTTGGGCCACTTGTCCATGTGTGGCAGCCTCACTGCGAGCCATGGCACCCCACTCACAGATGATGTCTCTCTCATTCCTCCCAGCCTTCTCTTCTAAGTTTCTGCCTTGATACCATGTGGTCCCTCTATGATAGACCCACTATATCCAATGTTTATCTAAGGGCTGATTCCTCTTCAGTAGATAAATCTTAGTCATTTGCCAGCAACCGCCCTTGGATCCCTTGTTCTAATCTTCTAGTCTCTGGAGAGGCAGAACACACTCCCATCTTGTACCTGAGATTCCTTCAAGTATTTAATCATGGCCCCATCAGATCACCTCCAAGCCAAACAGACTGACATTTCTTAATCGTTTCTCCCAAGCTTTGGTTTCCAGACCTTTGGTCATTTTGGCCTCCCTTCTTAAAGAGCTGAGTATGTTTAGCCTGCAGAAGAGAAGGTTGAGAGGAGACATGAGAACCATGTCTAAATATGTGAAAGGGTGTCCTAAGGAAGAGGGAGAGAACTTCCCTTCTGCTGCCCTGGAAACTAGGACTAGGAGCAACGGGTTCAAATGACAGGAAAGAAGATTCCACCTGGACATTAGGAAGAACTTCCTGACTGTATGAGCTATTCAACAGTGGAACTCTCTGCCTTGGATTGTAGCCAAAGTTCCTTAGAATCATAGAATCGTAGAATAGTAGAGTTGGAAGAGACCTCATGGGCCATCCAGTCCAACCCCATTCTGCCAAGAAGCAGGAAATCGCATTCAAAGCACCCCCGACAGATGGCCATCCAGCCTCTGTTTAAAAGCCTCCAAGGAAGGAGCCTCCACCACAGTCTGGGGCAGAGAGTTCCACTGCCGAACAGCCCTTCTCACAGTGAGGAAGTTCTTCCTGATGTTCAGGTGGAATCTCCTTCCTTTCCTGTAGTTTGAAGCCCTTGTTCCCTTGCGTCCTAGTCTGCAGGGCAGCAGAAAACAAGCTCCCTCCCTCCTCCCTATGACTTCCCCTCACGTATTTGTACATGGCTCTCATGTCTCCTCTCAGCCTTCTCTTCTGCAGGCTAAACATGCCCAGCTCTTTAAGCCGCTCCTCATAGGGCTTGTTCTCCAGACCCTTCATCATTTTAGTCGCCCTCCTCTGGACGCTTTCCAGCTTGTCAACATCTCCCTTCAACTGTGGTGCCCAGAATTGGACCCAGTGTGATTCCAGGTGTGGTCTGACCAAGGCAGAATAGAATAAGGGGGAGCAGGACTTCCCTGGATCTAGACGCTATTCCCCTCTTGATGCAGGACAGAATCCCATTGGCTTTTTTAGCAGCTGCATCACACTGTTGGCTCATGTTTAACTTCTTCCCCACGAGGACTCCAAGGTCTTTTTCGCACACACTGCTGTCAAGCCAGGCCTCGTCCCCCATTCTGTATCTTTGATTTCTATTTTTTCTGCCTTCCTTGGAAACTTTTCAGCAGAGTCTGGAAGGGCATTTGTCAGGGATACTTTGATTGTGCTTTTCCTGCCTGGCAGAATGGGGTTGGACTGGATGGTCCACATGGTCTCTTCCAACTCTATGATTCTATGATTTTGTTCTGTTGACACATTCCAGCGTGTTGATATCCTCCTTGAATCGGTGAGTGGATCGAGGGATTGAGGGAAGTCCTGGTACGGATATGGACAAGAGGAAAGGTGTCTAGAGAATGGCCACCCAAACGGCAACAGCTTAGGAAGCCAAACCTTGCGAGAAATGGCTTGAGGAGCAGAGGATGCTTACCTTGGAGAAGGGAAAGGCTGAGGGGGACATTGGAGACATGTTCAAATATTGGGAGAAAGGAGAAAGAAGCAAAGCTTGTTTTCTGCTGCTCAGTAGATGAGGACACAATGGGGCCATGGGTTCAAACTGCAGGGAAAGAGGTTCCACCTGAACATTAGGAAGGATGTCCTGATGGTAAGAAGAGCTGCTTGAAAGTGGAGTGTGCTGCCTGAGAGTCAAGTGGTGTTGAGAATCTGCGAGGGGTTAGGCTCAAAATCACCCTCCTTTGAGAGGTAGATTCCCAGGAAAATAGCAGAGTACGGAAGTATGCCTTTCAAAACAGCAGGAACCTTACCTGAAGTGAGTTTCAGGAAAGCCTTTGTCTCGTGGATGGCAAAGGATCGCAAAGTCAGCTTAAAGGTTCAAAATTATTGAGGTAAAAAGAAATCCATTGTGGATAGGAAAAGAGTTTGGAGCTAACTAGCTTATCTAAGCTGGGTCTAAGATAGGTAGGCGGGTGAAAATAATAAAGAAATCTAGATAGTCACATTTTGCCTATGAGAAGAGGCAAAATGCATCCCTTTTAATGGAACAAAGGATGAAAGCAAGATCAGAATGGCGACCAAACCAACCGCATGGGCTGTGCCTTTTGCTCTATGGCCATAAAAATTCCAATCTAATTGAGGAAGTTGCCTCGATCCCTAGAAGAGATCACATTTCTAAAAACAACAAGACTAAAGGGTGTGTGTGTGTGACTGCAACAGAATAGAAGAGAGAAATAACAGCACAGCCTATCTGGCATGCGTGGGATGTATGAAGAGGTGTCCCTCAATCTATTTCTGTGCTTCTAACTAACTAGGAGACTTGTGCAGTCCTGGATGACATTTCTAACATTTCTTCTTCCGGGTGCAGACAAGACCCTCCCGGTCTCCCCCTCCAGCAAAGATCCAGCTTCATGCAATTCCGTTTTGCTTAATAGAGTAAGAAGTGGACTTTGATTGCTTCATTACTAGCATCACTAATTGCTGCTTCATTAAGAGAGGGATCAATAGCAAAACTGTTGTTGTTGAGAACAAAATAGCCTTTTTTACACGAGAGGAAGAACGAAGGGGGGAAATAACAACAAAGTGAGGAAACATCAAACAGCCGGCGCTCAGAGCAATCAAGTCGTATGTAAATGAGAGTAAAAACCGTCTCGCAAATGTCTGCAAAACGCTGGGCTTCATTCACGAAACCCTCCAATCAGAACCGGGTTTTCAAACATTTCAAACAGGCACTTGTGAAATGTGTTAGCCATGCTGCATATTAAGTTCGCTTCAAATACTAAATTAAGACCCAATTAATAGTTCGTCGGAGCTCAAAATGAAATGCCATTTGAATTAGGGAACGTCATCCAGGCCTCCGAGCACACGCCGGGCTCTGAAGACGCTGCTCTCACTCTCTCTGGCTGATGCTTCCTTCACGGGTGGGTCCTTTGCTCATCCCACGCTCCCTCCTTCCCAGAGGCCGAATCCCAGCCATTCATCCCTCGCCTTTCATTCCCTTTCCCCAAGGAGAAGCCCCAGAGAAGAAAGGGGAGCCACAGGCCTGAAGCAAACAGGGAATGGGCTGGGTTGGGGTAGAGTGGCCCTTGAGGGCCAAGGCGGATAAGCCCCAAGAGGCCTCCGTCCTTTCCGGTGGGGCAAAACTCTCCTTCCCCCCTCTCAGTTCACGCTTTCCTCCAGAAGGCCATCATACCATGAATACTTCTAAAATCATTTAAACAATTCTTTATTTCAATCACATTGAGACAGAGTAATCATAGAGCAATACACAGAAAGAAATAATAATAATAATAATAATAATAATAATAATAATAATAATAATAATAATAATACTGTGCAAGGAAACTGACAAAACCATTGACCATATCCTCAGCTGCTGTAAGAAAATTGCACAGACAGACTTGCACTTGTGGGTCAGTTAATTGCACAGACAGACTACAAACAGAGGCACAACTATGTGGCCCAAATGATTCATTGGAACTTATGCCTCAAGTACCACCTCCCAGCAGCAAAGAACTGGTGGGATCACAAACCTGCAAAAGTATTGGAAAATGAGCACGCAAAGATACTGTGGGACTTCTGAATCCAGACTGACAAAGTTCTGGAACACAACACACCGGACATCACAGTTGTGGAAAAGAAAAAGGTTTGGATCATTGATCCCAGGTTACAGTCGCATTGACGAAAAACAACCAGAAAAACCCAGTTGCTATCAGGACCTCAAGATGGAACTTCAAAGACTCTGGCAGAAACCAGTGCAGGTGGTCCCGGTGGTGATGGGCACGCTGGGTGCCGTGCCAAAATATCTCAGCCGGCATTTGGAAGGGTTGACAATGAGGGAGTAGCTGTCAACAGATTTTCAATGTACCAAAATGCGGTTCCCTTGGCCACGGATTTCTCCATAATATGAACATATTGTTCACATTCATCAACTGCAGGATACAGACTTTGTTGTCTTTCTGACGGACCACACCTCCAAAACGTGGCACTTTTCGGGCATCTGTGCAGTCTATGTGTCACCCCCGTCTCCTCCCAGGCTGTGTGTCTGCTGAATGACGTGGTTGTGGCATCCATGGGGCCTTGGCCTGGATGTGGCCTTGCTCCTTGCAATGGGGAATTGTGTTGTGGGGCTGCGCCCACCATCACAGGGAGTCATTCTGACCATGTGTTTGTCATGCCATTAAGATTTCATTCTGTGTCAATGTTTGCATATTTTTAGATTTCTATTGTATTGCATTGGCTTTATTATAAGCCACTTTGAGTGTCTGTTCTAGAGAGAAAAAGTAGGGTATAAATAAACACAATAATAACAATAACAATTCATTGAAGGCCATGGTGAAGAGCTACACATGATCTAAGAATGCATACCTGTATGCCTCGGATCCTGTGGATCAACTGCATCTTTGGGAAACCCATTGATCCAGTTGTGAAAAAGTAAAACAAAAGGTTGGTAAAGCCAATTACCGTATATACTCGAGTATAAGCCGACCCAAATATAAGCTGGGGCACCTAATTTTACCACAAAAAAAGGGAAAACATTAATTCCAGTATAAGCCGAGGGTGGTAAATTTCAGAAATAAAAATATATACCAATAAAATTACATTAACTGAGGCATCCGTAGGTTAAATGTTTTTGAATATTTACATAAAGCTCAAATGTAAGATAAGACTGATCAAATCATTATTCCCATCTTCTTCAATGTAAATGTGCTTATGTATCCTTTTAATAATAATATAGTAAAATAATACATGTAATAATAATAATAATAATAATAATAATAATAATAATAATAAATACAGGAAAATAATACATGTAATAATAAATAGAGTAAAATAATAATGTAATAATAATAATAATAATAATAATAATAATATCAGAGTGAAATAATAAATGTATTAATAATAATAATAAAAATAGAGTAAAATAAATGCAATAGTAGCAAAAATAATAGAGAAAAATAATAAATGTACCATATATTCTCGAGTATAAGCTGACCCAAATATAAGCCAACCAGGACCCTCACCCGAGTATAAGCCGAGGGGGGCTTTCTCAGTCTTAAAAAAAGGTCTGAAAAACTAGGCTTATACTTGAGTATATACAGTAATGCTATCTTTCCACTGGGTCAGGGCTTCTTCCGCCTTTTCTACTTCTGACCCCTTTCCACCTGAGAAATTTATGCATGAACCCGGCTATATAGGCATATCAAATAGGCATGCAAGCCAAACATTTCCTGACCACAAATCAGCATTGGCCAAGCTTGCTAAACAGGCTGATTCTCCTTTTTATGCAGTTGAGCTGAAGTTTCTTCTGCAGAGCCCACTGTAAACAGGGCAGAAGAGATTCGTGTAAATGTCTAAAAACAGCCACTAGGTGGCGTTTTGAAACCTTTTACTGTTTCCAAATGTTTGTGAGCCCAACTTTGAGCTCAAGGGACCCCATTTGGAATCAGGACCCACAGATTAAGAAGCAGTGCACTAGGCCATAGAGAGACAGACACACAGACAAACATACACACACACACAAACACACGTGTAAGGAAAGTTACATGCATGTGCAGCACCGAAAGGGTTCCAGACAGATGCAAATGGTATCTAGGGGTGCAGCTACACTATAGAACAGGGATCCCCAAACTAAGGCCCGGGGGCCGGATGCGGCCCTCCAAGGTCATTTATCTGGCCCCCTCCCTCAGTTTTATAATATAATATTTTATATCATTTTAAATAATATAATATATTGTATATACATAGAATATTGATAATAATATTATAATGTTATAAAATATAATACTAATAATACCATATAATAATATTAATTATATGATATATATTATATATAATATTACAGTATAGTGGTATAGTTCAATATAGTAATATATAATGCTAATATTGTGCTATGCTAATAATATAATATATTGTATGTACATACAGCTGCTCTGAGTCCCCTTCGGGGTGAGAAGGGCGGGATATAAATGTAATAAATAAATGTAGCAAATGAATAAATAAATACATAATTTTAGACTTAGGCTCGCCCAAAGTCTGAAATGACTTGAAGGCACACAACAACAACAATCCTAATTAACTTGACTATCTCATTGGCCAGAAGCAGGCCCACACTTCCCATTAAAATCCTGATAGGTTTATGTTGGTTACAATTGTTTTCATTGTTGTTGTTGTTTTGCACTACAAATAAGACATGTGCAGTGTGCACAGGAATTTGTTTGGTTTTTTTTCAAATGATAATTTGGCCCCTTCACAGTCTGAAAGATTGTGGACCGGCCCTCTGCTTTAAAAGTTTGAGGACCCCTGCTATAGAATGAATGCAGTTTGACATGCCTTTAACTAATGCTATGGGATCATGGGACTTGCAGTTTTACAAAGATTTAGATTTTCTGCCATAGAGTGCTGGTACCTCGCCAAGCAACCAATCCCAGGATTTCATGGCATTGGCCATAGCACCTAAAGTGGAGCCTAACTGCATTAATTCCACCATGTAGATGCACCCAAAGAGGCACCTTGTGAAAATGGCAGGTACAGTGTGACTCCCGTATCCATGGGGGATGTGTTCCAAGACTCTCTTGCGCACATTTGGATACCTGAAAACCTGTATTGTGATCATGCATGTGCCAGAAGCATAACCATAGAAGGCTAGAAAGATCCAGGAGAAGTATTTTTTGGAGTGTGGGTAAATGAAACTGTGGATAGCAAATCTCTGCAGGATTTGAAGCAGAGGCTGGCTGGCCATCTGTCTGTAGGGATTTGCTCGTGTTTTCCTGCCTGGCAGAAGTAGATTGGACTGGATAATTTTGGGGATCTCTTCCAACTAAGATTCTGTGCAATCCGTGGATAAAGGCATCACGCTGCATCCCAAAGAGAGGCAGGAAGATAGTAAGGAAGCATCTTCCTTAAGAAGAGAATCCACCGCTCCTTTGCCTGCGTCCAAAGTATAAAAAGAACCAACTTCTGAGAAGGTAAACTGTCAAAGTTTGCACGGCCACGTGGATGCCTGTCACTCAGGGCCAGCCAGGAGAAGAGCTTCCAAGGTGGACATCAAGCCCTTTCTCTGGTCTCAAGGGGACAGGCTCAGTCGTCGGTTCCAGCATTCGAGGGAGGCGCACAGGCATCGCAGAGCGCCCTGGGGACCGACCGGCAGCACGAAATGTCCAGGGACAGACATCTGAAGAAGGGCCAGAGGCCATGAAAGCCTCCGGTTCTGCTTTGGATCCTCCGGAGTCCCTGGACGCTCCTCCAGAAACGTCTTTCTCAGTCCCAGAGGAGCCACAGGGCTGATGTCCCCGTTTGATGGATGGCCCAAGAGAGTTTGCCGGTGGCTTTGAGTCCAAGTCCTCCTCCTCCTCCTCCTCCTCTCTCTTTCTCTATCTATCTATCTATCTATCTATCTATCTATCTATCTATCTATCTATCTATCTATCTCTATCTCCTGCTTTGGCCAGGGCTCACCTGGAATAACCCTGTGTCCAGTTCTGGGCAAAGCAACTCAAGAAGGAGATGGAAGTCTGGAAACAAGTCTCAAAAGTATGAAACCCTCAGAGGGATCTGGGTCTGTTTAACTTGGAGGAGAGAAGGCTGAGAGAAGGGGACACGAGAACCATGGTTGAAGACTTGAAAGGGGGTCTCGAGGAGGAGGAGGAGGAGGAGGAGGAGGAGGAGGAGGAGGAGGAGGAGGAGGAGGAGGAGGAAGGGGGCAAGGCTTGTTTTCTGCTGCTCTGGAGACAGGGATCCAATGGAGCCATGGGTTCAAATGGCAGGAAAGGAGATTCCATGTAAACATTGGGAAGAACTTTCTGGCAGTGACACCTGTTCAACGGAGGGAAATGCCACCTGGGAGCCCATCCTGTGGGGTCTCTTTCTCTGGAGGTTTTTAAGCAAAGATTGAGTGGCCATCTGGTGGGAAGGCTTGGACTGTGTCTTCCTAGCTGGCCAAAGTGGTCAGACTAGATGGCCTTTAGCAGTCCTTCTTTCTAACTCTGGTGGAATACAGAGCACTGCTTCTTAAACTGTGGGTCCCGGCCCTAAATGAGGTCCCTTTCGCTCAATGTTGGGGTCACAAAAAAGTTGGAAACGGTAAAAGGTTTCTGAATGCCACCCGTTTACACAATCTGGTAGCAAGAATGTGCAGTGTTTACAGTGGACTCTGCAGAAAATGCTCCAGCTGCACTTCATCCACAAAAACGTCCTGTTTAGCAAGCCTTGCAAATGTCGCTTTACTGCCCGTAAATATTTAGTTTTTATACCAGTTTTATATGCCTGTATATCTGGGATCGTGTAAAAATTCCTCGAGCAGAAAGGGGTGGCGAGTGGGAAAAGGTGACGAAGCCCTGGTGCAGATGGCCTCGGAGGCCAGTGGAGTCTCCTCCTGCTGGATGGCCATCTGTCAGGAGGGCTTGGATCGTGCCTTCCTTGCCTGGCAGAAAGAAAGGGGTGGACTGGATGGCCCTTGGGGGTTCCCTTACGACGAGATTCTGTAATTCTCTTCTTCCTCCACTTCCCTTCCCTTGTTTCCTTCCTTCCAATTTGAGGCCTCCCGGGTGAGGCTTGGCCTGGGGCGTCCCTTGGAGGCAGGCTCTGCACCCGGAAGGAGGCTCATGGTGTCGGTGGCTGCGTTTGTGGAGGGACCTGCTGTTGTGTTTCAACCGGCCGGCCTTTCTGCGCAGCCAGTGGAACGGAGCGCTTTGGGGCCCTTCATCTCCGGTCCGGAGAGAAGAGCCTTCCTGGCCGGCTGCTCAAGGCTGGCACTCGGGGTGGGCGAGGCTGGCAGGACGCCCAAGGATCCCGAACCCGGTGCCAGGGATCTGGCGAGGTCTCTCCGAGGCAGGAGGAGAAGGCAGGCGGGCACAAGGCGATGGCGCCGCTCGGCCTGGTTGGCGCAGGAGGAAGCGGAGGCACCGCTCCAGGAAACAGAAGGAAGGCCGCGCTGGTTCCTCTTGGAAAAGGAGTCGTCAGGCTCCGGGCCTTTGCGGGAGCAGGCGGGCGGCAAAGCCTTGGCGCTTCATGCTTCCACGCGCCTGTGTTCCGAGCGCGGGACGCTGCTGCTGGAACGCCACGCTGGACTGGACGCCAGGAAGGCTTCGCCCAAGGGGATGCTGACGCTGCTGATGCTGATCCGGTTCTGTTCCGCCTTTCTCCCAAAAAAACTGCAGGAAAAATCACATGCAGAGATAACCAAAAGCATGCAAAACGTTACTGTTAAAATGCAATTAGACAAACCATTGGCTTCAACCCTATCAATGTTCATGCATCCAAATAAGGTTGAAATCAGTAAAGTTGCACTCCTTGTGTTTACTTGCTGAAGCCTGGGCGGAATCAGGAACAGAAGCAGAAGTAGGCCACCAAGGATGGCAGCCTCTGGCACTTCTTTCTGCCGCTGCCTTTCCATCACTTGGAGTCCACATGCATTCCCTGCAGCCATGCGCTGGAAGGGACCGCCCCAGGCCATCCTCCGCTATCCCACTTCTCCAGCCGCTTCCAATGCACCCCTGGTTGCCCCTTGTCTTTCACTTTCCCCCTTTGTCCATAGCTTCCTCTGTTAGCTGCAGACTGGTTTCTCCCTCCGTTAATTTGTTGCGTCGAAAGGAGAGAAAGTGGCAGAATCTCCCCACTTGGTCCTCTGCTTACTCTAGTTGCTGCAAACTGAATTCAAAGTGTAAAAATGCCCTGCAATGAACTCATTGGGTGGAGAGTGTTGTGGTAATCTCTGAGCGGTTAGACTCAATTGAACCCTCTCTGGGGGAGATTCCACCAAAATGCAGCAGAGTAGCAAAAGCAAAGCTTTCAAATGCAGCAGTTACTTACACGGGGTGAGCAAAGAGAAGCCTTTGTCTATTTAGGATTGCAGTGGACTGCAGAGTCTCAGTAAAAGTTCAAAAAGTATTTATTCAGGTAAAAAGAATTCCATTGTAGATAGAAAGGCTTGGGTGCTGTCTAGTCTACTCTAGACTGGTTTCTAAGGAAAAATAAGAAAGGAAAAATAACAAACATCTAAATAGTTACATCTTGCCAGGAGTGATGGTGAGATGCTTCTTGTTAGCTTGAAGAACAAAGGGAGAAGAAGATAGAACCAAAATGGTTCCAACCTCATGGTCCAGTTTATTGGGGCCATAAAAGACATTCTGACCAATGAGAAGTTAGTGTCCCTGGAGATTCACATTTCTACTAACTTCAAAGTAAGGGATGTGACACACACAGGATAGAGGGAAACACAGTAAAGCCTATCTAGGGAAAGGATGGCCATCTCCTGGGAATGCTCCAGTTGTGTCTTCCTGCTTGGAGAACGGGGTTGCATGGGGTGGCCCTGGGGGTCTCAAATCTAGGAACTGACGACCCACTGAAGGGAAGCCTTGGCCGCGATGGAGAAGCCAGGGCCGCCTTCTCCCAGAAGAGCTTCCTCCTCGGCCTTCTTGGGGTCTTTGGTGAAAAGGGGGTCGCCCGGCTCCGTCCTCCTCCCTTGGGCTCACCCTCTCTTCCCTTGTTTTCTTTTCTTTTCCAGGGCGCACCCTCTTCTCTGCCTCTGCCGCTCCCTCCCTCCCGCCGCCTCCTTTCTCTCTCGGATCTTTTTGCGGTCTGGGCTTGCTGTTCCTCCAGTCAGCAGTCAGGAAGCCCTTACCCCAAAAAGTATTTGCGAGGGATCAACTCGTCGCCCCGACTGGAGAAGGAGAAGAAGAAAGCCAGCCAGGCAGGTGACCAGGGCTTTGCGTCGGAGGCAGGACCTGGAGGACGGGGCAGGACCTGGCACAGAGTCACACCGCAGGCTGGCTTCACCTTGCTAAAGACACCAAGCCACACACAGGAAGTAGTCTTTTGTAGTTTATTTAGAAAATAGGCAAAAGATAGTTCATAAAAGGTAAAGGTTCAGTTCCAGAAGATAGATACAAAACGAGGCTGTGAGCAATTAGTCCATAGAAACATAGAGCATGAAACAAGGTCCTTTTCATAGAAGCCAAAAGTCCCAGCAAACAGAATATCTCCACATGGTAATACAGGAAAGCAAACTTGGTACAGGAAAGCAGACTTGCTTCTTGATCTAGTGGTGAAGTTGCATAGGGCCGGGCTGTGGCGCAGGCTGTTGAGCAGCCTGCTGCAATAAATCACTCTGACCATGACATCATGAGTTCAAGGCCATCTCGTGGTGGGGTGAGCCCTTGTCAATTAAATATAAAATATAGCCCCTGCTTGTTGCTGACCTAGTAACCCGAAAGATAGTTGCATCTATCGAGTAGGAAATAAGGTACCACTTATAAAAGTGGGGAGGCAAGTTTAACTAATTTACGACTTGGAATGAGGAAGTGCCATCAGAGTGCCATCAACTGTGGCCAGAATCGAACATCCCCTCAGGAGAAGGTTAAATTGCCTCTGCGTCTGTCTCTCAGTCTCTGTTTGATGTGTTTATGGGCATTGAATGTTTGACCTACATGTGTATAATGTGATCTGCCCTGAGTCCCCTTTGGGGTGAGAAAGAAGGGCGGAATATAAATACTGTAAATAAATAAGAAAAATAATTGACAGAGATCTCTCTTCCAGCAGACTGTTTTAAAAGCATGACATAAAGGCATTCCTTTGCCCTTTGACTTCTCGTTTATTAGCTATGTGAAGACTTCTCCGCAACCCTCTAAATTCCAGTCTCGTAGCCCGATCGAGATCCTCAAAGTCAAGGCCACTGAGCTCGTTACTGTTATCAGGCGGAGGCAAAGCGCTATCCTCCCTTTCTGCTTCCTGCACCTGAAATTCATCATTAGAAACAACATCATGATTTCTTCCCATGGGAACAACTCCCTGCTCTTCATTTCCCACAGCAGGAACACTCCTATAATTCCCAGCATCAAGCCATCTTTAAATTCATCCTGAATCCCATCATTATGCACATATAACCCAGAATCCTCATCAGAGTCACACAACGGCAAAGGCTGAGTCACAGCACACAGCACGGGTGTCGTTCTGCACACAGTCCAAACTGTGTGATTGTTGTTTATTTATTTACAGTATGTATATTCCGCCCTTCTCATCACAAAGGGGACTCAGTGCAGATCACAATGTACACATACAAGGGAAACATTCAATGCCATATGAACCTAGAGACAGAGACAGACTCAGAGGCAATTTAACCCTCTCCAGCTTCCTGAGGGTATGCTCGATTCTGCCCACAGGGGGAGCTGCTGTTTCATCATCCACTGTGATGCCGACTTCCTCATTCCAAATGCTGCTGGACATTTTTTTTCCCCATAGTAATCTTTATTGAAATTTTTTTCCATTGTTGCATTGAACTATCTAAAGGGGAAGATGGGGTGGGAGAGTCGAGGTAGGTGGGTATGGGAGGGGTAGGGGACATTTTTATGGTGTCATAAATTAGTTAAATTAGCCACCCCACATAGTGGTACCTAACTTTCCTACTTGATAGATGCAACTATCTTTTGGGTTGCTTAGGTCAACAACAAGCAGGGCTATTTTTTATTTTAATGGTCGGGTGCTTACTCCGACATGGGCTGGCCTTGAACTCATGACCTCTTGGTCAGAGTGATTTATTGCAGCTGGCTACTAACCAGCCTGCGCCACAGCGGTTATTATTATGATATAGAATTTAGACCACAATACTTTGAGACTTCTGCCTGGCAAGGAATGCTAGCACTTAGCCAAAGTTTCCAGATGAGTATACTCACCAAAGCAGCCAAAGACAAGGACAGAGGTGTTTGATTGTTTATCCTGATCAGAGATGGAGACTTGTGGGCTCCTGTCCCAAAGGACAAGTCTGAGACACATGTGTTCCCGTAAGGAGCTAAATAGTCTGTTTGTCACAGTTTGAATCCTCCCTCCCTGGCCCGGGATTGGCTGAGCCTTCGATGATGTGGCACGAAATCCCTCCCAGCCAGGCGGAGACAAGGCTCTGGGGGTGGGGAGGGGTCCACAGAGGGGAGGGCGGCATGAGCCCAGCAGGGGATGATGGGACTATGGGGTCCACATTCATGAGGACAAAAGGGGTCTAGTCAGGAGGAAGCTTGACTCGACAAACCGGTTCTGGCTTGGGCAAGGAAATTAACATAATGGCCCTCTTTCTTTGCTGAGAAGAGAGATTTTAATGGGGATTGGGCCCTAAGACAAATTTATATATTCTGGATCTGGAAAATATATATATTGCAGAAATAAAATATAGCATTTTCCCCCCCTGGCTAGATATACGAGGGTTATCCAGAAAGTAGATTACATTTTGGAATTAAAAATGAACAAACTATAGGAGAAAACATTTACCATATGCAGTTGAAAGCCACATCCAAATACCACTTCTCAACATAGCCGCCATTCAAATCTAGGCACTTATCATAGCGATGAATGAGCTTGGCAACTCCTTCCCCACAAAACTCTGCTGCTCAACCAGCCGATCACCCCTTCCAGCAGCTGCGCATCGTCACCAAAACGCTGCGTTGAGGACGCAAGCAGCAGAGTTTGGTGGGGAAGGAGTTTCCAAGCTCATTCATCACTATGATAAGTGCCTAGATTTGAATGTTGAGAAGTGGTATTTGGATGTGGCTTTCAACTGCATATGGTAAATGTTTTCTCCTATACTTTGGTCATTTTTAATTCCAAAACGTAATCTACTTTCTGGATAACCCTCATATTTCCCAGACTAGATATAGAAATCTAAATGCCTTCTCTCAACCCAACTAGACAAAAGGCCTTGAAATTTCTTTATTTGTGAGCTATTGTCTGGGGCTGATCAAGCAGAGGCCAATGTCCCTAGTAGCTGGGATTCCAGCACATTGGCCACATGTTCATTTCTGCTATAAATACATATAAGAACCAATAAGATCTGTACAGATATAGCCAGAGAGAAGGGGAATCCATGCTTCTGCTTGTCCTGTCGTAGGGTAACCAAGACTTAACCTTTTTATACCATTTCAGCCTGAGCTCCCCAACTATAGGTCCTTTTTATTGGGGGATTGTGGTGTTCGATAACTATTATTACTATTATTATCAACACAACAACGTTGTATGGCACAGCAAACAAGATAGATATGCTGGATTTCGTTTCGCAAAACCACAAGTCGAACACTTCCCAAGTGTCTAGGACTGTGTGATGTATTTTCGGATGATGCGCGCAGATCCCAGTAGGGTGGCCTTTTGCAGTTGGCAGATGGTGATTTTGTCAATGTCTATTGTTTCCAAATGCCGGCTGAGATCTTTTGGCACAGCACCCAGTGTGCCCATCACCACCGGGACCACCTGCACTGGTTTCTGCCAGAGTCTTTGAAGTTCAATCTTGAGGTCCTGAGAGCGGCTGAGTTTTTCCTGTTGTTTTTCATCTATGCGACTGTCACCTGGGATGGCGACATCAATGATCCAAACCTTTTTCTTTTCCACGACTGTGATGTCTGGTGTGTTGTGTTCCAGAACTTTGTCAGTCTGGATTCGGAAGTCCCACAGTATCTTTGCGTGCTCATTTTCCAATACTTTTGCAGGTTTGTGATCCCACCAGTTCTCTACTGCTGGGAGGTGGTAATATTATTATTACTATTATTTTTATTATTATTATTAATGCTCCACTTCCTTCTCTTAATGAGACTCAATGCGCATGAACACATGTGGCTGACCTTGTCTTAAATAGTTTTGACTGGTTTTACATTGTCTGCTTTTAAGTGATAAAGAATATGACACAATTTGTTTTGTCTTTTCATTGTTGTATGACTGTTATTCAGGTTGTTTCCAGTGAGTGCCAACTCTCAGGTGACGCTACCACAGAGCTTTCTGGTCCAAATTCATTCAGGGGTGTGTGTGTGGGGGGGGGGGGGGCTGCCACTGTGGCCAGAGGGTCTGCTGTGGATGGAGGCCCGGTCCTGCCCCCCTGAGACCGGACCCAGACCCAGACCCGCTTGGGAGGGGAGTGGGCCCGAGGCAGAAGGGCAGGGGCTCGGGGCCTTCAGAGGCAGCAGCCAGTGCTGGCAGTTCATGCGCTGAAGGTAATCTCTGACAAATGGCTCGGCCTAGAAACTTCACATCCGCTTTATTCATCTCTCCTCTCTGGGCACAAGTGCCTTTGACGCCGAGGCAGCTCTGGCTCCGGAGGGCGGCCGGTTTGCACCACAGCAGCGGAGCCCTCGTATGTGCATGCTCAGCCGCTCTTACGGGGTTGGTCTTGCATGCATGTTCTCTGATGTGCTGTCTCATGTACATGCTCACTCTCCTGCACGCTCTTGCTTTCTCACACCTTCTCTCCCATGCGCACTCTTTCGTGTGCATGCTCATTCTCTCTGTTTTCATCACGTGCTCTTCTCTTCATGGCCCCTGGTGGTGGCGAAGTGTGTTAAAGCGGTCCCAGGTTCAAATCCCAGGAGTGGAGTGAGCGCCCGCTGTTAGCCCCAGCTCCTGCCAACCTAGCAGTTCGAAACATGCAAATGTGAGTAGATCAATAGGTACTGCTCCGTCGGGAAGGTAAGGGTGCTCCATGCAGTCATGCCAGTGGCCACATGACCTTGGAGGAGTCTACGGACAACGGCGGCTCTTCAGCTTAGAAATGGAGATGAGCACCAACCCCCAGAGTTGGTCACGACTGGACTTAACGTCAGGGGAAACCTTTATCTTTACCTTGCTCTTCTCTCATGGGTGTGTTCTTTCTCATGCGCTCTCTCTCATGTGCACTATCTGTGTCTCTCATGGGCTCTCTTTCTCTCTCATGTGCTTGTTCTCCTGTGGGCATAATCTGTCTTACGCATGTACCCTATTTATTTATTTACTGTGTCTTTCATGTGCACTCTCTCTCTCATGTGCATGCTCTCCTGTGTGCATATTCTATCTTATGCATGTACTTTGTTGACTTATTTATTTACTGTGTTTATACCTCACCTTCTCACCCCGAAGAGTGGCTCTTTTTCTCTTACCTATGCAATTCTTTTCTCTTCCAAGTACACACTCTCCCTCATGCACTTGCTCTCTCATGTGCATGCACTCCCTGTGCACTTCCCCTCATGTGCTACTCTCTCTCCCATGCTCTCTTTCTCCCGTGCACATGTTCTTTTTCATGCATATGTACCTTCTTTCTGCAATGCACGCACTCTCTCTCTCTCTCTTTCCTGTGTGCATGTTCTCTCTCTGCTCACAAGCCCTTCCTTCCTTCCTTCCTTCCTTCCTTCCTTCCTTCCTTCCTTCCTTCCTTCCTTCCTTCCTTCCTTCCTTCCTTCCTTCCTCCCTCCCTCCCTCCCTTCCTTCCTTCCTTCCTTCCGCCAGCCGTGCTTTGCTTGTGTGCGGCTGGATGCCCTTTGGGGGTCCCTCCCAGCTCGAGGAATCTACGATGGCAGGTCTGGTGGCATTTCCACGGCTCCTGCTGCTGCCGCTGCCGCGCATCCCGGCCCTGGGGCTCCACGTGGCTGGCAAAACTAGAACAGATGGGTTTTAAATATATATACACACACATACGGTAGATTAAAACAGGCAAAAGGATAGAGTCAGAAGGGAGCCCTCGGGCGGCATCAACCCACTCCCTGCCATGCGAGAACGAAGACGGGGCCGGAGAGCCGTGTTTCGCTCTTTGGGAAGCGGTCCCACGCAGGAGGAGGGGGGGGGGCAAGGTTGCTTTCTGTTGCTCTGGAGACTGGGACTCAATGGGGCCACACAATGGGGCCACGGGTTCACATTGCAGGGGAAGAGATTCCACCTGAACATTAGGAAGAACCTTCTCACCATCAGAGCTGTCTGCAATGGAATATGAGGCTTCCTTGGAGTCTGATGGTCTCCTTCTCTGGAGGCTGGGTGGCCATCTGTCAGGAGGGCTTTGTTTGGGCCTTTCTGCATGGCACAGTGGGACTGGGAGCCCTTATTTAATTATTTACTGTGCTGTCGAAGCCTTTCATGGCCGGGATCACAGGGTTGTTGTATGTCTTTCGGGCTGTGTGGCCATGTTCCAGAAGTATTCTCTCCTGACGTTTCTGTCAGAGTAATTGCACGGCGCAGCAGCAGTTGGATGGAGTCAGAGGAATGGAGAATGAAGAGACATCAAGACTTTAGTAAAACTATATACAAAGTTTTACTGTAAGCAGTAATAAAGACAAACAGACTTGAAGACAATGGACACAGGACTTGACTTCTCAGCAGACAGCAGAACAGAACTGAACTGATGTAATCAGTAAAGCATACACACTTGTGTCTGGACACTCCCCAGTTCCAGCCACACATCAAGGTCATCACAGCTTCTCAGTAATTAACTCTGTACAGACTATAGTACACTCTGGATGATGCAATCAGTATGCAATACAAACCAAGACACAAATTGCATTTAAACACTATCAATACACAAATCCCACATTAACAGTTTCGCCCACATCTATGGCACAAACACGAGTCAAAGAACATGAAAGGCACTGCAGACTCACTCAACCAGAGAAATCAGCCATAGCAGAGCCCTTGATGAACCAACCTGGACACAGCATATTATTTGAGAACACAGAAATGCTGAACCACTCCAACAACTATCATGTCAGACAACACAGAGAAGCCATTGAAATCCACAAGCATGTGGACAACTTCAACAGAAAGGAGGAAACCATGAAAATGAACAAAATCTGGCTACCAGTATTACAAAACTCAAAAATCAGAACAGTAAATAAGAAGCAACACTCTGAGACATGGGAACTAGGGGCAGCTAACAAAGGATGCCCCCAGGCAGAAAGTAGCTAGTAGGTGTAGCCATTCAATGCAAATTAGGGTGGTTAATTGGAACATTTACACTGGCCTCCAACTGACAAGAGTTCTTCCCACACCCTGGACTTCCCACAGATACAGTAGAGTCTCACTTATCCAACGTAAACGGGCAGGCAGAACATTGGATAAGCGAATATGTTGGATAATAAGGAGAGATTAAGGAAAAGCCTATTAAACATCAAATTAGGTTATGATTTTACAAATTAAGCACCAAAACATCATGTTATACAACAAATTTGATAGAAAAAGTAGTTCAATACGCAGTAATGCTATGTAGTAATTACTGTATTTACGAATTTAGCACCAAAATATCACGATATATTGAAAACATTGACTACAAAAATGCATTGGATAATCCAGAACGTTGGATAAGCGAGTGTTGGATAAGTGAGACTCTACTGTATATATAAACATTCCTTCCTTAGTTTTTCATACCTCACAACCTCTGAGGATGCCTGCCATAGATGTGGGCGAAACGTCAGGAGAGAATACTTCTGGAACATGGCCACACAGCCCGAAAGACATACCACAACCCTATTTATTTACTATTTATTTACAGTTTTTATATATCGCCCTTCTTTCTCAACCCGAAGGGGACTCAGGGTGGATCACAATGTACATGTACATGGCAAACATTCATTGCCATATGAACATAGAGACAGAGACAGACACAGAGGCAATTTAACCTTTTCCAGCTTCCTGAGGGTATGCTCAGTTTCGGCTACAGGGGGAGCAGCTGCTTCATTATCCACTGTGACGTCAAGTCCTTGGATACTTCCTCATTTGAAATGGTGCTGGATGATTTTTATGGTGTCATAAATTAGTTAAACTAGCCTCCCCACATAAGTGGTACCTAAATTTTCCTACTTGATAGATGCAACTATCTTTTGGGTTGCTTAGGTCAACAAGGAGCAGGACTATTTTTTAATGGTCGGGTGCTCATTCCTACTCGGGCTGGCCTCGAACTCATGACCTCTTGCTCAGAGTGATTTATTGCAGCTGGCTACTAACTAGCCTGCGCCACAGCCTGGCTATGGTTCCATGAATGCAGAACGACTTCCAAGCGGTGGAAATGCGATCTCCCTTTAAGGCCGTCCAGGGAAGACATGCCCGGTCACCCCTCCAAGGCCGACCTCAGCCCATCCAGGCCTTGGTGCCCTCTGCACTGTTTCTCCCTTTTTCCCCTGAGAAGAGATTGTTCCTCCTGAACCAGGGCAGAAGCTCTGCATCTTCCCTGAGTGTTTTGCTTCTAGAAATGGGAACTCGTTGTGCCTGTGCTCCTGCCCCTTATCCCATATAGAAGGAAGGGTCACCCAAAGGTCATCTAGACCCGTCGTCTGCCATGCAGCAATACACAGTGCTTGCACAGGTGAGTCTCCAACCTCTTCCTAAACCCTCCAGCGAAGGAGAGAGTTTTATTCCCCTTTTATTCAGGCCTTTTAAAACTCAGAGACACAGCTCCAATGGGACATACAGCGAGGCTGCATTGACTTTTCTATTTCTCCCGCAGCAACCTTTTCACACAATGGGTTGATGCAATAACCTCTGGGTCTTTACTATTTCTCCTTGATATGATCTGAGTTTTTTTATTTACAGTATTATATTTACAGTATTTATATTCCGCCCTTCTTTCTCACCCCGAAGGAGAGTCAGGGCTGATCACATTGTACACATATAAGGCAAACATTCAATGCCATATAACATAAAACAGAGACAGAGACAGACAGAGAGGCAATTTAACCCTTCTCCAGCTTCCAGAGGGAATGCTTGATTCCGGCCACAGGGAGGGCAGCTGCTTCATCATCCACTGCGACAGCACTTCCTCATTCCAACGGCGGCTGGGTGATTTTTATGGTGTCGTAAATTAGCCTCCCCACATATAAGTGGTACCTAAATTTCCTACTTGATAGATGCAACTATCTTTAGGGTTGCTTAGGTCAGCAACAAGCAGGGGCTATATTTTATTTTTAATTGTTGGGTGCTCACCCCGACACGGGCTGGCCTCGAACTCATGACCTCTTGGTCAGAGTGATTTATTGCAGCTGGCTGCTAACCAGTCTGCGCCGCAGCCCAGGCCCTATTTATTCCCGGGAACGCTTCCTCATCCCTGTCACGAAACCAGACCCACCCCTGAGGCTCCCATTGAAATGCCCAACACCATGAAGCAGCCTTTTGTTTGCCTGGACTGGCACCATTGTATTCACCTTAGCTGGGATGACAAGACCCATTTCAGCCCGTTATCGCTTGCCCCGTTGCATTCCTTTCTGGTTATAGTCCTCTCTTGGGTCGATCAATAAATGGACACATTCCTCAAAATAGTGCCATGGCAGTTTATAAAACATCCCCACCACAACAAAGACCAATCACCAGTCTGCGATTAATCAGCCAACCAAAAGCTTGAGAGTTCGAAGCCTGGGTCAGAGTGAGCTCATGACCTTTAGCCCAGCTTCGGCCTACCTAGCAGTTCGAAAACAAATGTGAGTAAATAAATAGGAACCGCATTAAAGTGGGGAGGTATTTAGGCTCCATCAGAAAAAAGGAAGAATTTTGCAAACAAAGAAAGGTCTTCGGCCAGAAGATGGAGCAACAGCACCACCCAGTGGCCGGAACCCAGCACAGCCTCCAAAGATGCCGAAAAATGGGAAAGCCTATATATACCTCTATCTATTGTCTGTCTTGTCATTGTATAATTGGCTTTGCATTTTTGATACATATGTTCTGTGATCCGCCCTGAGTCCCCTTCAAGGTGAGAAGGGTAGAATAGAAATACTGTAAATTAATTAATTATTTAATAACCAGTGATGACATTGGACGGAGACCTGGACCAACCAGGGAACGGAACCCAGCCGGACACTGTCTAAAGCAGGCATGGGTTAACTTTGGTCCTCCAGGTGTTTTGGACTCCAACTCCCACCATTCCTCACAGCCTCAGGCCCCTTCCTTTCTCCCCCCAGCCGCTTAAGTGGCTGGGGGGAGAAAGGAAAGGGCCTGAGGCTGTGAGGAATGGTGGGAGTTGGAGTCCAAAACACCTGGAGGAAAGGCCCAAGTCTGCCCATGCCTGTTCTAAACCAATCAGGAGCTGGCACGGTATTATTGAACCTGTGATGACTCATGGGCCTTGTAGTCCCGTTCCTAGTACTGTTGTGACAGATGAAGAGGAAAACTTGGGTTTCCCACCATTTCTGCCGGATTTGGAGCCCTTGCAGCTGCAAGATGTTTGCCCACAAGAAGTCAGCCAAACAAGCCTTGAGCAGAAATCTCCCCCATTTTCTCGCCGCCTTTATTATAATCAAGATAGAAGCGCTCGGGAGGCGACTCGCAGGAGCGCCCGGATTGCTGCCAGACAATTAGATGATTAAGTCTGTTCCCTTGGGAAAGTTTAAGGAGTCCTGCATCTGGACACAGAATAGGTTTCGTTTCTTGTTCCCCAGAGAAAGTGTTCTTTGGCGGGAAAACAAGATCCTATATAGGTGTTTGCCCACAAAGGAATCCTTGCGGAGTCAATTCGTCAGCTTCGGGAGTAGATTGTGTGTGGACTACGCTACTCCAGTTTCCAGGACCTTGCTCTCGTCCCAGCCCTGCCTTGTTCCCCGGACCTCGCCACGGATTTTCACCACGGACCCTGTTCTTGTTCCTCGTTTTTGTTGCCTTGAATCAATCCTTGTTTGCCAAGAATCTAATTTGCTCTCCAGCCTTGCATCAAGTTCCATGGACTAAAGGACCTTGTCATTTCCCCTCACTTTGCTTGGCAAAGTGTGTGTTTCGGTTATTGGATTACAACTTTGGACTTTAATATCTCATATTGGACATTGTTTCCCTGGACTATATTTGACCTTTCCTGAAAGGTCTACTTCTGAACTATATTCTACACTTATTTTTATTGACTTTATATATTTCCTTAATAAAGATATTAGATAGATTCTGGTCTCTGCGCATGGTTATTGGTGCTCCGCGGTCTGGGTCCTGACAGAACCGTAGTCAACATGCAACAAATATGCTACGCATTTGCAATATGGGTGTGTCAGTTCTTTGGAGTGCTGTCTCCTCTGACATCCTCTATGGCTTCTGAGAACAAAGCCTCTGGTTGTCCCTTTCCCTTATCTGGTTCTTTCAAGACTTGGCACTCCAGGCCCCGATGTCCTGTTTTGTCTTTCAAGAACAGCCTTAAAACACTGTGGTAAGTAAATGAAAACTGCTTCACTTCAGCAAACATAAAGTACAGCACATTCAGTGGAATAATGCAAAAAGAAGCAAGGAAGTCATAGGGCAAACACAGTCTCTGGTAAACTCCCAAATCAAACAGCAGTCTTACTTCAGACAAAGAAACAGCAATAAATCCAGATGCAGACTCAAAGCAGGCACAAGGGGAACAAAGCCTTAGGCATTAGAGTAAGTTTGTTACCAGCAAGAGCTGGCTGCACCTGCTTCTGCTTTATAGCTCTGAGTCCCTTCCCAGTTGCTAAGGCAGTTCCCAATTATTTGGCTGCATTTCTGGCAGCTAATCTAGCTGAACAACATCTCTACTCTGTTTCCTTTCGCCTCTCCTGAAATGAGTGTACTTGCAAAGTCTCCTCCTCCGATTCCAACTCACCCTCACACTTTCCTGCTCCCCTTCCTCTTCTGAAGGAATCCCTAACACCCGAACCCATGATTTCAGCAGGGCTGAAATCCCAACACACTTTTTGGGGCAACGTCAGTGTTTGCTCCTGGTCCATTCTCCTACCTGCCCTGCAGATTAAGACAGTCTGATCCAGTGGGTTGTGAGTGGGTTCATTGCCACCTGCAGAGTGGGACCCTATTTCCAAAGCCCTTTCAAGATCCACTCCCCAGCCACTCCTTCTGCTTGGCTCTTCCTCTTCCTTCACAAGAGGCTTGCTGGCCATCCTCGGGGAGGGGAGGGGGGGCTTGGATTGTGTTGGACTAGATGGCCTTTACAGGTTCCTTCCAACTCTAGTGGAGTATAAAATGCTGGTGGAGCCTCCTGTTGTGGTAATCTCTGAGAGGTTAGACTCAATTTAACCCTCTCTGGGGGAGATTCCACCAAAATCAGCAGAGTAGCAAAAGCAAAGCTTTCAAATGCAACAGTTACTTACACGTGGCGAGCAAAGAGAAGCCTTTGACCATTTAGGATTGCAATGGACTGCAAAGTCTCAATAAAAGTTCAAAAAGTATTTATTCGGGTAAAAAGAACTCCATTGTAGATAGAAAGGCTTGGGAGCTGTCTAGTCTACTCTAGACTGGTTTCTAAGGAAAAATAAGAAAGGAAAAATAACAAACATGTAAATAGTTACATCTTGCCAGGAGAGATGGCAGGACGTGTTGTTAGCTTGAAGAACAAAGGGAGAAAAGACTGAACCAAAATGGTTCCAACCTCATGGTCCAGTTTATTGGGGCCATAAAAGACATTCTGACCAATGAGAAGTTAGTGTCCCTAAAGATTCACATTTCTACTAACTTCAAAGTAAGGGATGTGACGTAAACAGGATAGAGTCAAACACAGTAAAGCCTGTCTAGGCATGCTTTGGAAACAGGGAAAGGATTCCCTCAATCTAACTCTATCATCTATCTAACTACATTTAAACTTGAGAAGTCCAGGATGATCCCCAACACCTCCTCCCTCTTCTGTTAGGTTTTGAGCAGAGGCTGGATGGCCATCTGTCAGGAGGGCTTTGATTGTGTCTTCCTGCCTGGCAGAAGGGCCTTTGGGGGGTCTCTTCAAATCTTATGTCTTGGCCAGGGTTGCCCTTTGCCGGTTCTCCCCATCCGAGTGGCCCAATCTGCATATGAGGGAGGCAAAGCCTTCACGTTTTGCGGCGAAACATAAAATTCAATCACCTTTGCACATTTTTCAGCGTGACACCGTAAAACAGTATGCGTCGGCAATAAAGTTGCCACGTTACGGCAATTTATATAGTAAGCGAATTTGCATAATATGCAGATTAAGCATTGGCAGTTTCCATATCATGCAAATGGGTCGCACAAATACCGCTGCCGCTGCCGCTGCCACTCCCGCCCTGGCGCCTCTTTGTGTCCAGCGTCCAGTGTCCAGCATCCAGGCGGCAGGAAGGAGAGCCAAGGAGAGGCAGGCCCAAGGTCAGACCTCTGCCGGGTTACGAGATGCGCTGGGCGACCTTGGGCCAAGGCCGTCTGCGCATGGGCCGCCGTGGCATCAGCAGCAGCCACAACAATATTTTGTCACACGCCGGCGGAGTCTTCCGACACCCGTCTTCTTGCCACCCGTTCGTTCTCCTCTGAACAAATGGCAAAGGCTCACATTTTTATGAGAACACCCCAGATGGCATTTTGTCATCTGATGCATGGCAGGGATGTGGACGGGGAGGGGAGGGGAGGGGAAGGGGGAGGGATACGGAGCAGAGACAGAAAGCAAAGAGCAGCAAACACAAAGGGAAAATACAGATTGGGGCCCGTCCCTCAGCCCAAGGGGGAGAGAGAGAGAGAGAGAGAGAGAGGCGCCTCATGGGATCTGCTGTCACGGGTGAGTCAAGAGGAGGGCAAGCCCCTGCCGTGGAAGAAACACACAGCACAACACTCTGAGAATAGAAAGGAAAGGCACAGATACAGAAAGAGCAAAGCCTGTCTTGAAAACGGGATCTAGCGGTCTTAGAGGACCCCAACCTGAACAAGAGCCAACAATGTGATGCGCGGCTTTAAAAGCCAATGCCGTTCCAGGAAGCATCAGTAGGAGCATAGGGCCCAGATCAGGCATGAGCAAACTTGGGCCCTCCCTCCAGGTGTTTTGGACTTCAACTCTCACAATTCACTTTGTTTTGGTTTGATTCTCCATAATGCTAATGGATTAGGTGTTCTTGGTTCTGCTCCTCAGCTGAGGCCTCTCTGGCCTGGTTGGACCTGCCGGTAGTTACACTACTGCCAACACAGCCCTCAGTCATCACTGGATTAGTTAAGCCCCCCCACCACGGCAAGGTGGCACCTATGGGGGGCGATGACCCAAAATGCAGGCTGTGCAAGGAAACCGATGAAACCATTGATCATATCCTCAGCTGCTGTAAGAAAATCGCACAGACAGACTACAAACAGAGGCACAACTATGTGGCCCAAATAATTCATTGGAACCTATGCCTCAAGTACCACCTCCCAGCAGTAAAGAACCGGTGGGATCACAAACCTGCAAAAGTACTGGAAAATGAGCACGCAAAGATACTGTGGGACTTCCGGATCCAGACTGACAAAGTTCTGGAACACAACACACCAGGCATCACAGTTGCGGAAAAGAAAAAGGTTTGGATCATTGATGTTGCCATCCCAGGTGACAGTCGCATTGACGAAAAACAAGAGGAAAAACTCAGCCGCTTTCAGGACCTCAAGATTGAACTGCAAAGACTCTGGCAGAAACCAGTGCAGGTGGTTCCGGTGGTGATGGGCACACTGGGTGCCGTGCCAAAAGATCTCAGCCGGCATTTGGAAACAATAGACATTGACAAAATCACGATCTGCAAACTGCAAAAGGCCACCCTGCTGGGATCTGCGCGCATCATCCGAAAATACACCACACAGTCCTAGACACTTGGGAAGTGCTCGACTTGTGATTTTGTGATACGAAATCCAGCATATCTATCTTGTTTGCTGTGTCATACAATAATAATAATAATTTTAAAAATGCCTCAATTTTGGTGGCCAAGCCTGTCGCATCTCAGGGTAGCTTCACCTTGCTATATACATCAAACTGCTCACAGGTTGAAGTCTTTTTAGTTTATTAGAAAATAGAAGTTAAAAGGTTCTTTAAAAGCAAAAGTAAAGTTCCAAAAAATGGTTACAAAACAAAGTCATAGAGAACAAATCCAGAAATCACGAGGAGTAAACAAGGTCCCAATAGAACATAAACACAGAAGCTGCAAGGTAATCCAGGAAAACGAGAGCTTGCTTCTTGGTTAAACAAAAGTTGTTTTGACAAAGGTTTGTCTCCAAACACCTTGCTTTAATACCCTTTGCAAAGCATGAAAGCATTTCTCTGGCCTCTAACCTCCCTCTTGTTTGCAATTCTCACACTCCTCCGAACCCTGAATTCCAAACGGTCAGCTCGATCTAGGGAACCTGTCTCATCAAGGTCAGCCTGCTCGTTAGTTTTCTGAGCCTCATTATCAGACTGAGAACTGTCCAAGTTTTCCAAGTCAATATGCACCTGACTAATTTCAGTATCATCAACCTCATTCCTTGCTGTGGGAAAATGAACTTGCACTCTCTGTTCCTCATCTTCTACAACAGGGACATTTTGAACCTGAATGTGAACCTGAATCCCATCATCCTCATCAGAGTCAATCTGAGGTTCCAGCTGAGTCACAACAAAGCCTACAGTGATGTGAGCCCCACTTGGGTCTTCTGCAGGGCGCTGGACGGCATGGAGTGTGCAGGAGAGCAGACCTTCCTGCGTGGGAACAAACTCTGCATCAAGTACACTGGGCACGACTTCATCACCACCCTCCTCGACTCCTTTTCCGGGGTTGCTTCTACTTGGGGCACACCAGCATGGCAGTGGGCAAGCTCCTTACGTCAGGCGGACTCGGGATTTGGTGGCACGTGGACCTGATCCTCCTTGTCACCGGGGATTAATGCCTGGAGACGGAAGCAACAGGTGCACCATTTATTAGAAACCTGGGATTGGACCTAAAACCAAAGAAGAAAGCAATAAGGGATCCTGGCTCGGCTGGAGAGGGAATGCATCAATCCACTTCAGCAGGAACAAAAAACACACAGCTCTAGTTGGGATGCTAACCATAATTCTGTGGTTTAAATGGCACAGGTTTTGTCCTTTCCACCCAGAGCTGGAAGACTTCCGGACTGTAGAGCAAGCCTCCTCTATGGATGTACCACTCCAGGAATTATAGATATCCTTACACGCTTCTATTCCCCAGGAAGTGACAAGGTAATAGCACTTCCTAATTGATCTCCTTGTTGTATGTTTTGAAAGCGGTTTCCCCCCAATGAATGTGTACAGCCAGGATTTGCTGGAAGGGAGGGGAGATGAATAATATAGTCATGGATGGTATTGCTGGTTGAGGTGAATATTAATATTGTAGCATTCAATGCACAGTAGCCAAGCCAGGCACCTTCTTGGGGACACACATCACGTGCTTACATTCCTTACCCTCGCACATGCCTTTTTGGGGGAACACTTGGGGTCCCCAGGCTCAGCATACGCAGTTTACTCAGCTGCTCCTCTGAGAAACTCACGGTTCTGAGACCTTTGGCCATTTTGGGTTGCTTTCCTCAGGACAGATGGTCCCTCTCTTCCTTTGATTGCCGTGCTCGGAACAGAGTTACTCCAGGTTTTCATTTTGGGATTGCTTTGTAAACGGTGGAATCCATGGATACAGAACCTCTGTATGCAGAGGACTGACTATGCATTTTATATGTATCTGTGCATCATAGTGTTGGGAATCTATAGAGCGGGTAGACTCAAAATAACCCACTCTTGGGGTGATTCCACATAAAATACAGCAGAATGGTAGAAGCCCGCTTCATAAGCAGCAGAAACTCACGTGTGGTGAGCTAGGAGAAACCTTTGTTGGCTCCCTCTCTATCTTCCTTCAGGAAACAACTGAAGACTTGGATGTTTCAGCAGGCTTTCGGAGATAGTCATTAATTAATCAGCCCCAGAGGGTTTTTAATAATCTATCCTGTATTTATTACGGTCCTGCCTTTTATGTGTTTTTAATGTAACTTTTTGTCCTGTATTGTTGTTTTAATTGATATATTGCATTACTGTTTTATCTGTTTTATATTGTGGCTAGCTTTGCCCGGCCACGCGTTGCTGTGGCTTATGAGAATCCTTTGTTGGCCAGGTGGAATAGCAGTGAATAGCCTTGCAGTCTCAAAGCCTGGCCGTTTTCTGGAGTAGCTGGAGCTTTTTGTTGTATGAACATAGAGGCATGGATGAGGGGTTGTGCTGCCAAGTTTAGTGTTTCTGGGATGTGTAGTTTTGTTGTTTTGTCCTAGGCCAAAATTTCATTATCCTTATATATATATATAGATTGTATTATGTTGCTTATATTTTGTCCTTGTGTTGTTTGGGCCTCTGCCCCATGTAAGCCACCTACGGGGAGATGGTGGCGGGGTATAAATAAAGTTTATTATTATTATTATTATTATTATTATTATTATTATTTGTTGCTTAGGGTGGCAAAGGATTGCAGAGTCACAATTATAGGTGAAAGATATTTAATGTGGTAAAAAGAAATCACTGTAGATATAAAAGGTTCTTGGAGCTAACTTGCTCTCTAAGCTAACTTCTAAGGAAGGGAAGAAGATAAAAATAACAAAATATCCAAATAGCTACATTTTGCCTGGAGAAATGACAAAATGTGTCCTCTCAGGAGGAAAAAAAGGCAGAAGAGACCCAAAAATGGGGCTGACCATGTGGTCAAAAGCCCAGGGGCAATAAACATTCCAATAGAGAGGAAGTTACCTCATACTTCAAAGAGATCACATTACTACAACAACAAAGGGGGAAGTGATGGTAAACAAGAGAAGAAGAGTAGAGAGAGGAAAGACCCCTTCTAGGAAGGCATGCATGGGAATAGAGACAGGGTTCCCTCATTCTAATCCTGTTCTCTAGTCTAACTACTCATTGAGGACTTGAGACTTGTGGAGTCCAGGATGACATCCAACACGTGGTCCGCCTGATCTCTGGCCTGTTACCCTGCTTTCCCCCAGGTACCTTGTTCTGTTGCATTCCTGCACCCAATCCATTCTTCTTATTTGACCTTCTACATACTTTTTGCAGATCTAGAAAAACAGTTGTGAAACCAGGACAAGAAGACCAAGGCCTTCCTGTTAGATTGCACCAGTTTCCCAGAGCAACTGGAAACTGGGTTTGGACAAACCCACTTCTGTTGTTTAAACCCTTTCTGGAGGAAACTGTGATGGTGAACAAACTGCAGGCTTGTTCCTTGCCAAGCTGCCTGTTTTCCCTCACATCCGAGGTGCCATATAAAGTAGTTTCGTAATGCAGTTTAACTACATTAAGCTGCATTGCATGGCAGTGTAGATGGGCCTCAGCTTCTGCCAGGGCGAGAGAGAGGCCTATTGGACTGAGGGCAGCCGGCTTGGGATGCGGGCCATGCCGGACGCCCACAAGCCAGCCAGGCCCACCGGCCAGCCATGCGGCCCCTTGGCTCTCTCTCTCTCTCTCTCCCTCCCTCCCTCGCTCTCTCCAAAGGGCACGATCTCCATGGGCTCAAGAGCCCCGAAGTGCGGCCAGGCGCCTTGCTCTAAAACCGTTCCTGGCAGCTTCCCTCTCCTTCGGCAGGCAGGCAGCGGGTCGCTTGTAAAGCGAATGGGTTTTGCCCACTCAGCTCAAAGCGGCACCAAAATGCTCCAGGTTCCCACAGGGACCGCTTGTAACAATTCGTCACTTGCTGCGAAAATCCATTTGGCTCCCAGCTGTCACCCAGCCTCGTTGCTGTTATTGTTGTTTCTGTGGCTCCTCTCAGCTTCACCTTTTCCGTGGCCGACCCTCAGTGCCCACTCCCCCATATGAGTGCCCATGACATGTTGGAAAATGTCACATATGGGTCAGGCTCTAGGGGAAATGGCTTACATTCCCACTTTGAAATTGACCCATTTCAAATAATCAGAACCGCAGGGAATGTATGAAAAACCGAGAGCAGCATGAAACCAACTGACCGCAGTTCCAGCCAGAATAAAACGGAGCAGAATGGAGAAACGAAGGCTGTGACTGCCTGGCATCAAAACAGCATTGGCAAAGGAGGTGGGCCCCGGGACCCAGGGGTGAAGCCCTCATCCAGGGGACTGCACCCCCCCCTAAAAGGGCAATGCCCTCATTCTCAGCTCCCTGGTCTTCAGACGGAGGGGGGCCCAGGGAGCCACCCCCCAAGTATTGGGTTGTTATGGGTTTATGGGCCTCCCTGGGCAGCTCTTGGCACTTTGGACTAATCCTAAGCACCCTTTCATCCATTTGGGGGGGGGGGGGGGAGAATCACTATACCTTTACTTATTTATTATTTATTTACAGTATTTATATTCCGCCCTTCTCACCCCGAAGGGCACTCAGGGCAGATCACATTACACATATAAGGCAAACATTCAGTGCCTTGACATAGAACAAAGACAGAGACAAACACGGGCTCCAAGCTGGCCTCGAACTCATGACCTCCTGGTCAGAGTGATTTGTTGCAGCTGGCTGCACCTGGCTGCTCACCAGTCTGTGCCGCAGCCCGGGCCCATGCATTGACCTTTTGGACGCATCTTCCTCCTCCTCCTCCTCCTCCTCCTCCTCCTCCTCCTCCTCCTCATCATCATCATCATCATCATCATTGAGTATGAGGCTTGTATATTCGTTGTATTATGTTCAAAATGTGTGAGTTTATGTTAGGGTGATTGTCCTCGATATACCTTATTTACTCAACTCTAACCTTTTAAAGATGAATGGCCTTACCCAAACTGAGATGTGCGTGAGATTGGCGTCATACACTCATCTTAGTGCTGAGCCAAAGACAAAGGGGACGCTGCTTCAGGAGCACAAGGAGGGACCCCACCTCTCATTTAATAGCCATGGCTCAATGCTATGGGATCCTGGAACTTATTGTTTGGTGAAGCATCTGCATCCCTGGGCAGAGGAGGCTCAAGACCTTGCAAAACTACAGCCCCCACGACTCCATTGCATTGAACCCAGACAGTGAAAGTGCATTCATTCCACAGCATGGATGTGTCCAGGGTTTTCTTTCCCATTGATGGAAGCTTTGGGATTTAAAGAAGGGATCCTAAGCAGGCAGCCACTGCAATGCACACCTTTTTTGGCCAAATTACAAAGAGCACACTTTTGGCCACAGTGCATGATGTTCACCAGCAAATCCTGTTGCTTTCAGGGTTTTGAGGTGCGCATTAGATTCAATGGCGCATTAGACTTGAGGAAATACGGTAACTGGATCGGTTGTAGTTTTCTATATGTTGAAAAACTGTTTTCCTGTTATTGTTTTGGTTTTCTTTAATTTTTCTATATTCCTGAATAAAAATCATCATCATCATCATCATCATTGTCAACAACACCACCACCAACAACAATAGACTTACTTTCTGTTGTAAGAAACAGCCGAAGGGTCATTTAATGGCTGGAGGTGAGCTGGGGGCTCTGGAGAGCTACGGCCCCATTGCCAGGAGCAGAAGGCCAGAGCCCCCCAGACCGCTTGACCTGGAGTAATGTCCCTGTGTCCAATTGTGGACAAAAACATCCAAGAAGGAGATGGACAAGAGGGAAGGGGTCCAGAGAAGGGGGCCCACCATGGGTCTGGAACTATGATTCCCGCTGAGGAATGGCTTAGATGGGAGGCCAAGGGAACTCTCCAAGGTGCTGAAACTACTTGAAGGCTAGGAGACACGTGAAGTGCTGCACTTAGGAAAAAGTGTAGGGGACACGATGGCCGTGCTTGGCTATCTCAGGGGTTCTCAACCTGTGGGTCCCTCCCCAGATGTTTTGGCCTTCAACTCCCAGAAATCCTAACAGCTGGTAAACTGGCAGTGGTTTATGGGATTTGTAGGCCAAAACACCTAGGGGTTGAGAACTACTGTGCTATCTGAAAGGATGCCCCATTGAAGAGGAAGAGGCAGGCTTGGTTTCTGCTGCTCCAGAGACACAACGGAGCCATGGGTGCAAACTGCAGAAGAAATCCCACCTACACATTAGGAAGAACTCATGGTAAGATACAGATGGCCTTAGAATGTGGTGGAGCCTCCTGCGTCAGACGTTTTGATACAGAGGCTGCATGGACCTCAGTCAGGAAGGTTTGCACTGTTTCTTCCAACCTGGCAGGAAGCCCATGTCCCGCCCTTTCTTTCCTTTATTGCAACCGTTTGTTGAGGGCCTTCAAGGAAGACTCAACTTAAAAAGCGGCCCTATCATGGAGTTTCCTGGGGCTGAGAAGGTGTGACTGCACCCATGGGTTTCCATGGCTGTGGAAGTGCATCTGGCTCAGAATCTGCTGCGAGGGATTCTCTTTACAAGGAGCAAAAGGGGGGGGATGGGGGTTGAACATAGCCCCTGCCCACATCAGGAACGTCTTGGTGGAATTCCATTCAACAGTGTTTTCATTGGCAAGAGTGTTATAACATTCCATCCCTCCTGAACATCTCTGATGCATTCTTCGGTGAGACTGTTGCAAATTTCATTCTTGGGATTCGTAATGTATAATTATGCTTTTCCTTTTTAAAATCTCTAACTTCCTTTTGTTATACATGCCTGTGTTGTGATTTTGTTTGGGTATGCCAATAAAGGCTGCTGCTGCTGCTGTTGTTCTCCGTGGTCTATCACAGCCACCGTATGGAAACCAGAGCGAGTGCAACTCACACAAGATCATTTTCACATGGGACTCTGTGGTGGAGCCAGGCGTCACTTATCCTTTCTCTGCGCATTTCATTTTCCTGCCTAAGCATCGTATCAGACATTTGTCCTTGTTGAGATTAATTTTGTGAGTTTTGCCCATTCAGCTCTCTCATCCGTTTGCACCCTCTCTGCCTCTGCAAGCCCTCCCAGGTGCTGCAAGGCTGCTCTTGCGCATGCGCATCCTCCAGGAAGACAGGGCCAGTGAAGGGACCCCAACGGCACAAGGAGGGACCCCCCCTGAACACCAGGAAGAAGCATTGCAAACAGGGAACTTACAAATGAAGCAGAGGTCAGAGTGAGGGAGACAACAGGGAGGGATAAGAATCAGTCTCTTGGAAGAAAGAGAAGTCCACTCTTGGAAGAGTCTTTATGAGTAGGGGGCTGGAAAGGGGTCTCCATTGAAGCTATAGCACCAATCCTTGTTCCCACCACAGACAGAACTGATCCAAATACAATCATCACAGGGACAGAAATTGAGGGGAAATCTTCTGAACAGGGGCACACACAGGAAAAGAAACCCTCACCGCGGTGTTCACCCTTCCCTGTTGAAGAGGCTCGGGTGCCATACCCCCTTTTTAAGAAGGCAAACCTTGTGGGACCCCCTAGTCCTGTTTTTCAATAAAGGAACTAGGAGGCAGAGGAGACAGAAATAATAATAATAATCATCATCATCATCAACCAGTACAAGAAAATCGCACTACAAACTAGAGCTGGCAGCTGGCACAACAAAACATTGCATGGAAAGTTCCTTGACAAAATTGAAGGAAAAGCTGAGAAGGAGAAGACCTGGCTCTGGCTCATGAATGGGACCCTGAAGAAGGAGACAGAAGGCCTGATCCTTGCAGCCCAGGAGCAAGACATCAGGACAAAGGCAATTAATAATAATAATAATAATAACAATAATAATAATAATAATAATAATAATAATAATAGAAGACCTGGCTCTGGCTCACGAATGGGACCCTGAAGAAGGAGACAGAAGGCCTGATCCTTGCAGCCCAGGAGCAAGACATCAGGACAAAGGCAATTAATAATAATAATAATAATAATAATAATAATAATAATAATAATAATAGAAGACCTGGCTCTGGCTCACGAATGGGACCCTGAAGAAGGAGGCAGAAGGCCTGACCCTTGCAGCCCAGGAGCAAGACATCAGGACAAAGGCAATTAATAATAATAATAATAATAATAATAATAATAATAGAAGACCTGGCTCTGGCTCACGAATGGGACCCTGAAGAAGGAGGCAGAAGGCCTGACCCTTGCAGCCCAGGAGCAAGACATCAGGACAAAGGCAATTAATAATAATAATAATAATAATAATAATAATAGAAGACCTGGCTCTGGCTCACGAATGGGACCCTGAAGAAGGAGGCAGAAGGCCTGATCCTTGCAGCCCAGGAGCAAGACATCAGGACAAAGGCAATTAATAATAATAATAATAATAATAATAATAATAGAAGACCTGGCTCTGGCTCACGGATGGGACCCTGAAGAAGGAGACAGAAGGCCTGATCCTTGCAGCCCAGGAGCAAGACATCAGAACAAAGGCAATTAATAATAATAATAATAATAATAATAATAATAATAGAAGACCTGGCTCTGGCTCACGAATGGGACCCTGAAGAAGGAGACAGAAGGCCTGATCCTTGCAGCCCAGGAGCAAGACATCAGGACAAAGGCAATTAATAATAATAATAATAATAATAATAATAATAATAATAATAATAATAGAAGACCTGGCTCTGGCTCACGAATGGGACCCTGAAGAAGGAGGCAGAAGGCCTGACCCTTGCAGCCCAGGAGCAAGACATCAGGACAAAGGCAATTAATAATAATAATAATAATAATAATAATAATAATAGAAGACCTGGCTCTGGCTCACGAATGGGACCCTGAAGAAGGAGGCAGAAGGCCTGACCCTTGCAGCCCAGGAGCAAGACATCAGGACAAAGGCAATTAATAATAATAATAATAATAATAATAATAATAGAAGACCTGGCTCTGGCTCACGAATGGGACCCTGAAGAAGGAGGCAGAAGGCCTGATCCTTGCAGCCCAGGAGCAAGACATCAGGACAAAGGCAATTAATAATAATAATAATAATAATAATAATAATAGAAGACCTGGCTCTGGCTCACGGATGGGACCCTGAAGAAGGAGACAGAAGGCCTGATCCTTGCAGCCCAGGAGCAAGACATCAGAACAAAGGCAATTAATAATAATAATAATAATAATAATAATAATAATAGAAGACCTGGCTCTGGCTCACGAATGGGACCCTGAAGAAGGAGACAGAAGGCCTGATCCTTGCAGCCCAGGAGCAAGACATCAGGACAAAGGCAATTAATAATAATAATAATAATAATAATAATAGAAGACCTGGCTCTGGCTCACGAATGGGACCCTGAAGAAGGAAGGAGACAGAAGGCCTGATCCTTGCAGCCCAGGAGCAAGACATCAGGACAAAGGCAATTAATAATAATAATAATAATAATAATAATAATAATAATAATAGAAGACCTGGCTCTGGCTCACGAATGGGACCCTGAAGAAGGAGACAGAAGGCCTGATCCTTGCAGCCCAGGAGCAAGACATCAGGACAAAGGCAATTAATATTAATAATAATAATAATAATAATAATAATAATAATAATAATAATAGAAGACCTGGCTCTGGCTCACGAATGGGACCCTGAAGAAGGAGACAGAAGGCCTGATCCTTGCAGCCCAGGAGCAAGACATCAGGACAAAGGCAATTAATAATAATAATAATAATAATAATAATAATAATAATAATAATAATAGAAGACCTGGCTCTGGCTCACGAATGGGACCCTGAAGAAGGAGACAGAAGGCCTGATCCTTGCAGCCCAGGAGCAAGACATCAGGACAAAGGCAATTAATAATAATAATAATAATAATAATAATAATAATAATAATAGAAGACCTGGCTCTGGCTCACAAATGGGACCCTGAAGAAGGAAGGAGACAGAAGGCCTGATCCTTGCAGCCCAGGAGCAAGACATCAGGACAAAGGCAATTAAGGCCAAGATCCAAAAATCAGCTGATGACCCAAAATGCAGACTGTGCAAGGAAACCGATGAAACCATGGATCATATCCTCAGCTGCTGTAAGAAAATTGCACAGACAGACCACAAACAGAGGCACAACTATGTGGCCCAAATGATTCATTGGAACTTATGCCTCAAGGACCACCTCCCAGCAGCAAAGAACTGGTGGGATCACAAACCTGCAAAAGTATTGGAAAATGAACATGCAAAGATACTGTGGGACTTCTGAATCAAGACTGACAACGTTCTGGAACACAACACACCAGACATCACAGTTGTGGAAAAGAAAAAGGTTTGGATCATTGATGTCGCCATCCCAGGTGACAGTCGCACTGACGAAAAACAACAGGAAAAACTCAGCCGCTATCAGGACCAGATTGAACTTCAAAGACTCTGGTAGAAACCAGTGCAGGTGGTCCCGGTGGTGATCGGCACATTGGGTGACATGCCAAAAGATCTCAACCAGCATTTGGAAACAATAGACATTGACAAAATTATGATCTGTCAACTGCAAAAGGCCACCCAACTGGGATCTGCACACATCATCCGAAAATACATCACAGTCCTAGACACTTGGGAAGTGTTTGACTTGTGATTTTGTGATACGAAATCCATCATGTCTATCTTATTTGCTGTGTCATACAATAAACCTCCCTGCAGTTAAGAACTGGTGGGATCACAAACCTGCAAAGGTTGTGGAAAATGAACACGCAAAGATACTGTGGGACTTCCGAATCCAGACTGACAAAGTTCTGGAACACAACACACCAGACATCACAGTTGTGGAAAAGAACAAGGTTTGGATCATTGATGTTGCCATCCCAGGTGACAGTCGCATTGAAGAAAAACAACAGGAAAAACTCAGCCGCTATCAGGACCTCAAGATTGAACTTCAAAGACTCTGGCAGAAACCAGTGCAGGTGGTCCCAGTGGTGATGGGCACACTGGGTGCCGTGCCAAAAGATCTCAGCCGGCATTTGGAAGCAATAGACATTGACAAAATTATGATCTGCCAACTGCAAAAGGCCACCTTACTGGGATCTGCACGCATCATCCGAAAATACATCACACAGTCCTAGACACTTGGGAAGTGTTCGACTTGTGATTTTGTGATATGAAATCCAGCATATCTATCTTGTTTGCTGTGTCATACAATGTCGTTGTGTCAATAATAATAATAATAATAATTGACAAAATCACCATCTGCCAACTGCAAAAGGCCACCCTACTGGGATCTGCACACATCATCAAAAAATACATCACACAGTCCTAGACACTTGGGAAGTGTTTGACTTGTGGTTTTGCGAAACGAAATCCAGCATATCTATCTTGTTTGCTGTGCCATACAACGTCGTTGTGTTGATAATAATAATAATAATAATAATAACAACTTTATTTTTGTATGCCACCTCCATCTCCCCCAACGGGGACTTGGAGCGGCTCACATGGGAAGCAAGCCCAATCGCAGATTTGCACAGATTGGTTTGCAAATAGAGCTGTGGATGACCATCCTGAAAGGAAGGTGTGACACCGAGATTCAGCTCAGTTGGCTTTTTATAGGATTTCCAAGGATGTTTCACACCTTCCGTTACCACGCCTTCTTCCTTTTCTTTCTACACATGGCACCATTTGGTCAGACGCTTATCAAAACAGCAAATATCCATCAATCAAAATCAAACTGCTTCAAAATGCCACCTCTGATTCCTGCCACTAAGGCCACTGTCTCCAAAGAATAGATTGCCTGCTGGCGTGACTTTCCTGAGCCCATGACTTTTGCATCTCTAAGGAATGAAATGGGCTATTTATTGCTGCCTTTTGGTGGTGTTTCTGGCAAACCCTTCTTAGTGATCTTTTCTAACTCTTAAGAAGACCAAGACTATTTATTTAAGCAAACTGTTCTTAATAATATCGTAATGTATTAATCAAATACAGATCAGGTCCCCTTCACTATGCCATCCAAAGCTACACTTAAAACAAGCATTGGCCTAGCTGGGCCCTCCTTTCCTCCAGGTGTTTTGGACTTCAACTCCCACAATTCCTAGCAGCCGGTTGAAGTTGTTGAAGACAGCTGGTTGAAGAGGGCTGCAGTTTGCCCATGCTTGACTTAAAACATGCCCCTGTTCCGACTTACAAACAAATGCAACTTAAGAACAAAGCTGCAGAACCTCTCTTGATAGTAACTTGGAGGTTGCCCAATTGGATTAAATAACATAGGTTACTTGTAATTTGTAGATATTGGGAGTTTCTGAGTTAGTACTAGTATTCTAGATGATGATGATGATGATGATGATGATGATGATGATGATGATGATGATGTTGTTAATGAAGAATGGCCCTTGGGGAACCTTCCCTCCCAAAGTACAGTAGAGTCTCACTTATCCAACACTCGCTTATCCAACGTTCTGGATTATCCAACGCATTTTTGTAGTCAATGTTTTCAATACATCGTGATATTTTGGTGCTAAATTCGTAAATACAGTAATTACAACATAACATTACTGCATATTAAACTACTTTTTCTGCCAAATTTGTTGTATAACATGATGTTTTGGTGCTCAGTTTGTAAAATCATAATCTGATTTGATGTTGAATAGGCTTTTCCTTAATGCCTCCTTATTATCCAACATATTCGCTTATCCAACATTCTGCCGGCCCGTTTATGTTGGATAAGTGAGACTCTACTGTAACAGCCGCGCTGCTCTTCCAGGAATGAATGGGCCAAGGCTGACCCCCAGTGGCCGCGGCGGGAACTGCAGCCCAGCAGAGCCCCGAAGGTCACTTTGGTTGGGTTGTTGTGCATGTTCACATGACCTTGGAGGTGCCTACGGACAACGCCGGCTCTTCGGCTTAGACATGGAGATGAGGACCAACCCCCAGAGTCGGACACAGCAGGACTTAACGTCAGGGGAGAACCTTTACCTTTACTTATGGCCCTGTTCCAGCCCAGAAAATGCACAACCCAGTGATTCTGGCCATGAAAACCTTCGACAACACATATCACTTTGATTGGTTGTATAGGGCTTCCATGGCCGGAATCACTGGGTTGCTGTGAGTTTTTCAGGATGTCTGGCCATGTTCCTGCAGAATTCTGTCCTGACGTTTCGCCTGCATCTGTGGCTCATGGCATCTTCAGAGGTCTGTTGGAGGTGAGGCCAATGGGGTGTATATTATATATCCCTGCGGAATGATGTCCAGGGCGGGAGGAAGAACCCCTGTCTGTTTGAAGCAAGTGAGAATGTTCTAATTAGCACGTTTGAATTAACATTTGAGTCGCCATGAAGCTGCAAGATCAATCAGTGAGATTCTCTGCATAGTGGTGGCCTGGCCAAACGTCAGGAGAGAATGCTGCTAGAACAGACATGGGCAAACTTGGGTCCTCCAGGTCCTTTCCTCACTTACAATGGCTTCACACAGAACACAGAAATGCTGGACCACTCTAACAACCACCATGTCAGACAACACAGAGAAGCCATTGAAATCCACAAGAAGCAGGTGGACAATTTCAACAGAAAGGAGGAAACCATGGAAATAAACACAACCTGGCCACTAGTATTTAAAAAACTCTAAAATCAGGATAGTAAATAAACAACACTCTGAAAATGGGAATTCCAGACATGAAACAACCAAGGCCAGCTAACACCTCCCAACAACGGATTCCCCCAGGCAGGAAGCAGCCACAGGGCCATCAAATGCTAATCAAGGTGATTAATTGCAACATCCACACCTGCCTCCAACAGGCAAGAGTTCTTTCTTTCTTGCACCCTGGAAATTATTCTATAGGTATATCAATCCCACTGGCCTAGTTTCCTTTTTTAAAAATAAATTTATTAAATTTTTTATATTACACCGAAAGAGTGAGAACAACCAAGGTATAGAAAAGTAGGAAAAAGAGAGAAAGATAAAAGTCTACATTCTACAAAAATATACCAACACACACTAAAAAAAAATGTGGAGAAAAAAAGAAGACTTCCATTCCATCTTCTTGGATAATATTTTCTTATTATTCAGTAATATTTTTTCTTGCTAAGAGAAAAAAAAATAGCAAAATTGTCTCCCGTAATCTTCATTTTCTCAAATTATCCAGATAGTCCTGAAGATCATCCCAATTTGTTCTTTTCATTATCTTGCCTGTATTTTTCTTCAACAAAAAAAGTCCTTTATTTCTCTTATCTTCTCCACCCACTCCTCAATTCACCAATTGAGTGACTGATTCCTGTTTCCATTCTCTAGCGAAAACAATTCTAGCGGAAGTCGTAATATAAGTAAAAAGTTTATCTTCTTGTTCCGTCAACTGTAAGTCTAAATCTGTAAATCCTAATAGATAATACTCTGGTTTTCTTATAAATGTTCTTTTTAAAATCTTTTGTGATTCTTCATGAATCTTCATCCAAAACTTTGTTGCTTCTTTGCAAGTCCACCAAATGTGATAGAAGGAGCCAACTTGTTCTTTACATTTCCAGCACTTATCAGAAACTGTTTTATACATTTTAGCTAATTGTTTCGGTGTAGTATACCATCTGTGGAACATTTTTATCCAATTCTCTTTCAAATCCATTGCATATGTATATTTTAATTTTTTGTTCCACATTTGTTCCCATTCTTTCATTTGAACTGGTCTTCTTAAATTTTGGGCCCATTTTATCACTGGCCTAGTTTCCAACAGATGTCACACTTCTGAGTATGCCTGCCATAGATGTGGGCGAAAGGTCAGGAGAGAATGCTTCTGGAACATAGCCAGACAGCCCGGAAAATGCACAGCAATCTATTTCCCCCGTGTTTTTATGATGGAACCAATTAGGAAACAACATTGACAGGCCAGGAACAAAAACCGTGTTACTTGGTGTAACTGAACACTTCCTCCCATGCAAGCCCCTTCCCCTTTATTCTCCATCAGGGCCAACGGGGAGCAAGGGTGGTCTCCTTGCGCAGGTGGCGCAGCAGCATCAGGACAGGGTTGTTGTATGTCTTTTGGGCTGTGTGGCCATGTTCCAGAAGTATTCTCTCCTGACGTTTCGCCCACATCTATGGCAGGCATCAGGACAGTTTGCACAGCGAGGCTGATTGAGGGAACATCTCAGGTCTGCAGGAAAACCACAGGCATCTATTGATGTCATTTCAGCTGCAGATTAAATCAAGACGGAAAAGCTGGTTGCTCACTGAACATGGAAACCCGGCCGTTGCTCGGTCGATGCAAGTGTCCCCGGGAGCCCTGGGCTGCCATTCTTCACCCAAACGCATTTCCCATTTGCTTCTACAGCAGAGTCAATTGGGGTCAATTGCGACAATCTCTTTTTAATTGGCAAAACAGTTTGTGATAAATGTCCCACTTCCCATGCACAGGGGCCGGAAGGAGGCCCAGCCGCTCTCGCGGGTGGCCGCCTGCCTCCCCTCCTGGGAGTGGGGTGGAGTGGCCCCTGGAGCCCCTCCCCTCCCCAAACTCAGCCCCAGATCCAGGGCCAGAAAGCACGCTGGGAATAATGGCGCAGACTGGGGAATAAGGAGCGCTGGGAGGAGGCCAAAGGGTCACCCACCCACCCATGCACTCCATGGGGGTCCATAAAACATGTAAGGGTCATCCAAGGGGCATCTAGTCCAGCCCTTCTAGTGCAGGGAGGTACATCTACCACAAGGGAGAGTCTTACTAACACAAACCCTCTGGAAGGAGAGACCACCTTTTCTTGAGATCGTCCGTTCTGCAGCCATACAGTCCTCGAGCTGGAAGACAACCCCAGAGACCATCCAATCCAACCCAGAAGGAAGGCACAATCTAAGCTCTCCCGACAGATGGCCATGCAGGCTCTGTTGAAAATACTCCAGAGAAGGAGACTCCACCAGACACCACTGAAAGGTACCCCCAAAGGCCATCCAGTCCATTGTCAACTGAGCAAGCACTCCCAACCGTTGGCCATTCAGGCTCTGTTTCAATACTTCCAGAGAAACAGTCTCCAGCACACTCTAAAATCCTAGAGTTGTAAAGGGCACCCCAGGGTTGTCCAGTCCCACCCCCTTCTGCCACTCAGGAAGACACAATTGAACCAGTCCCAACAGATGTGTCAGAGTATTTGCAGTGCAGCAGTAGTTGGATGGAAGCAGTGGAACGCAGAACAAAGAGACACTCAAGAGACGTTGGTAAAACTATTTACAAAGTTTTACTGTATGCACAAATAATCAACACAAACAGACTTGCAGACGACAGACGAACACAGGACTGCTCTGTTCTCCAACAGAACTCGACTCGAACTCTAGGCAGACAGAACTCAACGGAACTGAACTGAACTAATGCAATCGTTATGCACAAACACTTTTGTCTGGATACTCCCTAGTTCCAGCCACACATCAAGGTCATCATAGCTTCTTGGCAATTAACTCTTTTCACATTATGGTACATTCTGGATGATGCAATCAGTTGCAGTACAAGCATGGCACAAATTGCATTTAAACACTATCAATACACAAATCCCACATTAACAAGATGGCCATTCAGATCCTGTTTCACAGCCTCCAGAGAAGGAGACTGCACCAGACTCCCAAACAAAAGCAGATCCCATCGTCAAACAATTCTCACCATCATGAAGTTTCCCCTAACATTTAGGTGGAATTTTTTTACCCTACAACAGGTCTGTCTTTCTGGAACACCTGGAGCGGCTCCTTCACTCCTATGGCCCTATTGCTCTCTATAATTATGTGGCTGTCATTCCACTTGAAAAACCTATTATTATTATTATTATTATTATTATTATTATTATTATTATTATTATGTTATTAGTTATTTGTTAAATATTATCAAAATATTTATCAGACAGGCAGTGCCTCTGATCCTTTGTCTGGGAAGTCCTGGCACATTGAGTCGGAACCCCTTTTCCTGGACACAATGTTCCTCATGACGTAGCTTAGAATTGCGTGGGCTGCCTAATGGCTGCACTACACTGATTTGCTTGGATTTGCTGGAGGAATCCTTGTGCTGTAATGGTACTGTGTGGAAGGACCCCTTTGCTCTGGTTGCTGTCTCATTGCTGCGTCTCTTGCCAAGGCACCTGTTCTTCCGTGCCACTTTCCGCAACAGAGAATCATGCGCCGCTCCTGGAATCCCAAGGATTATGCACAGAAGCACTGCAATCCTTGGCACCATCCAAGAATCTGCAAATCCCTGTGTTATGGAGAAACTACGCTGCACAGGCAACCATGAAGGGAACGTGTTGTCAAAGGCCTTTCATGGCCAGAATCACAGGTTTGTTGTTTGTTTCCCGGGCTGAATGGCCATGTTCCAGAAGAATTCTCTCCTGACGTTTCGCCCACATCTATGGCAGGCATTTTCAGAGGTTGTGAGGTTTGTTTGTTTGTTTGTTTGCTTCATTTCTATCCCGCCTTTCTCTACCCCAGAGGGAATTCAAGGCGGCTTACAAATCCAGCAGAAATTCAATGCTACATGGGTAAACATTAAAATATAAACAATCTAAACATAAGCAACAAAAACACACATCAATCAATTAAACAGACTAAAACCAAAATATTTACCTTGTTCTCCATGAAGACTCCAAAATCTTTTTACATGGACTGTTGTCAAGCCAGGAGGAGGTTCAGTCCATCAGTGGAGACTATCCATGAATCTAGGAATCAGAGAGGGGTCGTCATCATCATCATCATCATCATCATCATCATCATCATCATCATCATCATCATCTCCCCACCTGTTGTGGTTCAGTCTCATGATGAAGGGGGATCTGGGTTTATGCAAGGAAATGCTGAAGGCTCTGAATTGTCAGAAAGGCTGCAGGCTAGCAGGGAAGCAGAAGGTTGTGATAAACAGACTGAAGCAGAAGTCAGTGATAAGGGTGATCTTTCACAGGATTTAGAACATCAACAAGTCACAGGTGGCTCGGGCAGCGAGTCAGAGGAGTCTTCTTTAGATAGAGATACAAGATTAAGGTTAAGAATTCATCGTCCCAGGCGTTCTCTGAGAATAGCTGGAAAGCGTGTGGGAACTCAAGGTCAGAGGAATGTTTTCTTAGCCTGTAAGCATGGTTGAATAGGGAGAAACAGGGAAAGATTTCATACAAAGCAACATTTTGGAATTTTGGAAGCTTAATTCCTGCCTTATCTCTGCTTATGGAAAAGGATTCTTGTTTTTTGCTCATGCCTAGATCACGTGTTTCGCATTGTATTTTGGAGTTCATGCTGCCTTGATTTTCAGGACTGACTTGTTATACTAAAGACTTTAAACTATATTCTACAGAGACTTTGAACTATATTTTGCAGATTGCCTTTGCAATTGGATTATTGCTATCTTTACTGCTTTTTAATAACACTTTGCTATTTTTTATCAATAAACTGTAAAAACCAAGTCTGCTGTGGTGGAGTGTGTGTTAAGAGCAAGGTGAACCAGCGCTGAGGTGCAACACCACCCCTCAAAACATTTCCTTGGCATCATCCTCCCTCCTTCTTCCTCAACCACAGCAGGGACAGGGAATGCCTTGCAGACAAAGGCCTTGCAGACGACACAACCTCTGACCACACCTGTCATAGATGTGGGCGAAACGTCAGGAGAGAATGCTTCTGGAACATGGCCAGCCCAAGTCTGCCCATACCTGCTCTAACAGGTCTGAACTGAATGACAGAGGTGATTTAAACAAAAGCTATCCATGACAGCTTGCATGGACCTCTGAGCCCCTCTGTCTCCCCATGTATCTTGATCGGCCTCCGCGATGGCCTGAGTGCGGACTCTACCAAGCGGACAATCCTTCTGCGAGGCCTACACGGCCGGCCGGCAAGGCATCACTCTCCGCATAATCATCCCCGGCTCCCTTGGCAGGCGCTCCCTTCAAGCTCCGCTGCACAGCCATTTCCAAATGGCAGGCTAACGACCCGCTAATTATCAAATGGCAGAGCAGAGGGCTTGCGCCAAGTGCCCGGCTTGTTTGCCTCTAATCCCAGAGCGACATGCAGATCCATCACAGGCCCGGCTCATCCCTCGCCATATTACAGATGTAATAGCCAGAATGACACGCCATTTGTCCCCAAGCAATTAGGCCACAGAAGCCGATCCCTGAAAGCCTTTCCTGGGTGCAGGGACCCCTCTGACCCTCTGAAAAGCATCCATAGAAGAAGACCCCCATTACTGCATCTGCATTACAGGCCTCCTTTCATAGAAGGTTGCCCTTTGCTGGCCATGGTGTGACAGATACATTCCCTTCATGGGGCTGTTGTGTGTCTTACGGGCAATCTGGCTGTGTTCCAGAAGCATTCTCTCCTGACATTGCCACGTCTACGGCAAGCATGCTCAGAGGTTGAGTCATCTGCAAGGCCTCCGTCTGCAAGGCGTTCCCTGGTCCTGCTGTGGTTGAGGAAGGAGGGAGGAGGATGCCAAGGGAAGGTTTGGAGGGGTGGGCAGATGATGGTGATGATGATGATGATGATGATGATGATGATCCCTCTCGGGTTCATAGATTCATGGATAGACTCCACTGACGGACTGAACCTCCTCCTGGTTTGACAACAGTCCATGTGAAAAGTATTTGGAGTCTTTGTGGAAAGCAAGTTGAATATTTGGATTTAATTTTCTTAAGTGGTTGATATGTGTTTTAATTGCTTATTTTTAGATTTTTTACGTTTTGATGAGATGTATTTTAATGTTTACCTGCATAGCATTGAATTTCTGCCAGCTTTGTAAGCCGCCTTGAGTTCCCTCTGGGGTAGAGAAAGGCGGGATAGAAATGAAGTAAGTAAGTAAATAAATAACATGATCCAAGAGTGTATTGCAGCAGCAGCTCAAAAAGCCAATGAGATTTTGGGCTGCACCCAAAGGAGTCTAGAGTCCAGATCAAGGTAAGTCCTGGTGCCTTTCTTTTCTGTTTTGGTCAGACCTCTTTGCCGGGAACCACACTGTGTCCAGTTCTGGTCACCACGGTTCAAAAGAGAGATTGACTCTAAAGTGGAAGGAGTCCAGAGGAAGAGGGAGACTAAAATGATCAAAGGCCTGGAGACCACGAATCCCTCTGAGGAGTGTCTTAAAGAGCTGGGTAGAAGAGAAGGTGGAGAGGAGACATGGCAGCTTTGGATAAATAAGTGAAAGGGTGTCACAGGGAAGAAGGAGCAGGGCTTCCTTTCCGCTGCCCTGGAGACTAGGACTCAGAGAAATGGGTTCGAATAACAGCAAAGGAAATTCTACCTGAACATTAGGAAGAACTTCCTGATCGTACAAGCTGTTCAGCAGTGGAACTCTCTTCCTTGGAGTCTGGTGGAAGCAGGCATGTAGCTGGGGGGGGGGGCTTGGGGGGCATTAGCCTCCCCCCGAAATTCTCAGGGTGGTCCGCGAGAAGGCCTTACATTTATTATTTAAATTGTTATGCTTATTCATATCATGATCTGATCACCATGCTCAATATATCCCCTATAGCCGGGGGGGGGGGGGTGGTGGTGGTGGTGGTGGTGTAGGGGTTCAATCCCCCCCCCCCCGGAAAATTTTCAGGTTAAAAAAAAAACCTGGTTTACTCATGGATTTTAACTGGTTAACCAAATCCCCATGCAAAGTCTATGAGATGCAAAAAAGTATGAGTCCCTCCAGGCACTATCTCAAGCAGATATCGACAGGTCTGAACCCGGGGGGCAGGTGGGTCAGGGGTTCAACCCTCCCCCCCCCAAAAAAAATTTCAAAACCCGTCCCGAAAAAATTTTCTGGCTACGGCCCTGGGTATTGGGATAATGATACAAAAAGTTTGCCTCCAAAGGCCCGGGAAAGAAAATCCTGTCTACGGGCCTGGGTGGAAGCTCCATCTTTAGAGGCTTTTAAACAGAAGCTGGGTGGCCTTCTGTCAGGGATGCTTTGATTGTGCCTTCCAGCTCTTATTATCTTCCAACTCTGTGGTCTCTTCCAACTCTTATTATTCTAAGGATAGGAATGCTCCCTCTTCCTCCTCCTCTTCCAGGTGGCGCAGGTGGCAGGAGCCAGGCTGGCCGCAGGTGTCTCTGCAAGGGAGGGCCGCTGCGTCACCTGGGCTCGCTTGACCAATGCAGGTGCTTGGATGCCGGGGGCTCCGACAAACGGGAACCACCGCCTCCAAAGGAGCAATTACTGTGCCTGGCTGGGCACCTGGCCGGGAGGGAGCTAATTCCCCGCGACAGCACAAAGCTTTCCGGGATCCGGCTCAGCAGACATTGACCCCTCTGTCTTTTGCCGGGAATAAAGGCCACGGGGCCGGGAGCGCTCTGCTCTCTTTCCATGTGAGTTGGCTCATCCGAGGGACATCATCCCGGACATCTCACCACCTTCCCAGAACTGGAAGCCGGGAGCAAACGCAGCCCAACTCCACGGTGCCAGACTGTGCTTTTCTGCCTCTCTGAGCAAAAAGGGCAGGGAAAGGAGAGCATAGAAGGACCAGCAGGAATCCAGGGGGTCTGGGGTCACAAACATTAGGTCCTGGGGGTCATGGCCATTTTAATGCTGAGCTACACATGCCAGCTGTTATTGATGTTTTATAAGGTGCTTTTAGGATGTTTTTAAGATGTTTTTAAGATGTTTTTAAATTGTTGATTTTAGCCGGTTCTTGTAAGCCGTGCCGAGCCCTAGGGGAGTGGCGGCATATAAGTTTGGAAAATAAATAAATAAATAAATAAATAAATGGTGTCCGCTCTTTGGCGGCCCAAGAACACCTGGAGGTTTGTGTTTTGCCTCCTTCGGAGGAAGACGGGGCCTGCGAGGGAAACGTGCCCCCCTTTTTGGGCCCAAGAAAGTCAGCTTTAATGAACCGAAGGAAGATGCTTATTTGCCAAGATGCTACTCCGGGTGCCAAAGAGCTGAGCAATTTGGCTCCAAAGCACAGGCACCTTGCTCTTTATAGATATTTTGGGAAATCTGCCCAGCAACGGCTGACAACTTACAGCAAACCTCGTGAGTGTACTAAACATGTTTTGGCCAATCAGGAAATATCAACCAGTAAGCCGTAATGGAAAATTCCAAGAGCCAGCCCTAAGCAAAAGCATTCATGGTGAACTTTTCCATTATGTTTCCAATTACAGGTAGAAAACACCACGTTAGTCAGCGGCTGGATCAGAATGTGCGGGAAATGTTATCCTCGGGATTCCTAAGAGCTGAGCAATGCCTTTGCAGTTTTCCTCGGTGGAAGGGGCTTCTTTTTTCAATGTGTCTTTGCCTGACCTTGGCCTTCAGAGTTACCCATGACCTTTAGATCCTGGGACCCCTTGGCTGTCCTTCTGGACTTTGGGAAGGGGCTTCCCTTTGGATTGCCGATCCCAGAATCCCCAAGAGAGAGCCACAGCACTTGGGATCCTTCTCCGTTCCTTCTTTGGACTGCTGCTCCCAGATTCCCCTGTTCAGGAGTGGAATGGACTGCTTCAGCGGGTGGTGGGCTCTCCTTCATGGAGGACTTTGTTGGAAGGACATCTCTCAGGGGTGCTTTAGAGGTGCATTCCTGCATAGCTGGGGCCGGACTGTGGCGCAGGCTGGTTAGCAGCCAGCTGCAATAAATCACTCTGACCAAGAGGTCATGAGTTCGAGGCCAGCCCATGTCGGGGTGAGCACCCGACAATTAAAAATAAAGTTGCTGACCTAAGCAACCTGAAATATAGTTGCATCTATCAAGTAGGAAATTTAGGTACCACTTATATGTGGGGAGGCTAATTGATGACACCATAAAATAATCCAGCTGCTGTTGGAATGAGGAAGTTGCTGTCGCAGTGGATGATGAAGCAGCTGCTTCCCCTGTGACCGGAATCAAGCATATCCTCAGGAAGCTGGAGAAGGCTTAAATTGCCTCTGTGTCTGTCTCTGTTCTATGTTATATGGCAGGGGTCCCCAAACTTTTAAAGCAGAGGTCCACAATCCTTCAGACTGTTGAGGGGCCGAATTGTCATTTGAAACAAAAAATGAACAAATTCCTATGCACACTGCACATATCTTATTTGTATTGCAAAACAACAACAATAACAATGAAAGAACAATACAATATTTAAAAATCAAAACAATTTTAATCAACATAAACCTATCAGGATTTCAATAGGAAGTGTGGGCCTGCTTCTGGCCAATGAGATAGTCAGGTTAATTAGGATTGTTGTTGTTGTGTGCCTTTAAGTCATTTCAGACTCTGGGGGAGCCTAAGTCTAAAATTATTTATTTATTCAATTACTACATTTATTTACTACACTTATATCCCGCCCTTCTCACCCCAAAGGGGACTCAGAGCAGCTGTATGTACATACAATATATTATATTATTAGCATAGCAAAATATTAGCATTATATATTACTATATTGAACTATACCACTATACTGTAACATTATATGTAATATATAACATATAATTAATATTATTATATGGTATTATTATTAGTATTATATTGTATAAAATGATAATATTATTATCAATATCATATGTATATACAATATATTATATTATTAAAACTGATATAAAAATATTATATTATAAATGAGGGCGGGGGCCAGGTAAATGACCTTGGAGGGCCGCATCCGGCCCCCGGGCCTTAGTTTGGGGACCCCTGGTTCAAAGAATCAATCTGTTGACACCCCCTGAGAGGGCACAGAGGAAACAATGGTGTAGATATGCTGATGAGTCTCTGATTAATATATCAATTCATATATTGTATATACATATAATGTTGAGAATAATATTATAATGTAATACAATATACAGTACTAATAATAATAATACAATATAATAATATTAATTATATATTATATAGTAAATGTAATATTACTAATAATATTACCATATAATGATATAGTACAATATAGTAATTTAATGCTTATATTGTGCTATGCTAATAATATATTGTATGTTCATTTGATTTCTAAGCCGCTCTGAGTCCCCTTCAGGGTGAGAAGAGTGGGATATAAATGTAATAAATAAATAAATAATAAATAAATAATTAACTCAAGTATATGGTTCCGTGTGAGACAGAGTTGCAAGACCCAAAAGACAAAAGTGGTGATTCTAGCCAATCAAGAACTTGGCCGCTGGCATAGAAAGTTAATAAATGCACATCTACTAAGCCTCCCCTTCTGCAGGGGTGACAGACTCTCAGCCTCAGGTTAAATGGACAAACATTCTGAGTTTATTTTGTTGGTAAAGAGGATCATCTATCTACCTATATACACATGTATGCATATATATACATCTTGGGAAATGGCTGGAGGGAATCTGGCCACGGTCCCCTTTCTCAAGGGATTATGGAAATTGGATCATGGAAAGATGGCTCCCTTCAAGTTACATACATTTAGATACATATATTAGAAAAAGTGTGTACACTTCATATAAGGAATTGACACAGAGCACAGCATATAAAAGATACAAGTTATACAAAATCATCAAATTGATACGTTTTTATTAAAGGGTTAGATTTAACAGAGCATGTAGGGTACAGCTGCTGCTAGGTTCATTCCAGAGCCTCTAGCAATTTAGTATTTTGCAACTCTGGGTTTCCGGACAAGATTTTAACAGAAAAGGGGGAAAAACCTATTATTTGCTTGAAGTGTCTTGATGAACTTATACATTTTATTTATTTATTTATTTATTTATTTATTATTTAAACTTATATGCCGCCACTCCCCTAGGGCTCGGGGGGGCTTACAAGAAAGGCTAAAATCTAACAATTTAAAAACATCTTTAAAATATCTTTAAAAATAATAATAATTTAAAAAAATCTTAAAAACACTCCCCCAGGGCTCGGAGTGGCTTATAAAAACAGCTAAAATTTAAGCAATTTAAAAACAGCAATAGCGAATACATGTTTTTAGTGGGGTATTCTGGCTCAATAACAATAGGATAGTGGACTTTCCTTCTCCGGGGGCTTTTATGCATAAGCTGGATGGCGTCTTTTGGAAGCAGGGTCAAGGGGCTGGTCTAGATGGCCCCATGGGTGCCCCCCCCCCCAACTCTGAGGTTCTGTGAGCCCATCATTTTGCAATAAGGCTGGCAGGCTCCGGACTGCGATTCCTGGCTGGCTGCTCTGCTTGGCTGCCTCCTGTTTTGCCAGTAAGGATTAAACGGCACCTGCAGACAGATGATCCCATTACGGGAAGCGGTCAGCGGGGCCAGAGGAAGGCAGCCAGGCAGCCAGAGAAGGCAGCGGAGCAAGGCCAGGGCCACGGAACAGGCCTCCCCGGTGGCCCCAAAGACCCCCGGGTGACACGAGAGGCAAGAAGGGAAAGCCCACTCTGGACCCAGGAAGGAACACAAGCTTCCAGGTTCGCCAGCACTCTTCTTTCTTCTCCAAAACCAAAGCGGAACGAGTCAAAGACCTGGGCTAAGACAGAAAAGGCTGTTTCCCTAGACCAGGGGTCCCCAAACTAAGGCCCGGGGGCTCCAAGGTCAGTTACCTGGCCCCCGCCCTCATTTATAATATAATATTTTTATATCAGTCTTAATAATATAATATATTGTATATACATATGATATTGGTAATAATATTATCATTTTATACAATATAATACTAATAATGCCATATAATAATATTAAATATATGTTATATATTACAGTATAGTGGTATAGTTCAATATGATGATATATAATGCTAATATTGTGCTACGCTAATAATATAATATATTGTATGTACATACAGCTCTCCGAGTCCCCTTCGGGGTGAGAAGGGTGGGATATAAATGTAGTAAATAAATGTAGTAAATGAATAAATAAATAATTTTAGAACTTAGGCTCGCCTAGAGTCTGAAATGACTTAAAGGCACACAACAACAACAATCTTAATTAACCTGACTATTTCATTGGCTAGAAGCAGGCCCACACTTCCTATTGAAATCCTGATAGGTTTATGTTGGTTAAAATTGTTTTCATTTTTAAATATTGTATTATTCTTTCATTTTTATTATTGTTGTTTTGCACTACAAATAAGACATGTGCAGTGTGCATAGGAATTTGTTCGTATTTTTTTTTTCAAATGATAATTCGGCCCCTCAACCGTCTAAAGGATTGTGGACTGGCCCTCTGCTTAAAAAGTTTGGGGACCCCTGCCCTAGAACTTCCATTTGAGGGCCACTGACCCCACTTCAGGAACTCTCCAACTGAGTTGCAGACTGAAAGGAAGCCCTCCTTAGTTTTAAATAAAGACCAGCAAATGCCCAAGGAAAGCAAAGGGAAGGGGAAGAGGTGGCACCAGAGAGACAGCCGGACACCCCGAAACTGAAGACAGGATCTTGAAGACTTTAGACCAGAGTGCGATATGCAAAGCTTCACAAGACATTGCAGAAAAGGTGCTGCCTTGGGGAGGAAGGTGAGGGGCTGGGAGGGGGCGCACCTCCCCTATTTGTCCCTCCCTTCCCTCCTTATGTCTTCTTCGCAGGTGTGATTGGCGGAGATGAGAGACAGAGACTTCTTGGTGTTGGCTCCTCAGCTATGGAACTCCTCCCCAGAGGGATTAGATCTGCTCCCTTCTTCCTGACCTTCCACAAAAAAGTGAAGATGTGGCTCTTTGACCAAGACTTTGAAAATTGAGTGCAATAATTAGATACGAAAGACGTGTAATTGACCTATGGAACAGCCCCAGTCTATGCCTATGGATCACGTGATTTAACTTGTTGTATGGATTCAATTGTTTTTATTGTTTTAATGGTGCGGTTGTTTATATTGTACTATATTTGTTAAGGCATTGCCAATGTTGTGAAGCCGCCTTGAGTCCCCTCCGGAGTTGAGAAAGGTGGGATAAAAGACCTGCAAACAAACAAACAAACAAATTCTGCCTTTCTTCCTTTTCTTCCTTCCTCTTTCCCTTTCTCTCCTTCCTTCCTGCACACACAGAAACACACGATGGCCTTTCCTCCACTGTGGTTTTGGCTCCTGGGTCAATGGGGTCCTTCTGCTGTCCTGGGGCAAGGGTCAGCTGGGTGAGAGGTCCTGAGAGAGCGGCCACTCCCCAGAAGGGCCCTGTCTGCTCTTTCTGGCCAAACCCTTTCCTAGAAAGCTGCTCCCAGCAGACGGGTTCCTCCTTGTCCAGGAGAGGAATCCAGTTACCATGGCAACAACGCACTCGGTTAATAACGAAGCCCCCTCCCTCCCCCCTCCCACCCCAAGGATAGGGCGGGGCCGCAAAAGGGCCGGGAAGGGGACCCCTTAGCCACCCCTTAGCTTACAAACTTCACTTCTTCACTTCACTTCACTTTATTTCTTAATTAGTTGCTCTCCACCAGAGTGCTCCAAGCGACTTACAGTTTAAAATATCATTCCACAATATAAAAACATTCAACATAAAACATTCAACAGTGACTATTTGGCAAATTAAATCTGATTTACTTAAATGCACAGCCAAATAGCCAAGTCTTGAGCGCTTTTACAAAAGGTCGCAACTCCGACATTGCTGTAAGATATGGAGGCAGTGAGTTCCACAGAATTGGAGCAGAGGCCGAAAAGGCTCTACTATGCCTTGTAGCTTCCAGGTGTACCTCCCAAGGGCCCGGTACGTGTAGGAGATTTTCCTGGGAGGATCGAGGTGACCACTGATGGAAAAAAGGAAGGAGGCGGTCCCTAAGATAGAATGGTCCTTGGCCATTTCGAGCTCTAAATGTCAGGATCAGTATCTTGTAAGAGATCCGATGTTCTATTGGTAGCCAATGCAGTTGTTTCAGAATCGGTGTAATATGGGATCTTATAGATGATCCCGCTAGCAGCCTGGCCGCTGCGTTTTGGACCATTTGGATCTTCTGGGTTTTTGTCTTCGGAAGGCCGGCATATAAGGCGTTACAATAATCCAGCCTAGTGGTGACTGTTGCATGGATGACCGTTGCCAATGCTTCTGTCGAGAGGTAGAATGCCCATTTCCTTGCCTGGTGAAGATGAAAAAAGGCCTGCTTGCTTATGGCAGTGATCTGGGCCTCCATTGTCAGCGATGAGTCCAACACAACCCCAAGGCTTTTAATAGTCGCAGATGGAACCAGAACTTCCCCATCGAGATCAGGCAGTGACTGGATTAACTCTGGTGGCTGGCCAGGCCAGAGTATCTCAGTTTTCGCAGGATTCACTTTTAGTCTACTCGCTCGCAGCCAACTCATCACAGTTCTCAGGAATCGTGGTTGTCCCAGGTTCAAGACGCAAGAGTAGCTGGGCATCATCTGCATACTGGTAGCACTCTATGCCAAATCTCCGCACTAGTCCAGCAAGTGGTCGGATGTAGATGTTAAATCAACACTTCCTGTTGTGACTCAGCCTTTGCCTTTGTGTGACTCTGATGAGGATTCTGGGTTATATGTGCATAATGATGGGATTCAGCAGATCCAGGATGAATTTGAAGATGGCTCTGATGCTGGGAATTATAGGGTCCAGGTGCAGAGTGTTCCTGCTGTGGGAAATGAAGGGCAGGGAGTTGTTCCCATGGGAAGAAATGAGGAGGTTGTTTCTGATGATGGATTTCAGGTGCTAGAAGCAGAAAGGGAGGGTAGCTCTTTGCCTCCACCTGATAACACTAACGAGCTCAGCGGCTTCGAGACTGGAATTTAGAGGGTTGCGTAGAAGTCTTCGAATAGCTAATAAACGGGAGGTCAAAGGGAAAAGGAAGACCTTTATGCCATGCTTTTAAAACAGTCTGCTGAAAGAGAGATCTCTGTCAATGCAACTTCATCGCTTGATCAAGAAGCAAGTCTGCTTTCCTATACCAAGTTTGCTTTCCTGGATTCTCATGTGGAGATATCCTGGTTGCTGGGACTTGTGGCTTCTATGAAAAGGACCTTGTTTCATGCTCCATGTTTCTATGGACTTATTGCTTACAGCCTTGTTTTGTACCTATCTTTTGGAACTGAACTTTTCCCTTTTATGAACTATCTTTTTCCTATTTTCTAAATAAACTACAAAAGACTACATTCTGTGTGTGGCTTGGTGTCTTTAGCAAGGTGAAGCTAACCTGAGGTGCGACACCTCCTGCCTTTGGCCCCAACGAGGGTCAGACCAAGAGCCATGCATCCCTCAGGGCTTCCTAAAAATAAACCCGCCTTACTGGTTCTCCTGTCCTCAAGGTGGGAGCAACTGGGGCTGAGGCTGGCTGCCATCCCCAGCATATGCATTGCCAATCCGAGGGTTTGCAAAATCCAGTTTGCTGTGGGGTCTGCTCTGCTCTTCGCCTTCAACCCATCTTCTGCCTCCACAGCATTTGCTACTCTGGGTCACCAAAGTGAAACGTCCCAGAGAAGGAATAATAGAGCATAGAAAATAGAGTTGAAGGGATCCCCCAGGGACAGGGTCATCCAGTCCAGCCCCTTCTGCCAGGAAGGAAGACACCATCAAAGCCCTCCCAACAGACAGCCATCCAGCCTCTGCTGTGGCCACCAGAGACTGAATAGCCCTTCCTCTGGGCTTCTGGACACCATGGGACCATGCCCCACCCAAGAGTTGCACAGCTGGACAGACACCCCACCATAAGGGCCAAGGGCATAGGGTTTCTCCTGGGTGATAGATGCAGATGCCTTTGGCATGAAGCCTTGTTCCAGCTGATGGTGGTTCAATGGGGCCCTGCCTTATGTGACTTCAGCCACACAGAAGCCGCGGGTTCAGGGTCCCAGCGTGCCTTAGCTCTGAATGTCCGAATCAGACCCAAACAGGGTGAGAGCAAGGATCAGAGGTTTTATTAACTTTTGAGAGAAGGCACTCTCACATCAGACATAAAGGCAATGGATACATACAGAGACATTGATAGAGACTTGACAGCAGTTCAAAGAAAAGACTTTTTCCACTTTGATGCAAGTTAGATTTGTGCTCTGATTGATGGAAACACACCGTCCGCTGCTGGGGCTGATTGGTTTCCTTCTCAAGCAGGAAATTTAATAAACTGTCATTCTTCATCTTGAAGTTAGTGGTAGTTTTCCATGCCTGTCTCCTTTGGGTGTTTAAGGAAAAGAATGTGGGCAAGGTCTGGGGCTGACGGGGTTTGAAGGGTCTAATCCTGTCAGCCGGGATCTCACAATTGGGTCCGGCTGAGGGAACAATGGGTGCCAAACCACCTTGATGGGAGAGACAAAGGACGGGCCCTGCATGACTCAGTGACCTTTCAGACAGGTTTGAATGGATCCCTTGTTGGGTGGAAGCGTTCACTGTTGGCCAGGAAGGATGGGTCCTGGGAGACTAACTGCCCAGAGGAGTGATGGGATTGGCCCTTGTGCCCGCTCTGGGCACTTGTGCAACTGTGTCTCTGGGGAAGGTCATCAGTTGGTGGGACCCTCCATGGCCATCTGATCGGGCCCCTCTGGATTGTGGGTTTTGGGGTCCCGGTTTTCAATAATAATAATAATAATAATAATAATAATAATAGGAGCCCCCCGTGGCGCAATGGGTTAAACTCTTGTGCTGGCAGGACTGCTGACCAAAAGGCTGTGGTTCAAATCCGGGGAGTGGGGTGAGCTCCCATCTGTCAGATCCTGCTTCTCACGAGGGGACAGGATGGTAAAACATCCGGGCATCCCCTGGGCAATGTCCTTGCAGAGGGCCAGTTCTCTCACACCAGAAGCCACTTGCAGTTTCTCAAGTTGCTCCTAACATGATGATGATGATGATGATGATGATGATGATGATAATAATAATAATAATAATAATAATAATAATAGTAGTAGTAGTAGTAGTAAAATAAAATGCAGACTCTGCAAGGAAACCGACGAAACCATTGATCATATCCTCAGCTGCTGTAAGAAAATTGCACAGACAGACTACAAACAGAGGCACAACTATGTGGCCCAAATGATTCATTGGAACTTATGCCTCAAGTACCACCTCCTAGCAGCAAAGAACTGGTGGGATCACAAACCTGCAAAAGTATTGGAAAATGAGCACGCAAAAATACTGTGGGACTTCCGAATCCAGACTGACAAAGTTCTGGAACACAACACACCAGACATCACAGTTGTGGAAAAGAAAAAGGTTTGGATCCTTGATGTTGCCATCCCAGGTGTCAGTCGCATTGACGAAAAACAACAGGAAAAACTCAGCCGCTATCAGGACCTCAAGATTGAACTTCAAAGACTCTGGCAGAAACCAGTGCAGGTGGTCCCGGTGGTGATGGGCACACTGGGTGCTGTGCCAAGAGATCTCAGCCGGCATTTGTAAACAATAGACATTGACAAAATCACGATCTGCCAACTGCAAAAGGCCACCCTTCTGGGATCTGCACGCATCATCCGAAAATACATCACACAGTCCCAGACACTTGGGAAGTGTCTGACTTGTGATTTTGTGATACAAAATCCAGCATATCTATCTTGTTTGCTGTGTCAAACAATAAAATAATAATAATGGTATTACCTGCCTGTCTCTGTGGTTCGAGGCGGGGTACATCATCATTAAAAGAAGAGATAAAACACTATTAAAAGACATATACCTGGAAGAACAAGCAGGTGTCAGAGGCCTTGCCACCTGGTCCTCTCGTCTTCCAAGAACTCCCAGGAGTGGCTAACAGAAGGCCCGGCCTCCTTCTTGGATCCGTCTCTATGCAAAGCTCGTGGAGAGAAGCCATGGAGGGGTGTGCGTACCAGGAATGAGGTTCCTCTTACGACTGAGGCATGCCTTTCCTTGAAACGTGATGAGCAAACGAACCCAAAGGGTGCTCACCAATGCGTCGTCTTCATCATGGAAGGAAGTGACAAGTGGAGTGCCGCAGGGCTCCGTCCTGGGCCCGGTTCTGTTCAACATCTTTATTAACGACTTAGACGAAGGGTCAGAAGGCACGATCATCAAGTTTGCAGACGACACAAAACTGGGAGGGATAGCTAACACTCCAGAAGACAGGAGCAGAATTCAAAACGATCTTGACAGACTAGAGAGATGATTGGCCGAAACGAACAAAATGAAGTTCAACAGGGACAAATGCAAGATACTTCACTTCAGCAGAAAAAATGGAAATCAAAGAGACAGAATGGGGGACGATGCCTGGCTTGACAGCAGGACGTGTGAAAAAGATCTTGGAGTCCTCGTGGAGAGGAAGATGAACATGAGCCAACAATGTGATGCGGCTGCTAAAAAGCCAATGGGATTCTGTCCTGCATCAATAGGGGAATAGCGTCTAGATCCAGGGAAGTCCTGCTCCCCCTCTTTCTATTCTGCCTTGGTCAGACCACACCTGGAATCACACTGTGTCCCATTCTGGGCACCACAGTTGAAGGGAGATGTTGACAAGCTGGAAAGCGTCCAGAGGAGGGCGACTAAAATGATTAAGGGTCTGGAGAACAAGCCCTATGAGGAGCGGCTTAAAGAGCTGGGCATGTTTAGCCTGCAGAAGAGAAGGCTGAGAGGAGACATGATAGCCATGTACAAATACGTGAGGGGAAGTCATAGGCAGGAGGGAGGGAGCTTCCTTTCTGCTGCCCTGCAGACTAGGACACAAGGGAACAAGGGCTTCAAACTACAGGAAAGGAAGGAGATTCCACCTGAACATCAGGAAGAACTTCCTCACTGTGAGAAGGGCTGTTCACCAGTGGAACTCTCTGCCCCGGGCCGTGGTGGAGGCTCCTTCTTTGGAGGCTTTTAAACAGAGGCTGGATGGCCATCTGTCGGGGGTGCTTTGAATGCGATTTCCTGCTTCTTGGCAGAATGGGGTTGGACTGGATGGCCCATGAGGTCTCTTCCAACTCTACTATTCTATGATTCTATGATTCTATGTCCCATGGAACCCCTCCGGGAGGAATCCGTCCAGAAATGGGGATCTACCGTCTCAGTTGCATCCGGTTCTTGCCCATCCCTTGCCAGGTTGCGCTTTTGTCTCTTAGGAAACATGAACCGGGGCCTTTCTGGTGTTTTAAATTTTTGTTCCCTGGGGCACACAGCTCTCCCTTCCAAGTCTTTGCACAGTCAACAGAAATGTATTTGGTAGTTTTCTTGTCCTGCTTTGCTGGACACTGAGAAACTCAAAAGTGCCAAGTCCAAGATGGGATTCCAGGTTTCCAATGAGCACCAGTTCCAGTAAATGCACAGGAATTGGGCCGGATGAAGGCCTGTGTTACGTATTGCGATGACATCAAAGAAGACGGGTGGAATTAATTAAAGCAGAAAAGGAAAACATGCCACAAGGCAGAAGTGGTGGCCTGAATCCCCTTTATTTGTCCTTGCAAACGAATGGAATCTGTGAATGGAATTTGCCTCGATGTTGACTCACCATTCAGTAAGTGATTCAATGGACGGACTTAGTCAGGACAAGCCGACACGAACACGTTGCTCTTTCCATCTAAGTCGGCCTTTCAAGTCTGTGAATTTGGCCACGATGGAAATACTCAGTTGGCTCCTAGGGGTTTGCAAAGCCCGGGGGAGAAACCCTGCTTTGGGATACATTTTTTTTTCAGGTTCTATCAAAGTCACTGGAATTAGATGCAGCAGAAGGTCCGCACTTGTCTTGAAGGTGAAGTTGTGCATGCAGCACCATTGTGCATCGTGATTAGAGGCTAGTGCACAATGCACAGGGCCATGCCTGTGCATTTGGCTCAATATTTGCAGCAGTTGTGCAATATTTGCAGGTGAAGTTGTGCATGCAGCACCATTGTGTATTGTGAGATCGGTGCACAATGCACAGGGCCATGCCTGCGCATTTAGCTCAATATTTGCAGCAGTTGTGCAATATTTGCAGGTGAAGTTGTGCATGCAGCACCATTGTGTATTGTGAGATCGGTGCACAATGCACAGGGCCATGACTGCACATTTGGCTCAATAGTTGCAGTAGTGTTTAAGTTGCCTAAAGCCACCATTTAACAAAAGGATGAGTGGCACCTTTGACAGGCTGGACCCTGAGAGATCCTTTGCTAATGAGCATTAATAATATATCTATAAATACGAGAATGATGAGTTAGACCTGGACACACAAGGTGAGCAAATACTGTTAGGTAAATTGTGGCACGCATCGAGGGAGAGAGCAGCAATGACCATAAGCCTCTAATCTGTGCCAAGTACGCCTGTCGGTCTGGCCAAGTTCAAGTCTTTAAAGAAAGAAAACACCCGGCAAGAAATACATGCACATATGCATACATGTGCATGTTCATGCATATAGAAAACCACACACACATGATGTAGAATGACACCCGATTAGAAGTATGTAAGATATGGAACAATGACCTATTAGCAGACAAAATGCAAGTGCTGAGTGACAGTATAAAGCAGGGGTCCTCAAACTTTTTAAGTGGAGGGCCGATTCACAGTCCCTCAGACTGTTAGGGGGCCGGACTAAGATGAAATAGTCCAAAATTAATATTGTTGTTATTGTGTGCCTTCAAGTCATTTCTGACTTAGGTCAACCCTAAGTCTAAAGTTTAGGACAGAGGCCAGGTCAATTACCTTGGAGGGCCACACCCGGCCCACGGGCCTTAGTTTGGGGACCCCTGATCTAGATGATCCCACAAGACCATAGGTAAGCAAAGAGACCTCCAAAGACCATCTAGATGATCTCATGAGACCATAGGTAAGCAAAGAGACCTCCAAAGACCATCTAGAGGGTCTAATAAAAACATAGGAAAGGAAAGGGACCCTCAAAGGCCATCTAGACAGTCTCATAGGACCACAGGTAAGGAAAATGACCTCCAAAAGCCATCTAGATGGTCTCATAAGGCCGTAGCTAAGCAAAGAGACCTTTAAAGACCATCTAGACAATCTCATAAGACCATAGGTAAGCAAAGAGACCTCCAAAGACCATCTAGATGGTCTCATAAGACCATTGGTAAGGAAAGGGATCCTTAAAGGCCATCTAGATGATCTCATCAGGCCATCAGAAGACCATAGATAAGGAAAGGGACCCTCAAAAACCATCTAGATGGTTTCATAACACCATAGGTAAGGAAAGGGCCCCCCAAAGACCATCTAGACAATCTCATAAAACCATAGGTAAGGAAAGTGACCTCCAAAAGCCATCTAGATGGTCTCATAAGGCCGTAGATAAGCAAAGAGACCTTCAAAGACCATCTAGACGATCTTATAAGACCATAGGTAAGCAAAAAGACCTCCAAAGACCAGGTAGGCTTAGGTCAACCCTAAGTCTAAAGTTTAGGACAGGGGCCAGGTCAATGACCTTGGAGGGCCGCATTTGGCCCACGGGCCTCAGTTTGGGGACCCCTGGTATAAAGAATCCTGCAAAAGAGGTTCAATAGGATGCACTAACTTTGTGCCAAGCGGCGTTGTGACATCCTCTTTCCACAAATAAGAAATTGTGTGCTTGTTTTCTTCCTTCCTAAGCCAGGGTTTTTTTTTGTCTTGAGAGACTAGGACACTTTTGGGGTATCCGGGACTCAGGTGGCACCACTCATTCCTCACTTGGCACACGGGGCTCCATGCTCCTCCATGTTCCCAATTGAGGGACCCAGAGAGCACGGATGATGGATGGACAATGCGTGTTGACCTTTGCTGTCTGCTTTCGAGCTAGACAGGCAATGGGACATCTGAGATGTCTATTCGGGACCATCAAACAGAGTCCTCCTCCAGAGGAGACCTCCAGATGAAATCACAAGCCCTTCAGGAAGCTATCTTATCAAGTGATGATGGTTTTTGAGTCACCCTGGCCTGGCCGGGCAGAGGTGGAGAAACAGGTCATGAAGACACAGGCTCGCAGTCTGGGGGTTCTCCTGGACTCATTGCTGAGCCTGGAGCCCCAGGTTTCGGCGGTGGCCAGGGGAGCATTTGCACAACTCAGATTTGTGCACCAGCTGCGCCCGTTCTTTGGGAGGTCTGACTTGGCCAGAGTGGTCCACGCTCTGGTTACAACCCGTTTGGATTACTGCAATGCACTCTACTTGGGGCTGCCTTTGAAGATGGCCCGGAAGCTCCAATTAGTACAACAGGCGGCATACAGGGCGGCATACAGGGAGCGTACTACTCCCTTGTTAAGCCAGCTCCACTGGCTGCCGATATGTTACCGAGCCCAATTCAAAGTGCTGGTTTTGACCTACAAAGCCCTAAACGGTTCTGGTCCAACTTACCTATCTGAACGTATCTCCTCCTATGAACCATAAAGAACGCTAACATCATCTGGAGAGGCCCTGCTCAGGCACAGCTGGTGGGAACGAGGGACAGGGCCTTCTCAGGGGTGGCTCCTCGGTTGTGGAACGCGCTCCCCAGTAACACCCGGCAGGCCCCGACCCTTCTAGGCTTCAGAAAGAACGTTAAGACATGGCTTTGTGCACAAGCATTTAATGAGTAAGTACTATATTGACATGGTCTGAACTAAGGTATATGTGCAAGGGTTTGGTTTTTTTTGGAAGAATGGAAGTAATTAATTATATGTTTTAAAACTTGAATAATGTATTTTATGGATTATTGTTAATGGTTTTAAATATGTTGTTGTTTTTTACTGATTTTATGCGGCATTGAATTTTGCCAGTTGTTGTAAGCCGCCCTGAGTCCCCACAGGTGAGAAGGAAGGGGTAGAAATGTTGTAAATAAATAAATATTCCTCTTTCCTCTAAAGGCCCCAGATAAAATCATAGATGCTGGAAGAGACCACATGGACCATCTACTCCATCCCTTCTGCCATGCAGGAATAGCACCATCAAAGCCCTCCCGAGAGATGGCCACCCAGCCTCTGTTTAAAAGCCTCCAAGGAAGGAGCCTCCACTGGACTCCAAGGCAGAGAGTTCCACTGCTAAGCAGTCTTCTCACAGTCAAAAAGTTCTTCCTCATGTTCAGGTGGAATCTCCTTCCCTGTAATTTGAACCCATGGCTCCACTGAGTCCTAGTTCCCAGGGCAGCAGAAAACAATCCTGTTCTCTTTCACATATTCATACATGGCTCCTCTCATGTCTCCTCTCCACTTTCTCTTCTGCAGGCTAAACAACCCAGCTCCTTAAGATGCTCCTCATTGGGATTATTCGTGATCTCCAGGCCTTTGAACCTGGGGGACGATGCCTGGCTTGACAGCAGTGTGTGCGAAAAAGACCTTGGAGTCCTCGTGGGGAGGAAGGTGAACATGAGCCAACAATGTGATGCAGCAGCAAAAAAGCCAATGGGATTCTGGCCTGCATCAAGAGGGGAATAGCGTCTAGGTCCAGGGAAGTCCTGCTCCCCCTTATTCTATTCTGCCTTGGTCAGACCACACCTGGAATCACACTGTGTCCCATTCTGGGCACCGCAGTTGAAGGGAGATGTTGACTCTAAGCTGGAAAGCGTCCAGAGGAGGGCGACTAAAATGATCAAAGGTCTGGAGAACAAGCCCTATGAGGAGCGGCTTAAAGAGCTGGGCATGTTTAGCCTGCAGAAGAGAAGGCTGAGAGGAGACATGAGAGCCATGTACAAATACGTGAAGGGAAGTCATAGGGAGGAGGGAGGGAGCTTGTTTTCTTCTGCCCTGCAGACTAGGACGCAAGGGAACAAGGGCTTCAAACGACAGGAAAGGAAGGAGATTCCACCTGAACATCAGGAAGAACTTCCTCACTGTGAGAAGGGCTGTTCGGCAGTGGAACTCTCTCCCCCGGGCCGTGGTGGAGGCTCCTCCTTTGGAGGCTTTTAAGCAGAGGCTGGATGGCCATCTGTCGGGGGTGCTTTGAATGCGATTTCCTGCTTCTTGGCAGAATGGGGTTGGACTGGATGGCCCATGAGGTCTCTTCCAACTCTACTATTCTAGGATTCTATGATTCTAGTCACCCTCGTCCTCTGGACACCGTCCAGCTTGTCTGCAGGTATTTTTCCACGAGAGGCTGAGTCAGTCCGCGTGGCGTCCAAAGCCCCTCGAGGGCAAGGCTGGGCCTGGGAGTGTCTCCTCCTGCGTCACCATCACCGGCAGGAATCCCTGATTCATTCTCAGAGGAGGACGCGGACGGACGGGCGGGCGAGGACAGCCACTCCTGGCCCAGCAGAAAGGGAGACACCAGGGAAGCCCCACACACACATGCAGCCTTGCATGCACCTCAAGGAGCAACATTTGCTGGTTGCCAGGAGGGAGGCCTGAGATACAAGGCTTTGCCAAGCTGTGCTGAGCTGGAGTTTTTCCTTGGCTCTCGGGCCCTTCTGTGTGCAAAAGACAAGGCCCTGCAAGAGAGATCGCTCCTGGCCACATGAGAAAGGGCCTCCTGCTGCTTTGTGTTGTGGTAATCTCTGAGTGGTTAGACTCAATTAAACCCTCTCTGGGGGAAAGTCCACCAAAAATCAGCAGAGTAGCAAAAGCAAAGCTTCCAAATGCAGCAGTTACTTATACGGGGTGAGCAAAGAGAAGCCTTTGACCATTCAGGATTGCAATGGAGTGCAGAGTCTCAGTAAAAGTTCAAAAAGTATTTATTCAGGTAAAAAGAACTCCATTGTAGATAGAAAGGCTTTGGAGCTGTCTAGTCTACTCTAGACTGGTTTCTAAGGAAAAATAAGAAAGGAAAAATAAAAAAACATCTAAATAGTTACATCTTGCCAGGAGGGATGGCGAGATGCTTCTTGTTAGCTAGAAGAACCAAGGGAGAAGAAGAGAAAACCAAAATGGTTCTGTTGTCGACCGCACTTTAGGGGATCGGGCCCTTAAGGAGAGACCCGATCCGGTCCTTGAGGGAACGGACCTTGGCGAAGCCAAAAGGAGAATATAAGCCGCAATACAACCTGAAGCCTGAAATGAAGAAGGTCCGCCAAGGGTGAAGGAAAATCCGCCAAGGAGTCTTTATTGAGCAATTCAGCTGAAAAGGACGCTAATAGCGATCATTCAATCTACTAGCGTAACATATGTTTCAAATAAAGCCATATTTATACAATGTTTCGGTCTGACAGCCCTTTGAATTTCCCGCCCCGCTTCCCCGCCCATCTGATCGCGGATAGGCTGGGAGGTTGAATGAGGCGGGCTTTCGTTTCCCGCCTTGCCTTGCTGGCCCAATGGGGAGCCGCTTTTTGTCCCCACTCGGGCCAATCAGAGAGGAGGAGGCGGGAGCTATTAAAACAATGAAGTGACCGGACAGGAAATATCAGATTAATCCTGGCCCGGCCGATTTCTAAAGGAATTAATGGCACCCATCAAGGATGTCCGGGGTCCTGTCACGTTCACAGATTTTAGATATGTCTTTGGGGTGTCAGACGGGAAGTAAAGAAGGGTGGTGATGAGCCGTCATTGACGGGCTCCACAGGGGTGCCTTCCTGAGGCGTCCTGGCCTGGGATATGACAATGTTTGCCTTGGGGGCGAGTCACCTTTTGGGTGACTCAAGCCCTATATTGTCCATGCGATCGGAATGGGATTGGATTAAACGGTGGCAGATTATCCTTTTGTTTTTGGGAAGGGAGGTCTGGGTCATAGGGCTAAGGTTCACGTTGGGGTCATAATATTTCCCATCTGATTTCATGATTTGACAATTATATGGGATAGAATGAAAATTAAAATAAAGTTGGAACATAAACCCTGCTGGGAAAAATACATATTTTCTGGGGATCCCAAGGAGTACAAATACATATAGGCAGATAGATAGATTTCAAGGAAATAAAGGAGAATCCATAAAGGTGGGTGACATTGCATAAAGGGGAATCATGAATGATATAAACAATAGAAAACATTTGATAAGAACGAAGTTTACAACATCTGGGGGACCCAATATAGAAGTGGAGTTCTAGCAGCATGATTTCACAATTCATGAAGTTAGCCCAACGATTAGAAGTTCATACAACAGTGAGTCATGAGAGTGTCCAAGTACATAGAATATGAAAATTCACAAATACATGAGGAAAAAGAGTTCATAAGGAATCCATAGAGATGGCATGGGGAAGGGGCACATGTGGGTTGTAGTCTTTGGAAGTATAAGATTTCATAAGTCCAGGGATAGGTCTGGGGAAGGGTGTTCTTCTCCTTCATAAAATTATGAAGGTATGAATGAAACGTGGAGGGCATCCGTCCGGGCACCCCCTGGCAGCTGTAGAGAGGGTAAGGGTTCTTGGAGAACTATGTTTCCCCAGCGAGAGAGCGATCCCCCCATCCCCAGTTCACAGAAAGGGGCTAGGGATCTCTTAAAACCATTCCGCGAGTCGCGGGGAGAGGAAAGTCCGGGATAAGGCAGCAGTTTGGCTTGAAAGGAGCAGTCGGTCCCGTTTGACAGTCAGCTGTTGAGGTGCCGAAAACTGGACCGATTCCGGTTCCGCTGGTTGTCTTCGAGTCAGGAGCCTTAGAAAGGGTTAGGTCTAAAAGAGGAGTGTTCTAGGGGTAATTTTGATAAAGATATGAGCCAATTTATATCGTCCGCCATGTTAATCTATGGCGGAGAAACCTCAGCCGGAGTTAAAGGGACGCGAGAGAGAGAGAAATTGCAGGCAAAGGAAGGAGTCAGAGAAAGATACAAAATAACCAGATAGAGAGTGTTATTGTTAAAATAAATGCTACTTTTATTGGGGGATTTTGTTACATAGTTCAGGGAAGGGGAAAGTGAAATAAAAAGATCTCTTAATAATAGTCTGCTGCGGTCCCGTTCCGTTCCTTTGGTGAGCGATCCACGGAACTCTCCGCTGCGTTTTCAAATCAATTTGAAAGCCGGGGTGACGGTCATCAGTTCCAACCTCATGGTCCAGTTTATTGGGGCCATAAAACATTCTGACCAATGAGACGTTAGTGTCCCTAAAGATTCACATTTCTACTAACTCCAAAGTAAGGGATGTGATGCACACAGGATAGAGTGAAATACAGTAAAGCTTATCTGGGCATGCTTTGGAAACAGGGAAAGGATTCCCTCAATCTAACTCTATCATCTATCTAACTACATCTAGACTTGAGTAGTCCAGGGTGATTCCCAACACTTTGCCCCTCAGCCTTCAAACAACACCTGACGTTCTACATTATCTCTGTGAGCGGGGCATTGTCCCCTTCAGGACACTCAGGGCCTGGGTTGGCCTTCCGTACATGCACATTCCCCCGTGAAAGTCTTGGAAACTTTGTCCTAGCTAGCCCAGAACGTTTGCATGTGGTTCAAAGCTGCAGAAGCGGAAGTATGCTTCCTAACTGTGAGAGTTGTTCAGCAGTGGAACTCTCTGCCCCGAAGTGTGAGGGAGGCTCCTTCTTTGGAGGCTTTTCAGCAGAGGCTGGATGGCCATCTGTTGGGGGTGCTTTGAATACAATTTCCTGCTTCTTGGCAGAATGGGGTTGGACTGGATAGCCCACAAGGTCTCTTCCAACTCTATTATTCTATGATTCTATAAATAAAATAAATAAAAATAAATTAAAATAAAATAAATAAAAATAAAATAAATAAAAATAAAACTGTGTTATCGAACACAGTACTCCCCACCCCTATGATTTACAGTTCTCCAAGGGCACTGGAACAAAACATGATTTTATAATTTGTTGTTGAAGGCTTCCATGGATGGAATCACTGGGTTGCTGTGAGATTTTTGGGCTGTATGGCCATATTCCAGTAGCATTCTCTCCTGATGTCCTCTGAACAAACCTCTGAGGATGCCAGCCACAGATACAGGTGAAATGTCAGGACAGAATGCTTCTGGAACACAGCCATACACACTGTTTTTTAATTTCTTCACTAAAGTTCCACATTTCCTGAAAAGAAGGAGACCAGCAGAGAGGCCAGCAGATGCAGCTCTCCTGTCAAGTTCATTTTCAGTTTCAGTTTTCTAACGGCAGGCTCTGCCGGGATCCACGCTCGGCCAAAGTGAAGAAAAGCCTCTGTTCCTTGCGTTCATCCCATCGGTGTCCCATTTGGTCCTTTGGAAGCTTGACACACCGAGCTCCGAATCTGTGGTTCTTGCTGAGCTGAAATGACTTGGCACGACCCCATTGTGGGATTTGGGCCAATAATGATTTGCTCTTGTAGAGGGTTCAGTTCTGTCCCTTGTACTTTGTAGTGTGATGTTCCCAGGAAGCAACTAGACACGGGGAACATGAGTCAGGCAAGAAGAGCTCTGTTGCATCAGCCATCCGAGTCTCAGGATCTCTTGTGGCTTCTTGGCCAAGTGCAGGGCTTCCTTCCCAGTTGCAGAGATGGCCTTTGAAAACCAAAAATGAGGAAAGGAGCACCTTTAAGACTAACTAGTTCTATTATAGAATGAACTAAAAGGAGGACATAAACCTCCTTCTTGTCATATAGTACTGAACAGTATCCAGGGCTCAGGGGCCATTTGGTAGGGCATCCAAAAAGTGGGTCTGTATCTACACCCATGAAAGCTCTTGCAAAAATGGTCTCCTAGACGCTGCTACATTCCTTTCCTCCTTTTTATTCTGCAAGAAACTAACAGGATTTATTTCTTTGGAAGCGCTCTGAATTGGAAGCCCAAATTGTGCTTATTTATTTATTTATTTATAGTATTTATATTCCGCCCTTCTTTCTCACCTTGAAGGGGACTCAGGGTGGATCACATTATATACATATAGGGCAAATATTAAATGCCCATCTATACATAGAACCAAGACAGAGACAGACGCAGAGGCAATTTAACCTTCTCCTGAGGGGATGTTCGATTCTGGCCACGGGGGGAGCAGCTGCTTCATCATCCACTGTGACAGCACTTCCTCATTCCAACGTCGTAAATTAGTTAAACTTGCCTCCCCACTTTATAAGTGGTACCTTATTTCCTACTTGATAGATGCAACTATCTTTTGGGTTGCTAGGTCAACACCGAGCAGGGGCAATTTTTTATTTTTTTAATTGACGGGTGTTAACCCCGCCATGGGCTGGTCTCGAACTCATGACCTCATGGTCAGAGTGATTTAATAATCATAATAATAACTTTATTTTTATACCCCGCCTCTATCTCCCCAAAGGGGACTCAGGGCAGCTTACATGGGGCCAAGCCCGAATAAAAACAATAGCAATATAAAACACAGCAATAACAAAAACATGCACAATTTAAAAAATTTAAACATTAGCCAGTAAAAAACAAGAACTAATAAAAAGAATGCAGCAGGCTGCTCACCAGCCTGTGCCACAGCCCGGCCCCTAAGATACTGACCAACTGTGCTAAGATACTGACCAACTGACCAACTGACCAGCTCTCCCTTGACCTTTGCTAGCCTCAGGAAAAGGAAAGGACCCTTTGGCTCTGGCAGGGAAATCAGGCTGCAGGGAGGGATGCAGCGGGACAGAAGAACAGGTTCCTATTCTTAGTCCAAAAACAACAGCAATAACAACAGCAGCACCACCAACAATGACAACACAATGGCCCCCTCCCCAGACATCGCTGTGGTTTGCGGCTGCATATCGAACGGTCCTTTCCTGAGCCCGTCTTGGATTCTCCGGAGGCGCTTCTCATCCCAGATCTCTCTGAGCTGCAAGGATTTTTTCAGAAAGTAATTATCGAAACAGCCAGACTCCCTTGGGCTAATGGGCCTTGTAATTACTTTTGCGGGTGGCGCTTCTCTATCTCTCTGGGTTTGTGGGATGGCAGCCTCGTTCCATGGAAAGCCACCTGGGAACAGCAGCCAAAGGCTTGTGGGCCGGCACCGGGTGCTGCGAGACCAGCACCGCTTTGGGACCCTCTCCTGGTCCCAAACAGGTAGAGACTGCGTTACATTTGCCAGTGAACAGACAGTATTAAAATATTTGCATCCCATCCGGCATAACAAGAGCTTATGGGGGCTTGCAATTAAATCCAGATAATAAGGAGTAATTTTAAAGCATATTAAGCGAGATGGAAATTTAAAGCCATGTCCATATTAGATAACGGCGTTAGGCTGCAAAGGCTTTACCACAGCACCATCTTTTGACTTGGCAGCAGAATGGAAGCAATGCTGTTGCCCAACACGGCACCCCCATCCCTGGGATTTGTAGTACATCAAGTACAACCACATGTAACCAGATGAAATCATTCTCTCTCTCCATTATCCAATGGGTCCCCGAGACCTCCTAATGGACCTTCAGCAACAGACTCCAAAACCAATCTCCCATATATATATACTAGTTGTGCCCTGCCACACGTTGCTGTGGCCCATTGGAATTGCACTGAATAGCTCTGGTTTTTGGGGTTTTTTAGGCCCTGTGGAGGTTCATGACGTGATATTTTGTGGTTTCAACCTCGAGGCATGGATGATGGATTGTGTTGTGAAATTTCGAGGTTGGGGAGTGTTTAGTTTTGTTGTTTTGCTCGGTGCCAGGATTCCATCACTCTTTCATATATATAGATATGTAATGAAGTACGAATTTTTGGTTTACAGATGTTATGTTTAATTGTGTGTTTTTTTAAGTATTGCAGTTACTGCGTCTCAGCACTCAGAGGCTGGTTGCCATGGAGAAGTAGGCGGAGCCAACTGCTGTTTAGTTGAAGAAGTGCAGAGTTTAAAAAGAGTCAGTCTGTGCTCTGATGAGGCACAGGGAAGAGTGATCCTAGGTTGATGGGATCAAGGGGACTCAATTGTTCATTTTGAGTCAGTTTAAAATAAGTTTGGTGACTTGTTTAATGTAGTCTGTGTCCTGGTAAGGAACAGCGAATCTGTGATCGTATATCACAGGGGTGACTGCGGTTTAAAAGCAGCAGAGAAAGAAGTGACACTTTAGAGAGTTTAACTCATCTCATTCTAGTATTGTAACTGTTAAATAAAATACCTCTGAGAAACAATATTGTAACCACTAAGCTCTGTGCCTGAATAAACTTGTTCTTGTTTTTCCAACATCGAAACCTCTGTTGCATATATTATAAACCAAGTTACGTTACCATCTAAAGTGAATTAGAAGAAGAAAGAACAAAAAAGTAAAAGGTCTCCTCCCTGAGTCTTTGGTGGTTGCATCTTTACAAATTGGTGGCAGCGGTAATTAGCTTCTTAAAAATTGGTGGCAGCGGTGGGATAAGAAGATTCCCCCCTGCCTGAAAGAACCTTAGTCGTTCATTAGTCTCCTTTACAATGTATACACACACACACACACACACTACAGAAATGTACTGATTCGGCCTAGCACACATGTGAACGAGGTCCGTAGCAACAGATCTCTTACTCAAGAGCCCCGATTTACCCTTAATGAAATATATCCCTTCCATCTCCTGGAGAAGAGCACCTGCACTTAGGCCAGATTGCTTCTCTGCAAATCTGCCATTTTCCAATACTTCCAATACTTTTCCTCCTTCCCTTCCAACCTGAGAAGAAGGCAAACGACCAGACTTGTGCTTTCCATCCAGATCTGTCGCCCTGGAGATACACCACCCCTGCCCTTCCCAGACCAGCTGTCTGACATAATTTTGGAATATTAGAAGATCTCTTATATAGCAATATTTCTTCTGATAACGTTCTAAAAAATTGAAGGATCTGTAAATGAGAGTTGTTTTCCAGCTTGAAACATCCTGGATCTTCATCAGTCAACAGATGTTGACTTTTCTTCTTAGCAGATATTGGTTTCTTTAACTTTAAAAAAGCACTGTCTTTGACTATGTAAACATGTTGTTTTCCACCAAGAGTTAATCAAGTCAGTAATGTCAACAGTTAAACATTGTCACTGTTCTCATCAAAAACATACAAAGAGTCAGGAATAGAAGATAACATGTGAGGGTTTGTAAAAGAGGCACCATGATGTGATGAGTTGACTGGAAAAGGCATGTGGCGACAGCTGATTGGCTGAGCCAGTCAGGAGCCAGAATTCCGATTGGCTGCTGTCTCTAGCTTACGGTAGAGACAAACGGTTTTAACTGCCACTTTCATCTTGGAGAGGCAGGGGAGCAGCTGACTGGAAATTGGTCAGGAACAAAATGGCTGCCATACTCTCCGAAGCCTGATCATTTATAAGGCTAATGACACATATTTAAATAATATTTAAAGGAACTGTTTATTTTCTATGTTCTCTGTGTGAATTCAAAAGACTGCTATATATATTGTTGCCCTGTTTGAACTTTTGAACTAAAGTAAAGATACTGTTATTTGTTGCACAAGCCTAAGTGACATTTTATTATATTGCAGGGTTTATCTTGATTCAGAAACTGTGATATTTATTTCTACAACCATCAACATAACACACCGCAGTGCATGTTTATTAAAGGCTTAGAAGGTAATAGACTACTGATTAAAAAGGGAAAGATTGTTGCAAGGAGTATCGCCCATAACTGCTGCTGGGCTCCTCCGGACCTCCGTTTGTTCGCAAGACCAACCCCCATGGGACAGCTTTCTGTGGGTCTCTCTGCCGTGTCTTCAACTATATTTTTAGTAATAATTTGGCCCGGAGGGGTGTCACGCTTGGCCTCACTATTATTATTATTACAAATGGCGAGCACCCATTCAAGAATAATTCCAGTTATACTGGAAAGGAAGTTCCCAGAAAAATTAAAAAAAACATAATGGATAATGTATTAAGGGAAAAAACCTAGACAAAATAGGGGACTGGACTAAGAGTGGAATGAAGAAGGAAAAGATAAAGGAGGAATTTGGGGAAATAAAATTGGTTTCATGGTGTTCAGCTAGAGCAATGATATAAGAATTGGGTAAAAAATAATAAAGAGGGAAAGGAACCTAACCAATTTGAACAAATAATACAAAATGGGATACAGATGATTATAAAAAAATTGAAAGGTGTAACTGATGGAATCTATAGAATATTGGGTGGAATAAAAGAGAGAGAGAAAATACCACTCTTAAGGAAATATGGGAGGATGAGTTAGAGGTGAAAATAAATGAAATAAATGAAATTGAATGGTCGCAATTTTGGAAACAAAGGCATTTGAAAAATTTATCAATAAGAGTCAAAGAAATTTGTTATAAGATAATTTGGAAATGGTATTTAACGCCATTAAAAATGTCAAATATTAATAAAAAACCATCCAAAAAATTGCTGGAGAGGCTGTCAGGAAGTAGGAACATATATACATATGTGGTGGCATTGTAAATATGTAAGGAAATTTTGGTATAAAATATTTAAAGAGAGGATATAATGAACATTAAATTGGAAAGAAGCCCTGGTATTGCATTATTATCAATTTATAATAACAATACGATGGATAAAAAAGAAAAAGAAGCAATAACAAATTTATTGACAATAGCAAGATTGCCTATAGCAAGGAACTGGAGAAAAGTAATAAATGTTCAGATTGAAGAATGGTATAAGGAATTATGGAAACTGGCAATAAATGATAAGCTAACATGCAAATTAAAAGTTAAAAGAGGGATATGGGGAAAAAATGATTTTGAGGATGTATGGGGGAAATTTATTGAGAAAGGACTCCAAAAAAGGGATGGAGGGCTCAGGAAGAAATGAGATTTTGGTTAGACAATACATAAGAAGTGGCTCGTGGTGGAAGGGGGGAGACACAGTGGTGAAGAAATGTAGATGGACAAATGTTAACATAATAGTAGATATAAATCAACACTAGATATAAAAGAACAATGCAAGTATTGTATAATATATTATATATCTGCTGATGTCATGATCTCCTATCTTTGACATAGCCGGACAAAGAACAGATGCCAACCATAAAACGGGCCAGCCATAAAACCTCAATTACGCTCTGGTATGTGAGAGCCCCTATATAAATGGGCTAAAGAGAAGATTCTAGTATTCTGTACAATAAAACCTGTTGGATCTACCAGCGTGTGTCTTGGTGCTTTCTTCTGGTGGAAGACTTACCCACATAATAATATAATATAATATAATATAATATAAGTAATTATTACTTAATAAAAAGTAAAAAGTAATTATTGTATGAAAAAATTTTAATTCAATAAAAACTATTTTAAAAAAACAAAAACAAAAACAAATGGCGAGCAGAAGGAGGGGCTGCCCAGAGGCCACCAGACTCTCCTCAGGACAATCCTGGCTGATCTGCAGTGTGACCAAGCACCAGATTTACAACCAATTTCTAGAACATCCCATAAAACCTGTGAATCAACAGCAGTAATGAATCAGAAAGGCACTTTCTGTGCTTCCCGGCTTCTGGTGACTCTTCCCTGTGGGGAACTGGGGCCTTTGGCTGGAATGCGGCTCAAGGCCCGGATCCAGCCAAGTGCCCACTCACACTCACAGTGGGGATTTGCAGAGCACTCCCTTCCTCCTGCCTTCCTATAATCCCCTTTTATGCTGCTTTAACGAGTACAGCTGAAGCAGGCCCAATGCACTGAGCTCATTAGCAGCAAGTGCAAAGACAGGCTTGTCGATTCTGCCTCCGTCTTCTCCTAAACGGAGACAAATCCAGGCTCAAAAAGAAGGGGCAACGGTCAGAAATCAGCAACAAAACGTTTCCAGACATTGTATGGAGCCTTCTCTCTCTGCAGTGTAGAATAGATGAAGTTTGACACATCTTCAACAGCCTTGGCTCAGTGCTGCAGAATCCTGGGAGCTGTAGTTTTCCAAGGTCAACAGCCTTTCTCTGGATGCATCTGCACTGTCCATAGTCCATTAAAATGCTCAGCAAGGTATTGTCCAGAATGATGGGATTAAGTAAAAAGGGAAATGTCATTTTGGAAAACAGAAAATGACCTCTCATCGCCAAGGTAGCCATGCCAGGTGATGAATGTCTTTTGTAATCAAGTAGAATCCTAGAATCCTGGAGTTGGAAGACACCTGGTGGGCCATCCAGTCCAACCCCCTGCCAAAAAGCAGGAAAATCGCATTCAAAGCATCCCTGACAGATGGCCAACCAGCCTCTGCTTCAAAGCCTTCAAAGAAGGAGCCTCCACCACACTCCGCGGCAGAGAGTTCCACTGCTGAACAGCCCTCACAGTGTGGAAGTTCTTCCTAATCCTGTATCTCCTTTCCTGTAGTTTGAAGCCGTTGTTCCACATCCTAGTCTCCAGGGCAGCAGAAAACAAGCCTGCTCCCTCCTCCCTCCTCCCTATGGCTTTCCTGGCCTAACACCTTGATCCCTGGCCCTCATCCTGTCTCCTCTCTCTCCGCCTTCTCTTCTGCAGGCTAAACATGCCCAACTCTTTCAGCCACTCCCCATAGGGATTCTTGTACTCCAGACCCTTGATCCTTGGAGTCTCCCTCTTCCTCTGCACACATTCCAGCTTAGAGTCAACATCTCCTTTCCATGGCGGTGCCCAGAATGGGACATAGCAGCTGCAGAAAGGACAGGCAGCCCGTGCCTGGGATTCCTGTTGTCCTCTGCACAGCTGGAGTCTATGGGGCCAATAGCGATGGACTGGCCCGGAGATGATGGGTGATTGAATCCCTTAGGATTAAGATGATGCCCAGGAAGACGGCCGGAAGGGATTTCCTGGGTCACGAGATGCTGGCAAAAGGTCAGCCAAAGGTCTTGATCGGTGGCATACTTCTTCAAATATGTTTTTATACATCGAAGTATAAAATACTCATAGTGAATGGGTAAAATGGGGATCTGTGGCTATCAGGGGCTCCCACCGAGGGAACCCTGGCACCAGGGAGGGGTGGGAGATAGCGGATGGATGCAGGGGGGACGAAGAGATGGTTAGTGGGGGTGAAAGGGAGAGAATAAGCCCTTTTCTGAGGGCCGTGGAGGGCCGGGAGGCAAAAGCAAGAGAAAAAGGACCCGAGAGGCAAGAAACGGGAGAACGGGAGAAGTCCCAGCAGATTGGAGGAGGGCGAATGTGGTCCCTATTTATCTTCAAGAAGGGAAAAAAGAACGACCCAAACAATTACCGTCCGGTCAGCCTCACATCAATACCAGGCAAAATTCTGGAAAAGATCATTAAGGAAGTGGTCTGCAAACACTTAGAAACAAATGCGGTCATTGCTAATAGTCAACACGGATTTACCAAAAACAAGTCATGCCAGACTAATCTGATCTCTTTTTTCGATAGAGTTACGAGTTGGGTCGATACAGGGAATGCTGTGGATGTAGCGTACCTGGATTTCAGTAAGGCCTTCGACAAAGTCCCCCACAACCTTCTGGCAAGGAAACTAGTAAAATGTGGGCGAGACAAAACTACGGTTCGGTGGATCTGCAATTGGCTAAGCGAACGAACCCAAAGGGTGATTCTCACCAATGCGTCGTCTTCATCTTGGAAAGAAGTTACAAGTGGAGTGCCATAAGCAGGGCTCCGTCCTGGGCCCGGTTCTGTTCAACATCTTTATTAACGACTTAGACGAAGGGTCAGAAGGCACGATCATCAAGTTTGCAGACGACACCAAACTGGGAGGGATAGCTAACAGTCCAGAAGACAGGAGCAGAATTCAAAACGATCTTGACAGACTAGAGAGATGGGCCGAAACGAACATAATGAAGTTCAACAGGGACAAATGCAAGATACTTCACTTCGGCAGAAAAATGGAAATCAAAGATACAGAATGGGGGACGATGCCTGGCTTGACAGCAGTGTGTGCGAAAAAGACCTTGGAGTCCTCGTGGACAACAAGTTAAACATGAGCCAACAATGTGATGCAGCAGCTAAAAAAGCCAATGGGATTCTGTCCTGCATCAAGAGGGGAATAGCGCCTAGATCCAGGGAAGTCCTGCTCTCCCTCTTTCTATTCTGCCTTGGTCAGACCACTTTACCTGGAATCACACTGTGTCCAGTTCTGGGCACCACAGTTGAAGGGAGATGTTGACAAGCTGGAAAGCGTCCAGAGGAGGGCGACTAAAATGATTAAGGGTCTGGAGAACAAGCCCTATGAGGAGCGGCTTAAAGAGCTGGGCATGTTTAGCCTGCAGAAGAGAAGGCTGAGAGGAGACATGATAGCTATGTACAAATACGTGAAGGGAAGTCATAGGGAGGAGGGAGGGAGCTTGTTTTCTGCTGCCCTGCAGACTAGGACGCAAGGGAACAAGGGCTTCAAACTACAGGAAAGGAAGGAGATTCCACCTGAACATCAGGAAGAACTTCCTCACTGTGAGAAGGGCTGTTCACCAGTGGAACTCTCTGCCCCGGGCCGTGGTGGAGGCTCCTTCCTTGGAGGCTTTTAAGCAGAGGCTGGATGGCCATCTGTCGGGGGTGCTTTGAATGCGATTTCCTGCTTCTTAGCAGGGGGTTGGACTAGATGGCCCATGAGGTCTCTTCCAACTCTACTATTCTATGATTCTATGATGCTATGAAAAGAGACACAGAGAAGCAGACAAAGAGTATAAACCCCCAGGGAGCATATTTATTTAGGGTTAGAGACAATATAACTGTTTACATGGGGAAAGATTGTTTCAGAAAGTATCTTGGGTGCCGGTAGCTGTTGCCAAGCTCCTCCAGACCTCTGCGAAATGCCAAATAAAGGGTTCTTGCCAGCCGTGGCTTCTCCCTGCCATGCCCCCCCCCCCCGCCCCCGAAAGAGAATGTAATATAATTTGACCGGGGAGGGGGTCTGTGCTCGACAACATTGCCCATTGCTGCCAATGTGAATGCTGCTGTGCTTGTCCGTCTCTAATGGGCTTCCCAGTTCTCAGTGTCTATGCCACAGTTTTTAAGGTTGGCTTTGAGCCCATCTTTCAATCTCTTTTCCTGCCCACCAATATTACGTTTCCCGTTCTTGAGTTCGGAGTAGAGGAGCTGCTTTGGGAGACGGTGATCTTTGGGCATTCGGACAACGTGGCCAGTCCAGCGGAGTTGATGGTGTAGGAGCATTGCTTCAGTGTTGGTGGTCTTTGCTTCCTCAAGCACGCTGACATTTGTCCGCCTGTCTTCCCAACAGATTTTCAGGATTTTCCTGAGGCAACGCTGATGGAAACGCTCCAGGAGTTGAGTGTGACTTCTGTAGACCGTCCACGTTTCGCAGGCGTAGAGCAGGGTTGGGAGGGGAATCTATATATATAAAAGAGTGATGGCATCACGGCAATTCACAAAACAACAAAAGTACAGGCCCCGCAACCTCAAAATTTGACAACACAACCCATCATCCACGCCTCAAGGTTGATACAACAAAAAGAAAAGAAAAATAAAGTCCTAATTAGAGGGAGAGCAATAATTTTTTTTATCCAATTGCTGCCAGTTTAGAGGGCTAATCTCTGCCCACTTGGTTGCCTAGCAACCAGCCAAGGGACAGCCAGGTTTCAGTTAGGGGACAGGCAGGTTTAGGCCTCACTTAGACTTCTTCCACAGATTATCTAATTTGCACTGGATTATATGGCAGTGTAGACTCAAGGCCCTTCAACACAGCTATATAACCCATTTATATTCTTATATTATCTGCTTTGCACTGGATTATCTTGACTCCACACTGCCATATAATCCACTTCAGTGTGCATTTTATACAACTGAGAAGAAGGAGCCTCATATAATCCAGTTCTAAGCAGATAATTTAAGATTATCAATATACAGTAGAGTCTCACTTATCCAACGTAAACAGGCCGGCAGGATAAGTGAATATGTTGGATAATAAGAAGGGATTCAGGAAAAGCCAATTAAACATCAAATTAGGTAATCGTTATACAAATTAAGCACCAAAACATCATATTATACAACAAATTTGACAGAAAAAGCAGTTCCATGCGCAGTAATGCTATGTAGTATTTACAGTAGAGTCTCACTTATCCAACACTCGCTTATCCAACGTTCTGGATTATCCAACGCATTTTTGTAGTCAATGCTTTCAATATATCATGATATTTTGGTGCTAAATTCATAAATACAGTAATTACTATATAGCATTACTGTGTACTGAACTACTTTTTCTGACAAATTTGTTGTCTAACATGATGTTTTGGTGCTTAATTTGTAAAATCGTAACTTAATTTGATGTTTAATAGGGTTATCCTTAATTCCTCATTATCCAACATATTCGCTTATCCAACGTTCTGCCGGCCCGTTTATGTTGGATAAGTGAGACTCTACTGTACTGTATTTACAAATTTACCACTAAAATATCACAATGAATTTAAAACACTGACTACAAAAACATTGATTATGAAAAGGCAGACTGTGTTGGATAATCCAGAACATTGTATAAGCGAATGTTGGATAAGTGAGATTCTTCTTTAATATGAAATAATTACTGGGATAGAATAATGCAGAACAATATAATCTCTAAAACCAGGACAGTAAATAAACAGGGGAATTCCACACAGGAAACAATCGGGGCCAGCTAACACCTCCCAACAAAGTATTCCCATCATCAAAGTCTGGCAAATCCTGTTTTCTCAGGGCCACAGACAGTAGAAGCACATAAAATATCGCAAACAACACCACTCTGAAAACAAGGGAATTCCAGACAGGAAACAATCAGGGCCAGCTAACACCTCCCAACAAAAAATTCACTCAGGGAGGAAACAGCCAGGCTTTAAAGCTGCAAGGCCATTACATCCTAATCATTTTTCCTAATTGCAGCATTCATACTTGCCTCCAACAAACAAAAAAAAACCTATCAGAAATATTGTATATTCACAACCTTTAGGAAATAATATCCCCTGATGGCGCAGCGTGTTAAAGCGCTGAGCTGCTGAACTTCTGGACCGAAAGGCCACAGGTTTGAATTGGGGGAGCGGAGAGAGCCCCCACTGTTAGCCCCAGCTTCTGCCAACCCAGAAGTTCGAAAACATGCAAATGTGAGTGCATCAATAGGTACTGCTCCGGCGGGAAGGTAACGCCGCTCCATGCAGTCATGCCAATGGTCACATGACCTTGGAGGAGTCTACGGACAACGCCGGCTCTTGGGCTTAGAAATGGAGATGAGCACCAACCTCCAGAGTCAGACACGACTGGACTTAATGTCTGGGGAAAACCTTTACCCTTGACCTTAACTACCACCAATTCCTCAATACTTTATTTCCCAGACCACCAGACTTCGCCACAGCAACGCGTGGCCGGGCACAGCTAGTGGCTTTATAAACAAGCACCTTGGTCTCTCTACGGATAAGGATCAAACACTCTCTGCTTCATACAGAAAAATGCTGCACTCGCAGAGCTCAGGTGGTGTTGTATTTCGGGCAACACCAGCTCCACTACAGTGACCCCTTCCCCAATTCGAAGCCTGCGGGTCTCTCTCCCTCTCCCTGTCTTTTTCTCCCAGGAGACCCAGGCGCGTGCTCAGCCCGCCAACGTGTGGACGGATTTCGGGGCGGCTTTTCGGGATCTGGGGCGGAACTTGAGGGGCGTCCGCTGGAAAGTCAGGGCGCAGCATTGCAAGGAAGGAAGGGGCGCTTCGGAAAGAGAAGGCGGAAGAGGATGGATGGAAGGAAGGAAGGAAGGAAGGAAGGAAGGAAGGAAGGAAGGAAGGAAGGAAGGAAAGAAAGAAAGAAAGAAAGAAAGAAAGAAAGAAAGAAAGAAAGAAAGAAAGAAAGAAAGAAAGAAAGAAAGAAAGAGAAGGGGAGGGGAGGGGGAGGGAGGGAGGAAAGGAAGGAGATATAGGCAGGCAGGCAGATTGACAGACGGTTGTATAGGTAGGTAGGTAGACAGAGAGACAGACGGGCAGGTTATAGATAGATAGATAGATAGATAGATAGATAAGTATAGGCAGGCAGGCAGATAGACAGATTGATAGACGGATGCATAGGTAGGTAGGCAGATAGATAGGTAAATAGATAGGCAGATAAACAGATATATAGCTAGCTAGAAAGACAGATAGAGGGATAGGTAGGTAGGTAGGTATGTAGAACCGGAAGGAAAGCCGCAAAGGAGGACATGAAAAACCGCCGGGGTGACGGGGGTGCTCCTGAAGGGATGCGACATTTATCCCTTGACTGAAAACAAGCACAACCATGATTATTCCTGTTATTCTTCTTCTTCTTAGTGACCGGCCTCTCCTCGAGGGGGTCCCAATACGGTCACAACACAGGACCCTCCCATACAGAGATTGAAATCCGTTTTATCTGGATTCAAACGCGATGCAAATCGAATGCGACCCCTTACTTTCGGAACCCGGTTCTTGCTCTGGAATGGAAACGGGGCGAGGACGGGAGGGGGGGGCAACGGCGGGGTTGGAATCCCGAGGCAGGGGGTCCGGGGTTCCGCGCGGACGGCGCTCTTTTGGGGCCGAAAGGCGAACCCCAAAAGCCCGAGGGGGCGGGGGAGGCCGCGGGGGGCGTTTCGGGGGGGCGGGGTCCGGGGGCGCCCCCAATTCGTTCTCCGCGAAATGCCCCCCTCCCGAACCGCCACAGGAACCCATCCGCGACATGTACATAAGCACGCACGCACATTGCTTCCAAGTGTCTGGTATGATTATTGTTATTATTATTATAATTAATTATTATCATCTTCCTTTATGGCCGAAAAGGGGTTGGGCTGGATGCCTGCCTCTTGGAGTCTTCCCACTCGAAGATTCTCCCACAAAAGGAGGAAACTCATGTTGCCGTTGTTGTTGTTGTTGTTGTTGTTGTTGTTGTTGTTGTTGTTGTTGTTGTAATTAATTATTATTATCTTCCTTGATGGCCGAAAAGGGGTTGGGCTGGATGCCTGCCTCTGGGAGTCTCTTCCCACTCGAAGATTCTCCAACAAAAGGAGGAAACTCATGTTGCCGTTGTTGTTGTTGTTGTTGTTGTTGTTGTTGTTGCTGTTGTTGTTGTTGTTGTTATACCCGGTTGTATCTCCCCTGAAGGGGATTCAAAGCGGCTGGACATAAAAGCATCAGCAGAACCATTTAAAATGTGCAAATATACGAACATTAAAACAGGATTAAATAAAAACGGTATTTTTTAAAATCCCCGTTAAAAACCACTGGAATAAATTCAAAGTTAAAAACCACAGCAGCAGCCCCTTTAAAACCAGAGAAATCAGCCATAGGAACCAACCTGGACAGGGCAGAATATCGGACAAGACAGAATCGCTGGACAGAAGAAGGTTATGGGCTGTTGATTATCTGCTGCGAGTATGTTTTTTATTGTATTTTATATGCTTCATGATTTTACTGTTTGTATGTTTCAAATGCATTTATGTTGTGCATTTTATTGTGTATGACAGGGCTTGGCCCTCAGGTGACCCCCCCCCCCCCGTGAGTCCCTTCGAGGAGATGGAGCAGGGTACAAGAGTAAAGTTGTTGTTGTTGTGATTATTATTGTTATTAAGCCACTGAAATCCACAAGAAGCATGTGGGAAATTCCAACAGAAAGGCGGAAACCATGAAAAGGAACACAATCTGGCTCCCAGTATTAAATCAGGACAGTAAATAAAGAAAACAGGGAAATTCCAGACAAGAAACCATCAGGGCCAGCTAACACCTCCAAACAAAGGATTCCCCCAGGCAGGAAGCAGCCAGGCTTTGAAGCTATTCACTGCTATTCAAGGTCGCCGATGGCAACATTCCCACTTGTCTCAAGTGAATAAGAGTACAGTAGAGTTTCACTTATCCAACATAAACGGGCCGGCAGAACGTTGGATAAGCGAATATCTTGGATAATAGGGAGAGATTAAGGGAAAGCCTATTAAACATCAAATTAGGTGATGATTTTACAAATTAAGCACCAAAACATCATGTTATACAACAAATTTGACAGAAAAAGTAGTTCAATACACAGTAATGCTATGTAGTAATTACTGTATTTATGAATTTAGCACCAAAATAGCACGATGTATTGAAAACATTGATTACAAAAATGCGTTGGATAATCCAGAACATTGGATAAACGAGTGCTGGATAAGTGAGACTCTACTGTACTTTCTTTCTCCCGCCCCGGACCTCATTCCACAGGTTTATATATCCCACTTGCCTCGTTTCCAGAAGACCCTGCAACCTCTGAGGATGCCTGCCAGAGATGTGGGCGAAACGTCAGGAGAGAATGCTTCTGGAACATTTATTTATTTATTTATTATTTCTCACATTTATATCCCGTCCTTCTCACCCGAAGGGACTCAGGGCGGCTTACAGTAATGGCAGCAATTCGATGCCCATACAAAATCAGTATCAAACAATACATAAAACAGTTACAACTATTGAAATACAATATAAATTACAATATATAAAATTCAAACATAAAATCAGATCCATGGCCAGACAGCCTGGAAAACTCATAGCAGCCCAGTGATTCCGGCCATGAAAGCCTTCCTTCCACAAGACATTATTACTAGTATTAAAAAAACTCAAAAATCAGAACAGTAGATGGGAAGCAACCCTCTGAGGGCAGAGGAGCTCCAGGGACGGCTAATGACTCTGAACAAAGGATGCCCCCCAGGCAAGAGACGAATCTTTCCAATGCTAATTAGGGTAATTAACTGCAACATTCACGCTGGCCTCCAACTGACAAGAATTCTTCTCTCACCCTGGACTTTCCAGATATATTTATTTATTTATTTATTTATTTATTAGACTTGTATACCGCTCCTCCCAGTTTGGCTCGGAGCGGTTTACAGAAATAGATTAAAACAATACACTTAGCTTTAAAATAACAATAAAAACAACAATAAAATATAAACCTTCCTTGCTGAGTTTCTCCATACCTCACAACCTCTGAGGATGCCTGCCATAGATGTGGGCGAAACGCCAGGAGAGAATACTTCTAGAACATGGCCATACAACCCGGAAAACACACAACAACCCTATTATTATTGTGTTGTCGAAGGCTTTCATGGCCGGGATCACAGGGTTGTTGTCTGTCTTTCGGGCTGTCTGGCCATGTTCTAGAAGTAGTCTCTCCTGGCGTTTCGCCCACATCTATGGCAGGCATCCTCAGAGGTTGTGAGGTATGGAGATTATTATTGTTGTTTCTATCTTGTTGGGAGGGAGGGAGGGTTTGGATGGCCTTTGGGGTTCTCTTCGGGGATCCTATGGCTCTGCGAGGCGTTCTTTCCCGGAGACGCCGCCTGTTCCCTCCCTCCCTCCCTGTGTGTGTGTGTGTGTGTGTGTGTGTGTGTGTGTGTGTTGGGGTTGCCTTGGGGCGGCGGAGAAGGATTGTGCAAGCCTTCCTCCCCGGCTCTTATAAAAGGGTCCCGGCTGCCAGGCGGCTCCACTCAGCCCGGGAGGAAAGCAGGCAGGAAGAGCCAGAGAGCGAGAGAGAGAGAGAGAGAGAGAGAGAGAGCGCGGAGGGCAGGCCAGGTGAGTCACACACACACACACACACCCCACCTAGGGGCAGGGGAGGGGAGGGGGCGGGCGGGGGATGAGGCCAGGCCGGGAAGGAAGAGGCGTCCAAGGCAGAGCAAGAGCGGGAGGAAGAAGAGGAGGAGGAGGAGGAGGAGGAGGAGGAGGGTGCCCCTGAGCGCGTGCAGAGAGACCCCTTGCCAGGTGAGGGTCCGGGGCAAGGCCGGGAGGGGAGAAGGGTCCTCGAACCCGGATTGCCTGCTTCGAACTGGGTTATTTGGCGGTGTAGGCCCACAGTAGGAGCCAGGAGTGCCATGCGGCGGCACAAAAGGCCAATGCCATCCCAGGTCGAACTCCCTCCTGCCCTGGTCAGGCCTCTCTCTCTCTCTCTCTCCCTGGAACAACACGGACACTAATCCCCAGTCCATTCCTGGGCAAAGACCTTCGAGGAGGAACGCCTTCCTGGCCAGGATCTCTGGGTTGCTATAGGTTTTTCCGGGCTGTATGGCCATGTTTCAGTAGCATTCCCTCCTGACGTTTCACCTGCATCTGTGGCAAGTTTCATAGAATCATATAGACTCCTAGAATCCTCGAGTTGGGCCATCCAGTCCAACCCCATTCTGCTAAGAGGCAAGAAAACCACATTCAGACCCGCATTCGAAGCTTCCTCAGAGGTTTGTTCAGAGGTCTGTTGGCATGAGGCAAGTGGAGTATATATATATACATATGGAATGATGTCCAGGGTGGGAAAGAAACCTGCCTGTTTGAAGCAAGTGTCAATGTTGCAGTTAGCAAGCTTGATTAGCATTGAGTAGCCTTTCAGCTGTAGAGTCCTGGCTGTTGTTGCCTGGAGGCATCCTCTGTTTGAGTGGTATTAACTGGCCCTTGATCGCTTTCTGTCTGGAGTTCCCCTGCTTGCTTGATTAGCATTGAGTAGCCTTTCAGCTGTACAGTCCTGGCTGTTGTTGCCTGGAGGCATCCTCTGTTTGAGTGGTATTAACTGGCCCTTGATCGCTTTCTGTCTGGAGTTCCCCTGCTTGCTTGATTAGCATTGAGTAGCCTTTCAGCTGTACAGTCCTGGCTGTTGTTGCCTGGAGGCATCCTCTGTTTGTGTGGCATTAACTAGCCCTTGATCGCTTTCTGTCTGGAGTTCCCCTGCTTGCTTGATTAGCATTGAGTAGCCTGGCAGCTGTAGAGTCCTGGCTGTTGTTGCCTGGAGGCATCCTCTGTTTGAGTGGTATTAACTGGCCCTTGATCGCTTGCTACCTGGAGTTCCCTTGTTTGCTTGATTAGCATTGAATAACCTTTCAGCTGTAGAGTCCTGGCTGTTGTTGCCTGGAGGCATCCTCTGTTGGGAAGGTGTTAACTGGCCCTTGATCACTTTCTGTCTGGAGTTCCCCTGTTTGCTTGATTAGCATTGAGTAGCCTTGCAGCTGCAAAGTCCTGGCTGTTGTTGCCTGGACTGTTGTTCTGCTGCTCCAAAGCCTGGGCTCCAAAGTGTTGTTGTTGTTGTTATTGTTGTTGTTAACTGCATTTCTATACCGCTTTTCTCACCCCTGGGGGGACTCAAAGCAGATTACAACATAACAAATGGCAAAATTCAATGCCTTACATATATATATATATAAATGTATATCACATATCTAAATCAAAAACATACAACTGTAGATTAAAACCATTAAAACTATAAAAACGTCAAACAGAGACATGCCCCACAACGCGGCAAAAGAGCAGACTCTGCTGCTGCTTCCACCTGAGAGAATGATGGAGTCTCTTCCTTCTCTGCAGCTCTTCAAGCTGAGTCTGGATGGCCGTCTGTCGGGAGGGATCAGGTCGTGTCTTCCAGCCTGGAAGAAGGGCGTTGCAGCTAAAGTTGTGCCCAACCTCTGCAATGGGGAGGGGGCTTCTGTGGGCAATTAAATTCAAGAAGCCCCAAGGTGGGCCACCCAACCCAAGCCCTTTCTGCCGGGTGGGAGACTGCAGAGCCACTGGGTGGTCATCCAAGTCACATTGTCTCAGCCCCAAAGGAACAACATGGTGGGCTCATCATAAATTGGGGAAGGCGAACAAGGTCTCCTTCCTTCTCTGGGGGTTTCCAAACAGAGGCAGGATGGCCATCTTTTGGGAGGGTTTGGGCATTGTCTTGGATGGTACAAGAACAAATGGCAGCAAAGAGCCAGAATGGAGACCAAGGTTCGAATTTATTTATTTTATTTATTACAACATTTATATCCCACCCTTCTCACCCAACAGGGGACTCAGGGCGGCTTACAATAAACCACGCATATATACAAATTATAAAATTCAGTCAAAAAATCAATTAAAATTAGTTAAGTCAATTACAACAACATTCGTAAAAATACAATAATAAACATACAGATGGGCGCCATCGAGTCAAAATACGGGTCTTCCCTCAGGCATGGAAACCCACCGGGTGACCCTGTCTCAGCCTCAAATGAACCTATAGGGCCATGATACGCTCATCATAAGTTGGAGAACAAGTGGTGCCAGAAAGCCAATGTGCAGACTAGGGTTGGAATCCCTGCTTCCTTTTTCATGAGAAACTGCAAGTCACTTCTGGCGTGAGAGAATGGGCCGCCTGCAAGGATGTTGCCCAGGGGACGTTGCCTGGATGTTTTGATGTTTTTACCATCCTTGTGGGAGGCTTCTCTCAGGTCCACGCATGGAGCTGGAGCTGACAGAGGGAGCTCCTCCGCGCTCTCCCCGGGTGGGATTCAGACCGGCAACCTCCAAGTCCTGCCGGCACAAGGGTTTGACAGAGTGCGCCTCCGGGGGTTGATCCCTAGGTGAGTCACCCTGGCCCAGGGCCACCCGGGGCATTCCCACGCAGGGCTTCCTCCTCTCTTTGCGGCTGGCAGCCCTTGCGCAACCTGCGGTTGGCTTGCCCGGGGAGGCAGGGAGCAGGGCAGGGCCCGGCAGGAGCCAGGTTGGCAGCACGGGGAGTCTGGCTCAACATGAAGGAGAGATTCCGGGCGGGGAGAGACAGGCGGCCCGGCCTCGGCTGGCATGGGGATGATGGGCTGTCCGCCTTGGCAAGTGGCAGAGCACCTCTTGCCATGCTGGCTTATAGTATTATAGCATTGCCAGGAAAGGGCAGGAAGGAGACATCCAGGGAAAACACACCAACCAAGCCCTCCCAACAGATGGCTATCCATCCTTTGCTTAATAATAATAACAACAACAACAACAACAATAATAATATCTTGCAATTGGAAGGGACCCCCAAAGGCCATTCAGTCCACCCACTTCTTCCTGGCAGGAAGGCACCCTCCAAGCCCTCCCAACAGATGGCCATCCAGCCTCTGCTTAATAATAATAATAACAATAGACATTGACAAAATCACGATCTGCCAACTGCAAAAGGTCATCCTACTGGGATCTGCACACATCATCCGAAAATACATCACACAGCCCTAGACACTTGGGAAGTGTTCGACTTGTGGTTTTGTGATACGAAATCCAGCATATCTATCTTGTTTGCTGTGTCATAAAATAATAATAATAATAATAATACATCACACAGTCCTAGACACTTGGGAAGTGTCCGACGTGTGATCCAATTCAACAGCCAGTAGAGTGTCTGCTGTGGACTCATCTTGCTGTGTTTCAAATAATAATAATAATAATAATAATCTATATATATAAAAGGGTAATGAAATTTCAGCCTAGGACAAAACAACAAAACTACACATCCCAGAAACACTAAACTTGGCAGCACAACCCCTCATCCATGCCTCTGCGTTCATACAACAAAAAGCTCCAGCTACTCCAGAAAACAGCCAGGCTTTGAGACTGCAAGACTATTCACTGCTATTCCACCTGGCCAACAAAGGATTCCCATAAGCCACAGCAACGTGTGGCCGGGCAAAGCTAGTAATAATAATAATAATAATAATAATAATAATAATAATAATAATAATAATAACAACAACTTGGAATTGAAACCGGCTGCTAGGAGTTGTGGGAGTTGAAGTCCAAAACACCTGGAGGGAGGGCCAAAGTTGGCCCATGCCTGATCTAAAGGGAGCCGAGGTAGCAACAGACAGTTAGTAGTGAGTTTCTGTAGCTGAGTGTTTATTATGTCCGCCTTCCCACTTTGCCTCCCAGGAGCCCAGGCAACTATGCGCTGCCCCAGCATCTCCTTGTGTGGGTTCCTATGGGCCTGGCTGCCCCTCCTCCACGGCCGGCCGGTGAAGATCGACAAGGTCATGGCCGACACCAAAAGCCTCACCAAGACCATCGTGGGCCGGATCCAGGAGCACCAGGTGAGCCCCTCCCCACTCCCCCACCTCCCCCTTGCCGGCCTTTTGGGTCAAGGGTCCACTGCTAGGGGCTGCTTCCAGAGTATTTGCCCCATAGAGACCCTGGATTAGCCGGGTATTCCTTTGCTGCCTCTTTACCTGCTTGGTGCTGCATTTCCCCTCCTAGATCTTCCCCAGGTGAGTGCTCTTCACCTGAATGGAGAATGGAGTTCAACTGGATGGCCCTTGGGGTCTCATCCAGTTCTGGTGTTGTATGATCGTATGATTCCTAAATTGGCATGGGGAGGTTAGTCTAGATGACTCCTGGGGGTCCCTAGGCCCTGCCTGATACTCTGGTCCCTTCCTCTCTGGTTGCAGTTCCTTCTTCTAGGTTCTGTGGATTCCAGCACAGGTTTGGGGGGTGGTCTAGATGTCCCCTGGGGGTCCCTAGGCCCTGCCTGATACTCTGGTCCCCTCCTCTCTGGTTGCAGTTCCTTCTTCTAGGTTCTGTGGATTCCAGCACAGGTTTGGGAGGGTTAGTCTAGATGGCCACTGGGGGTCCCTTGTTCCTGCCTGACTCTCCAATTCTTTCCTATTTGCAGTTCCCTCTTCTAGGTTCTATGGATTCCAGCACAGATTTGGGGGTGGTCTATGTTGGGAATCATCCTGGCCTTCTCATTGGTCAGAATGGCTTTTATGGCCCCAATAAACTGGACCATGAGGTTGGAACCATTTCGGTTCTCTCTTCTCCTTTGTTCTAACTAACAAGAAGCATCTTGCTGTCTCTCCTGGCAAGATGTAACTATTTAGATGTTTGTTATTTTTCCTTTCATATTTTTCCTTAGAAACCAGTCTAGAGTAGACTAGATAGCTCCCAAGCCTTTCGATCTACAATGGAGTTCTTTTTACCTGAATAAATGCTTTTTGTACTTTTACTAGGTTCTGTGGATTCCAGCACAGGTTTGGGGGTGGTCTGGATGTCCCCTGGGGGTCCCTGGGCCCTGCCTGACCCCTGATTCCCTCCTCTCCATTTGCAGTTCCTTCTTCTAGGTTCTGTGGATTCCAGCACAGGTTTGGGAGGGTTAGTCTAGATGGCCACTGGGGGTCCCTTGATCCTGCCTGACTCTCCAATTCTTTCCTATTTGCAGTTCCCTCTTCTAGGTTCTATGGATTCCAGCACAGATTTGGGGGTGGTCTATGTTGGGAATCATCCTGGCCTTCTCATTGGTCAGAATGGCTTTTATGGCCCCAATAAACTGGACCATGAGGTTGGAACCATTTCGGTTCTCTCTTCTCCTTTGTTCTAACTAACAAGAAGCATCTTGCTGTCTCTCCTGGCAAGATGTAACTATTTAGATGTTTGTTATTTTTCCTTTCATATTTTTCCTTAGAAACCAGTCTAGAGTAGACTAGATAGCTCCCAAGCCTTTCGATCTACAATGGAGTTCTTTTTACCTGAATAAATGCTTTTTGTACTTTTACTAGGTTCTGTGGATTCCAGCACAGGTTTGGGGGTGGTCTGGATGTCCCCTGGGGGTCCCTGGGCCCTGCCTGACCCCTGATTCCCTCCTCTCCATTTGCAGTTCCTTCTTCTAGGTTCTGTGGATTCCAGCACAGGTTTGGGAGGGTTAGTCTAGATGGCCACTGGGGGTCCCTTGATCCTGCCTGACTCTCCAATTCTTTCCTATTTGCAGTTCCCTCTTCTAGGTTCTATGGATTCCAGCACAGATTTGGGGGTGGTCTATGTTGGGAATCATCCTGGCCTTCTCATTGGTCAGAATGGCTTTTATGGCCCCAATAAACTGGACCATGAGGTTGGAACCATTTCGGTTCTCTCTTCTCCTTTGTTCTAACTAACAAGAAGCATCTTGCTGTCTCTCCTGGCAAGATGTAACTATTTAGATGTTTGTTATTTTTCCTTTCATATTTTTCCTTAGAAACCAGTCTAGAGTAGACTAGATAGCTCCCAAGCCTTTCGATCTACAATGGAGTTCTTTTTACCTGAATAAATGCTTTTTGTACTTTTACTAGGTTCTGTGGATTCCAGCACAGGTTTGGGGGTGGTCTGGATGTCCCCTGGGGGTCCCTGGGCCCTGCCTGACCCCTGATTCCCTCCTCTCCATTTGCAGTTCCTTCTTCTAGGTTCTGTGGATTCCAGCACAGGTTTGGGAGGGTTAGTCTAGATGGCCACTGGGGGTCCCTTGATCCTGCCTGACTCTCCAATTCTTTCCTATTTGCAGTTCCCTCTTCTAGGTTCTATGGATTCCAGCACAGATTTGGGGGTGGTCTATGTTGGGAATCATCCTGGCCTTCTCATTGGTCAGAATGGCTTTTATGGCCCCAATAAACTGGACCATGAGGTTGGAACCATTTCGGTTCTCTCTTCTCCTTTGTTCTAACTAACAAGAAGCATCTTGCTGTCTCTCCTGGCAAGATGTAACTATTTAGATGTTTGTTATTTTTCCTTTCATATTTTTCCTTAGAAACCAGTCTAGAGTAGACTAGATAGCTCCCAAGCCTTTCGATCTACAATGGAGTTCTTTTTACCTGAATAAATGCTTTTTGTACTTTTACTAGGTTCTGTGGATTCCAGCACAGGTTTGGGGGTGGTCTGGATGTCCCCTGGGGGTCCCTGGGCCCTGCCTGACCCCTGATTCCCTCCTCTCCATTTGCAGTTCCCTCTTCTAGGTTCTGTGGATTCCAGCACAGATTTGGGGGGTGGTCTGGATGTCCCCTGGGGTTCCCTGGGCCCTGCCTGACCCCTGATTCCCTCCTCTCCATTTGCAGTTCCTTCTTCTAGGTTCTGTGGATTCCAGCACAGATTTGGGGGGTGGTCTGGATGTCCCCTGGGGGTCCCTGGGCCCTGCCTGACCCCTGATTCCCTCCTCTCCATTTGCAGTTCCCTCTTCTAGGTTCTGTGGATTCCAGCACAGATTTGGGGGGTGGTCTGGATGTCCCCTGGGGTTCCCTGGGGCCTGCCTGACCCCTGATTCCCTCCTCTCCATTTGCAGTTCCTTCTTCTAGGTTCTGTGGATTCCAGCACAGATTTGGGGGTGGTCTGGATGTCCCCTGGGGGTCCCTGGGCCCTGCCTGACCCCTGATTCTCTCCTCTCCGTTTGCAGTTCCCTCTTCTAGGTTCTGTGGATTCCAGCACAGATTTGGGGGGTGGTCTGGATGTCCCCTGGGGTTCCCTGGGCCCTGCCTGACCCCTGATTCCCTCCTCTCCATTTGCAGTTCCCTCTTCTAGGTTCTGTGGATTCCAGCACAGATTTGGGGGGTGGTCTGGATGTCCCCTGGGGTTCCCTGGGCCCTGCCTGACCCCTGATTCTCTCCTCTCCGTTTGCAGTTCCCTCTTCTAGGTTCTGTGGATTCCAGCACAGATTTGGGGGTTGGTCTGGATGTCCCCTGGGGGTCCCTGGGCCCTGCCTGACCCCTGATTCCGTCCTCTCCGTTTGCAGTTCCCTCTTCTAGGTTCTGTGGATTCCAGCACAGGTTTGGGGGTGGTCTGGATGTCCCCTGGGGGTCCCTGGGCCCTGCCTGACCCAATTCTCTCCTCTCCGTTTGCAGTTCCCTCCGCTGAGCCTGAGGGTCCATGGGCTGGACTTCATCCCGGCGGAGCTCCCGGCGCCGAGCCTGGAGGCCATGGACACCACGCTGGGGGTCTTCCAGCAGGTCCTGTCCAGCCTGCCCTGGGAGGCGCCCGTGGCCCAGATCGGCTACGACCTGGAGAACCTGCGGAGCCTCCTGCGTCTGCTGGGCGCCCACCTGGGCTGCCCGCTCCAGAGGGGCCCCTCGGCCGAGGACCTGGGCAACCTGACGGAGCTGCTGGCCGTCTCCCCGTACACCACCTCCGTGGTGGCCTTGGGCCGGCTGCAGAAGTGCCTCCGGGAGATGGACCGGCTCCTGGACCGCCTCCAGCTCTGCTAGCGGAGGGCAAGGGCAGGCGGAGGGCCAAGGCCTCGGCGGCACAGGGAGATGGGCCTTGGGTGCAACATCGGCCTCCAAGTTCCTGCCGTTCCTGCACCATCTCCACCACATTCCTTTCAGGATATGCTTGACTTGATTTGGGGAACTGGGCAGAAGATGGGTGGAGGTCCTTTTGGGGGGAGATGGGGGGTGGTATGCCACGGCTGAGCCCGGTGCAGACTCGGAGAAAGAGAAGCCAAGGCTCCAGCCGCACAAGGAGCCCAAACCTCTTGAGCAAGGCTAGAGCAGAAGCCTCCCTTGCAGTTCCAAAGGTGAAGCTGGCTTTGGCAGCATCACCCCCGTATTCCTGGAAAGGGTTTTTCCGGATATGCTTTACTTGATTTGGGGCAGTGGGTGCAGTCTTGTGGCAGAAGATGGGTGGAGGTCCTTTTTTGGAGCGGGGCGGGAAGGGGATGGTGTGCCACGGTTGAGCCTGGTGCAAAGTCAGAGTCAAAGCAAGGCCTCAGTGGCAGAAGGAGACGAACTAGACTCCGTATAGAGTCTTGCGAGGCCAAGGCTGAATCGGACTTTTGCAGCATCACCACCGTGTTGCTTTACTTGGTTGGCTTCTTGGAGGGCAGACACTGTGCCATGGCTGAAACATAGGATAGGCATGCCATCCAACCCTGCTTTTTCCAGGCAAGGAAAGCACCCCCAGAGCCCTCCCGACAGATGGCCATCCAGTGCCAGAGAAGGAGGGCGATGTGGCTGGACAGCCAGGCACCAGCTGAACCTAGAACTCCTGCTGCGGAACTTGATGCCAAGGCAGAAGGAAACCGCAAGCGGGCGTGCCGCCCTTCTCGGGCAGGCCTGGCCCTTATCTCCCTCATGCCGCTTGCCTCATTCGGAGCGGAGGAAGCTGCGTGGGCCGGACGCGCAAGAGTTCCCTCCCGAGCGCAGGGAAGTTTGGGCGCTGCCAAGGCGGACACGCAGCCGCAGGGCACAACGGCGGGCTCCCTCCCCGCTGCAACCGCAGAGCCTGGGATGGCTGCCCGGCCGGCCGGCCTGCGGCTGAGGTGTGGGAGGGTGGGGTGGGCGGGGCGGGGCGGGTGGTGTGGGGCGGGCGGCTCCTGCTTCTGGGGATGGGTGCCGTGTCATGCCGCTCAGGGGAATCCCACATTCGCCTCCAAAGAGAGGCTGCCGCAGAAACACAACAGGGCGCCTCAAGGGCCAATGGGGAAGGGTAGTGGAGACTTCTGGGAATCCATGCAGGCACTCTCCTGACTCTGGATTGTGGACTTCCACCCAGAATCTCTGGAGTGTTGTGTGATTTCCAAACTGTATGGCCAAAGTCTTCTAGCAGCACTTTCATAGAATCATAGAATGGTAGAATTGGAAGAGACCTCATGGGCCATCCAGTCCAACCCCCTGCAAGAAGCAGGGCTGTGGCACAGGCTGGAGAGCAAGCCAGCTGCAACCAGCTGCAATGAATCACTCTGACCAGGAGGTCATGAGTTCGAGGCCCGCTCGGAGCCTAAGTTTGTCTTGTCTTTGTTCTATGTTAAAAGGCATTAAATGTTTGCCTATATGTGTAATGTGATCCGCCCTGAGTCCCCTTCGGGGTGAGAAAAAAGGGCGGAATATAAATACTGTAAATAAATAAATAATAAATGAAATTCAAAGCACTCCCGACAGATGGCCATTCAGCCTCTGCTTAAAAGCCTCCAAAGAAGGAGCCTCCACCACAGTCTGGGGCAGAGAGAGTGAAGTATCTTGCATTTGTCCCTGTTCTCCTGACATTTCGCCTGTGGCTATTGGCATCTTCAGAGGATCTGATGGTAGTAAGTAAGTAGGTAAAAGTTAAAAGTAAAGGTTTCCCGTGACGTTAAGTCCAGTCATGTCTGACTCTGGGGGTTGGTGCTCATCTCCATTTCTGAGCCAAAGAGCTGGCGTTGTCCGTAGACACCTCCAAGGTCATGTGGCCAGCATGACTGCATGGAGCGCCGTTACCTTCCCGCTGGAGCGGTACCTATTGATCTACTCACATTGGCATGTTTTCAAACTGTTAGGCTGACAGGAGCTGGGGCTAATAGCAGGCGCTAATTCTGCTCTCCGGATTCGAACCTGTGACCTTTTGGTCCGCAAGTTCAGCAGCTCAGCACTTTAACACGCTGCGCCACCGTAGGCCCCCAAGTAAGTAAATAAGTAACTTTATTTTTCTATCCCGCCTCCATCTCTCGGCTGGGACTCAGGCCGGCTAACACGGGACAAAAGCCCGAAAATACAAACAGGTAGAACAGTTAAAACATGTTACAAGAAAAATACAGTAAAATCGACAATTATACAAACAGTTACCTCAAGCAAAACAATGCAATAGACCATCAAAACTCAGTTAACAAGTAAAACCAGATTAAAATAAAATAGAATAATGGATCAGGTACAACAAGTGGAGTGTGTATATTCGTGTGGAATGTACAACATATGTCTTGCTTTGCTACCATCAGATCAGAGGCGGTTCAACCACCAGGCCAACTAGGCCGTTGCCTGTGGCGCCATCTTATTGGGGGGCGCCATTGAGGCAACTCCTGTCTCCTGCGGCCTGCCTCCACAAGGTATTGAACTGCTTTTTCTGTTGATTTGTTCTAAAACATGATGTTTTAGTGTTTAATTTGTAAAATCTTAATGTAATTTGATGTTTAATAGGCTTTTCCTTAATCCCTCCTTATTATCAAACATTTTCGCTTATCCAGCGCTTTTATTTTTCTGTGATTGGTTTGGGGGGGGGGGCGCCTACACTTGAAAAATACCTAGGGCTGGCTCTGCATCAGATCCTCTGAAGATGCCTCTCAGCCACATCAGGAGCAAATGCTGCTAGGACACACTGGCCATACAGCCCAGAAAACACAACGCACCCCACTATTCTGACTTTATCCTCAGCAGAAATTAAGGCGAGGACCAGGACATGCTCTGCATATGTCTCTGTCTTGCGGAACCTTCCAGACTCCGTTGTGCCAGACTGTTAAATGCCCAAAGAGAGCTGTTTCGCTGAAGCCCAGGGGTCAGCCGTGTGCCTTAGTTTTCCTGACCGCTCAGCTGTAAGCATGCAAATGTTGCAAATGTCGTGGGGTCAAGCACCTTTGATTCCCCTCAAGTCTTCCAGAAGCACCGGCCTGCGTTGCCAGTGCGCACCGGGGATTCCAAAGCATTGCCAACGGTCAGCCTGGATGAGTGTTTGTGGATGCACATGGCACTGCGGTTGCACAAAGCGCTCCTCCGTTTATTTTTGCAGTGAGTGTGTGGTGGGCATGGCCTTCCTTTCTGTGGTCCCCTCCCCTTTCTATGTCTGGAACAATATTATTTATGTTTTATAAAGAAGTGATCTTTTCTGAACCTGTGTGTGTGTGTGTGTGTGGATATTCACTTTCCTGGCCCAGGATGTGGGGAGGGAAAGGGAGGGGAGAGGGAAGGGAAAGGCCAGGGAGCACGCCAGGTGTGTGGGGCTCCCCTCGGGTGACCTCCTTCCTGGCTCACCTGCATGGGATGTGGAGTGCAACATGTCTGGGGAGCCTGGTCTGCCATTCGTGGCCTCCTCCCAGGAACTTGCATCTGCTTTCCAAGACCTCAGGCGGAGGAAGGGGGGGAGGGAGGGAGGGGGGGAGGGGGGAGGTGTCCCTTTCTTCTTCCCTTTCTTCTCCTCTTTCTTCTCCCCGCCTTGGCCTTGGATTCCTGGAGAGACGGGGCCTGGCACGGTTTGTGCGTGCAAAGCAAAGCAAAGGGTGTTTCCTGCTTCAAGGGGGGGGAGGGGGGCCGAGGCGGGTGGGAGAGGTTCACACGCGGTGTCTGGGAGGGAGCCCGGCTGGGGCACCTGAGGCCAAGGCCTCCTTCTACCCGCCTTCCCGTGACCCAGGAAGACCTGCAGCCTTTCCCCTCCAAAAAGGTGTCCTGTCTTGCTCCAGAAACAGCCTTACAGCACGAGCAAAGGTAACCAAAAAAGGTTTTCTTCAGCCAAATAATAATAATAATAATAATAATAATAATAATAACCTGCTTTGATTGAAGTCAAAAATCAGAAACTCCTCAAAGCACAGCAGACAAAAAATCAGTACAAGAAAACCGCACTACAAACTAGAGCTGACAGCTGGCACAACAAAACACTGCATGGAAAGTTCCTTGACAAAATTGAAGGAAAAGCTGATAAGGAGAAGACCTGGCTCTGGCTCACGAATGGGACCCTGAAGAAGGAAGGAGACAGAAGGCCTGATCCTTGCAGCCCAGGAGCAAGACATCAGAACAAAGGCCATTAATAATAATAATAATAATAATAGAAGACCTGGCTCTGGCTCACGAATGGGACCCTGAAGAAGGAGACAGAAGGCCTGATCCTTGGAGGACAGGAGCAAGACATCAGGACAAAGGCCATTAATAATAATAATAATAATAATAATAATAATAATAATAATAATAATAGAAGACCTGGCTCTGGCTCACGAATGGGACCCTGAAGAAGGAGACAGAAGGCCTGATCCTTGCAGCCCAGGAGCAAGCCATCAGAACAAAGGCAATCAAGGCCAAGATCGAAAAATCAGCTGATGACCCAAAATGCAGACTGTGCAAGGAAACCGATGAAACCATGGATCATATCCTCAGCTGCTGTTAGAAAATTGCACAGACAGACTACAAACAGAGGCACAACTGTGTGGCCCAAATGATCCATTGGAACTTATGCCTCAAGAACCACCTCCCAGCAGCAAAGAACTGGTGGGATCACAAACCTGCAAAAGTATTGGAAAATGAGCACGCAAAGATACTGTGGGACTTCTGAATCCAGACTGACAAAGTTCTGGAACACAACACACCAGACATCACAGTTGTGGAAAAGAAAAAGGTTTGGATCATTGATGTTGCCATCCCAGGTGACAGTCGCATTGACGAAAAACAACAGGAAAAACTCAGCCGCTCTCAGGACCTCAAGATGGAACTTCAAAGACTCTGGCAGAAACCAGTGCAGGTGGTCCCGGTGGTGATGGGCACACTGGGTGCTGTGCCAAAAGATCTCAGCCACTGGCATTTGGAAACAATAGATATTGACAAAATCACGATCTGCCAACTGCAAAAGGCCACCCTGCTGGGATCTGCGCGCATCATCTGAAAATACATCACACAGTCCTAGACACTTGGGAAGTGTTCGACTTATGATTCTGTGATACGAAATCCAGCATATCTATCTTGTTTGCTGTTTCATACAATAATAATAATAATAATAATAATAATAATAATAATAATAATAATAAGTACAAGAAAGCCGCACTACAAACTAGAGCTGACATCTGGCACAACAAAACATTGCATGGAAAGTTTAAGGAAAAGCTGATAAGGAGAAGACCTGGCTCTGGCTCACGAATGGGACCCTGAAGAAGGAGGCAGAAGGCCTGATCCTTGCAGCCCAGGAGCAAGACATCAGGACAAATGCAATCAAGGCCAAGATCGAAAAATCAGCTGCCTAATGGCCAAACAATAAAGTGTCACCAGCCAGAGGCCTATAAATATCTGGGCATATTACAGCTGTACAGCATCAAGCATAGACATGTGAAAACTGTGGTCAGCAAAGAATACACACAAAGGGTCAGAAAAATTCTCAAAAGCAAGCTCAATGGAGGCAACACCATCAAGGCCATAAACACCTGGGCCATAAGATATACTGATGGCATCATAAACTGGACACAGGTGGAACTGGACAATTTGGACAGAAAAACAAATGATGTTGACCGACTATATCTGCCTAGAAGATCTGGTGGCACTCTTGCAATTTTTTTTCCATGTCAGGAGCGACTTGAGAAACTGCAAGTCGCTTCTGGAGTGAGAGAATTGGCCGTCTGCAAGGACATTGCCCAGGGGACGCCCAGATGTTTTGATGTTTTACTATCCTTGTGGGAGGCTTCTCTCATGTCCCCGCATGGAGCTAGAGCTGATAGAGGGAGCTCATCCGCACTCTCCCCGGGTGGGATTCAAACCTGGCAGCCTTCAGGTCAGCAACCCAACCTTCAAGTCATAAGGTTTTAACCCACTACACCACCGGGGGCTCCTACTCTTGCAAGTAAAACAAGCAGTCAAAAGAAGAACATGCCATGGTATAGAAAGTGAAGAACCTGCTTTGATTGAGGCTAAAAATCAGAAACTCCTCAAAGCACAGCAGACAAAAAACCAGTACAAGAAAGCCGCACTACAAACTAGAGCTGACAGCTGGCACAACAAAACATTGCATGGAAAGTTCCTTGACAAAATTGAAGGAAAAGCTGAGAAGGAGAAGACCTGACTCTGGCTCACGAATGGGACCCTGAAGAAGGACAGCACAGACATCTCATTTGCTGTGTCATACTCTGTCTTTGTGTCGATAATAATAATAATAATACTAATAATAATAATAATAATAATAATAATAACCAGAGGCACAACTCTGTGGCCCAAATGATCCATTGGAACTTATGCCTCAAGTACCACCTCCCAGCAGCAAAGAACTGGTGGGATCACAAACCTGCAAAAGTCTTGGAAAATGAGCACGCAAAGATACTGTGGGACTTCCGAATCCAGACTGACAAAGTTCTGGAACACAGCACACCAGACATCACAGTTGTGGAAAAGAAAAAGGTTTGGATCATTGATGTTGCCATCCCAGGTGACAGTCGCATTGACGAAAAACAATAGGAAAAACTCAGCCACTATCAGGACCTCAAGTTTGAACTTCAAAGACTCTGGCAGAAACCAGTGCAGGTGGTCCCGGTGGTGATGGGCACACTGGGTGCCATCCAAAAGATCTCAGCCGGCATTTGGAAACAATAGACATTGACAAAATTACGATCTGCCAACTGCAAAAGGCCACCCTACTGGGATCTGCACACATCATCCGAAAATACATCACACAGTCCTAGACACTTGGGAAGTGTTCGACTTGTGGTTTTGCGAAACGAAATCCAGCATATCTATCTGGTTTGCTGTGTCATACAACGTCGTTGTGTTGATAATAATAATAATAATGCAAAGGGTAGTAAAAGAAACAGAAGGTAAAGTTCAAAAGCAATGCAAGGTCTTACAGCAGACGTGAAACCAAAGTCTTTGGCACAAGTCTTCACAGCAGAAAGGAGCAAGAGTCTTTGGCCAAAAAGGCTTCCAATATACACTAACAAGAGTCTGAGGCAAGAAGTCTTTTGCAAAGCCCGCACTGGAGCTGAAGCATGGAGACCAAAACACAAGCACACCAAGTAGGTCGGTTGCAGCCAACACTGACTCCTGGCTTTGCTGCTAATTTATAGTCCTGAGCGAAGTCTCATTTTTGCTGTGATTCTAGCTGACCTTCTCCTTCCTTCTTTTGCCCTTTGTCGCTCTAAAAAGGTCGGGACTTGTAGTATGTCCTCCTCACCTTCTTCCTCCTCAACACTAGTCCCCAAATCCCCAAGTGCCACCTCTTCCGCCTCCTGTTCTACCTCCTCCTTAGAAGCAGAAGAGGAGTCCACAACAAAAGGTCACGAAACCCTAGGCTTGGAAGGGACCCCAAAGGGCCATCCAGTCCACCCCATTCTGGCAGAAAGGGACACCCCATCAACACCCAGTATGACCAGCTCTTTGTAGAACCATGGAGTTGGAAGAGATCCTAAGGGCCATCTAGTCCAACCCTCTTCAACCACACAGAGGAAGACATGACTCAAACTGGGTTGCTGTGAGTTTTCCGGGCTATATGGTCATGCTCCAGAAGCATTCTCTCCTGACATTTCGCCCTCATCTATGGCAGGCATCCTCAGGGGTTGAGACCCTTCAAACTTTCCAATGCTAATTAGGGTGATTAACTGCAACATTCACTCTGGCCTCCAACTGACAAGAGTTCTTCTCTCACCCTGGACTTTCCAGATATATAAACCTTCCTTGCTTAGTTTCTCCATATCACACAACCTCTGAGGATGCCTGCCATAGGTGTGGGTGAAACGTCAGGAGAGAATGCTTCTGGAACATGGCCATACAGCCCGGAAAACTCACAATACTCCTCTTCCCTCTGTCTTTGGACCAGCTGTGTGGTTTCCATCCATGCAAGTGTGGTTGAAGTGCTGGGTTACCATCCGAAAATGGCATTTATTTATTTTATTTACATCACTTTTACCCCGCCCTTCTCACCCGTAAAATCCCTGATCAGCCCCTGTGGCCTTGAACTGCTCAACATGGATTCTAAAAGCATATCTGGACTTTATTATATTGTTTACATTTTATGAAGTTTGGCAGTATCGAAATAGCATTCCCCCTCCCCGCGATGGACTTCATTCCCAGCAGTCCGGCCAGGAAACTACACATCCCAGAAAGGGTTAGATAACCCGTAACAAACAAAGCACCTGAGAGGAACTGATGAGGAAATTATTTGGGAGAGCGAATACTCCAGAGGACGGGGTCAGGATGCAAAAGGACCTCAACAGGTGAGAGAGACGCTGGGCCAATACTCCCAAAACGCATGTCAACAAGGGGAAATGTGAGATACTTCATTTAGGCAGGAAAAAATGAAATGCACAGATTGTTGTGACTCAGCCTTTGCCTTTGTGTGACTCTGACGAGGATTCTGGGATGCAAGTGCATAATGATGGGGTTCAGATTCAGGATGAGTTTCACGATGACTCTGATGAGAATTATGGAATTCAGGTGCAGGGAGTTTTTCCCATGGGAAGAAATGAGGTTGTTTCTGATGATGGTTTTCAGGTGCAAGAAGCAGAAGGGGAGAGTAGCTCTGATAACACTAACGAGCTCAGTGGCCTTGATGGCCTTGACAATGAGGCCACTGAGCTCGATCGCGCTAGTCGGCTGGAATTTCAGGGTTTGCATAGAAGCCTCCAAATAGCAAATAAGAGGGAGGTCAAAGGGCAAAGAAATGCCTTCATGTCATGCTATTAAAACAGTCTGCTAAAAGAGAGATCTTTGTCAAAAGCAACTTTTTAGCTAGAGTCAAGAACCAAGTCTGCTTCCCTTTATCAAGTCTGCGTTCCTGTATTACCTCGTAGCGTGGATATATTCTCGTTGCTGGGACTTTGGCTTCCTTTGAAAGGACCTCATTTTATGCTTCTATGGATTTGATGATTACAGCCTTGTTTTGTAACTATATTTTGGAACTGAATTTTTACCTTTTATGAACTATTTTTCTGCCTATTTCCTAATAAACTATAAAAGACTACGTCCTGTGTGCAGCCTGGTGTCTTTAGCAAGGGGAAGCTAACCTGAGGTGCGACACAGATACAGAAAGAGTGACGCCTGGCTTTGCAACAATCCACGTGAAAAAGATCTTGGAGTCTCTGTGGACAACAAGCTGATCATGAGCCGAAAAAGCCAATGTGATCTTGATCTGCATCAAAAAGAGTAGCATCCAGATCAAGGGAAGTTCGTTCAGTAGAACAATGCAAAGGGAACCAAGGCCAGGCGACTTCCATGCAGATGCCCTCACTAATTGACTACGCTATCTTCATGCTAATGGGTGGATCCCGCCCAACCCATGCAAATCGGGCTTGCTAATTGCACCCTTTCCGCTAGTTTAAGAGACAACGGTTCTTTCTCCCGCCCTGGACATTCCACAGGAACATGATATATATATTCCATATCTGAAGATGCCAGTAGCCACAGATTGAAATGCCAGGAGAGAATGCTGCCAGGACACATTGGCCACACAATGCCCCAATTAAAGAAAATGTGGCCAAGGCTAATTTCCTCTAGCTAAAACTGGGCCTGGATGGGCAAGAGGAATGGGGGCTCACCATCAGCCAGACCCCAGCTCACCCGGTGGGGCTGCAGCCTGACCCCCCCCTCCTCATTTTGTGGTGCTGGCTTGGCTTGGAAAGGGGGGGGGGTCCTGGTTTTGGAGGCACCTGGAGGCCCCCGGGATGGGAAGCAAAGGCAGAGGGTGTGATGGGGGGAACGGGGGGGGGGGGTGTTGTGCGTCTCTTGCCTGGGCCGCCTGCCAAGGAGCCTCTCCCACCTGCGTCCTCCCTTCACCTCCGCCTCCTCCTCCTCCTCCTCGTCTGGGCAGGAGGCCAGGTGGGGAAAGGGGGCTTGGGGGGGCTCGGGGGGCTCAGCCAGGCAGCCCCGCTTCCCAAGCGAAGCCTTCCTGGGAGGCCTTCCTTAGGGACCATTTGGGGAGAAGCATCAAGACAAGCACTGCCGGGAAGATGTCTTCACGGCTCAATTTCTCTGCTGCTCTCCTGACTCTCCCACCAAACAAGGTGAGCTTTCTGGTGAAGTTGCATTGATTGCACGGGGAACCTAAACCCGAACCAATGAATGAAAAGACTCTCATACCCCGTTTCCCCTAAAACAAGACATCCCCAGAAAATAAGACCGAGTAGAAGTTTTGCTGAATTGCTCAATATAAGGCCTCCCCTGAAAGTAAGACCTAGAAAAGGTTTTGTTTGGAAGCATGCTCGCCGAACAGAACCCCATAGCATGCAGGATTGGTAAATGTACGTACCATAGAGTGTTGTACATGGAAATACTGGCAGTAACAAGAAATTCTTGATAGGATTCACAGTCTGGTTATGCTGGTTTGTGATAATAATAATAATAATAATAATAATAACAACAATAACTTTATTCTTATACCCCACCCCATCTCCCCAAAGGGACTCGGGGCGGCTTACATGGGGCCATGCCCAAACACAACAATATAAAAGCAAGGAAAACAATAAAGCAAATCACTCAACAATAAAAACAACAAATGATGATGACAACTACTGTACAGTATATAATAAATATTCCTCTTTTTTTCAACAATAAATGTGAATTCTTCCTCATGGAAAAATAAGACATCCCCTGAAAATAAGACCTAGGGCATCTTTGGGAGCAAAACTTAATATAAGACACTGTCTTATTTTCGGGGAAACACGGTAGAATCTGAGAGCTGCAAGGGATCTGCTTCCCTTCTGCCGTGCAGGAAGACACAGTCAAAGCCCTCCCAACAGATGGTCATCCTGTCTCTGCTTAAAAGCCTCCAGAGAAAGAGACTCCTAAGAAGGAGACCCCCCCTCCCCAAATTCTCAGGTGGAATCGAGTTTGAATCCATCGCTCCATAGTATCCTGCTCTCTGGAGGAAAGTCCAGGGCCGCTTCTACACTGCCAGATGAAATCTAGATTATCTGCTTCGAACTGTATTATTTCGCAGTATAAACTCATATAGTCTAGTCCAAAGCAGATAATGTGGATGATCTGCCTTGATATTCTGGCAGTGCAGAAGGGGCCTAAAACGCCATGTTATTCCAGGTGTGGCCTGATCAGCTCAGAAGGACGATGACTCTATCACCATCTGGACACTAGGCAATGCTTATTGGTGCAGCCTAGAATGGCGTTGGCCTTTTTAGCTGCCGCGTCACACTCTTGACACATGTTCACCTGGCCATCCCCTAAAGCCCCTTCTACACTGTCCTTATATTCCAGGACCCCGTCCCAGATTATCCGCTTATCCCAGGTTATTAGACAGGTGAGTCTTATATAACCCAGTTCAAAGCAGATCCTGGGACAGAAAGGCAATGTAGAAGGGCCTACAGTGCGATATAATCCAGGTGATCAAAGCGTCTGTCCTGGGTCTACACTGCCATATACAATCCAGTTCAAAGCTGATCATCTGGTTTATTCTATACAGCAGTGTAGAAGGGGCCTATCGGTTTGAAGCCAGGCAGGTAGACAGGTGAGAGGCTGGGATGACGTCACAGGGTCAGGCGAGGACAGGTGGGCGCCTGCAGACCCCGGCACTACCTGGGAAAGGCTGGCGAGCGGCCAGGTGAGGGGAGGGAGGGGGGGAGGGAGGGAGGGAGGGAGGGAGGGAGGGAGGGGGGTCTCCTGCCCCCCCTCCCCGCTCCTCAGGTGCCTTCCCCGGGGAGCTCACCTGGCCTGGCGGGGGGCCAAAGGGGGGGAAGAGGAGGAGGGGGAGGCGGCAAGAGGGGGTCTCACCTCACATGACCTCCCTCCCAGGTGAGAAGGGGGAGGACTAGACCGCCTTTGGGCCATTTCTTTAAGTTCTATTACAGGTAGATTTAGGGTAAAGGGAAAGGTGTTCCCCTGACGTGAAGCCTAGTCGTGTCCGACTCTGAGGCCTGGTGCTCATCTCCATTTCTAAGCTGTCTGTAGAGTCTCCAAGGTCATGTTACCTTCCAGCTGGAGCAGTACCTATTGATCTACTCACACTCTGGAGGTTGGTGCGCATCTCCATTTCTAAGCCGAAGAGCCGGCGTTGTCAGGTAGACGCCTCCAAGGTCATGTGGCCACAGGCAAGACTGCATGGAGCGCCCTTACCTTCCCGCCGGAGCAGTACCTATTGATCTACTCACACTCTGGGGGTTGGTGCTCATCTACATTTCTAAGCCGAAGAGCCGGCATTGTCCATAGACGCCTCCAAGGTCATGTGGCCACAGGCATGATTGCAAGGAGCGCCCTTACCTTACTGCGGGAGCAGTACCTATTGATCTACTCACATTTGAATGTTTTCAAACTGCTGGGTTGGCAGAAACTGGGATTAGCAATGAGAGCTTACTCTACTCCCCGGATTCAAACCATCAGTAAGTTCAGCAGCTCAGCGGTTTAACCCACCGCGCCACGGGGAGCTCCACATGTAGATTTTGAAATGCTACTAATGGCCATGGAAGGCATGGATGCTGGAGGTGTCATGGATGTCCACACCACTCTTCAAGGAGAGCTGAAGGCCTCACTCATCCACCATGGATGGATTGGCCCGTGGAATTTGTGAAGCTGCCAAGGAAGGCCTTAGACAAACCCAAGCTCGCCTTTGTGTTCTTGCCTCCAATGGCAAGGAGCCCATGGATGGCACACTGGTGCCAAACATCGGAACATCGAATCCTAGAACTGACGCACTTTAATCCCACTTTTAACTGCCTTGGCTCAATGCTATGGAACCCTGGTGGGACACAAGGCCTTGTAGAAACCACAGCTCCCATACCATTGAGCCCCAGCAGTTAAAGTGGTGCCAAGCTGCTTTCATCCTAGTTCATGGCTTGCCCTGTGAATGTTTCCATGAAGAAATCACTCAGAAGAAGATTAAAGGGCACGGCTGGATGGCCTTTAGGGGCCCCTTGCCATGCCAGGAGTCCTGGGAGAACTTCCCTGTGGCTGTGGGTGGCAGGGCAGCCGCTTCTCAGAAATGCCACTCTGTTGTGCAACCCGGCACAAACAGGCTTCGAGATGATGATAATAATAATAATTAAAAGAGATGCTGTTTACCAAATCAGGGGTGCACCAGGCCTCCTCCTCTTCCTCTTCCTCCTCCGCGAAGTGCCAGCAGCGCCTTCTGCCTTGGCTTTGCTCCCTTCTTGCCCCAAAAGTGCCACCTCTGCCTGCCTGGCAGCCCTGACTCAGAGCGCCTTCCCCTCGCCCGGTTCTCCCTGTTTCCCGGCCCTCCCAGGCCGCCTTCGCCTTCTTTTTCTTTGGCTTGCACACATCATTCCCAGAACTGCCTGCTCTCCATCAAACAGGGATCCTCAGGCTTTGGAAACAGAGGGTCTGAGCCTCCCTCTGTGGCTGAGAGAGTGTGACTTGCCTAAAGCCACCCCATTGGGTACAGAGCCATACTGAGAGGTTCAAACCTGAGCCTTACGTTGAGCCTGTATAACAGGAGTCCTCAAACCTTTTAATCCGAGGGCCGGTCCACAATCCTTCAGACTGTGGAGGGGCCAAATTATCATTTGAAAAAAAATTCAAACAAATCCCAATGCACACTGCCTATGTCTTATTTGCAGTGCAAAACAACAACATCAATGAAAGAACAATACAATATTTAAAAATGAAAACAATTTTAACCAACATAAACCTATCAGGATTTCAATGGAAAGTGTGGGCCTGCCACTGGCCAATGAGATAGTTAAATGAATTAAGATTGTTGTTGTTGTGTGCCTTCAAGTCATTTCAGACTTTGGGCGAGCCTAAGTCTAAAATTAATTAATTAATTAATTACTACATTTATTTACTACATTTATATCCCACCCTTCTCACCCCGAAGGGGACTCAAAGCAGCTGTATGTACATACAATATATTATATTATTAGCATAGCACAATATTAGCATTATATATTACGATATTGAATTATACCACTATACTGTAATATTATATGCAACATATAACATAGAATTAATATTATTGTATGGTAATATTATTAGTATTATATTGTATAACATTATAATATTTTTATCAATAATATATGTATTTACAATATATTATTAAAACTGATATAAAATATTATATTATAAAACTGAGGGTGGGGGCCAGGTAAATGACCTTGGAGGGCCGCATCCGGCCCCCGGGCCTTAGTTTGGGGACCCCTGCTGTATAATTTTTGCCTCTCTATATATATTGCACTATGCTCAGACTCATTGTTCTGATATGCTGTTTTATCTTGTTTTATGCTGTTATATGGTTTTATTGTTTATAATGGTTTTATTGTATGACTGTTTTATTTACATGTGACATTGGGCTTGTTCCCCATGTGAGCCGCCCCGAGTCCCCCTGGGGGAGATGGGAGCGGGATATAAAAATAAAGTATTATTATTATTACTAGCTGTGCCCGGCCACGCGTTGCTGTGGCGAAGTCTGGTGGTATGGGAAATAAAGTATTGAGGAATTGGTGGTAGTTAAGGTCAAGGGTAAAGGTTTTCCCCTGACATTAAGCCCATTATAAATGGGTTATATAGCTGTGTAGAAGGGCCTTGAGTCTACGCTGCCATATAATCCAGTTAAAATCAGATAATTTGTATTTTATAGGCAGTGTGGAAGAGGCCTAAGTGAGGCCTAACTCTGCCTGTCCCCTGGGCTGAGTGGGTTGCTAGGAGACCAAGTGGGCAAAGCTTGGCAGCAATTGGATAAAAACAATTATTCCCCTCCCTCCAATTAGGACTTAATTTTTCTTTTCTTTTTGTTGTATGAACGTAGAGGCATGGATGAGGGGTTGTGCTGCCAAGTTTAGTGTTTCTGGGATGTGTAGTTTTGTTGTTTTGTCCTAGGCCGAAATTTCATTAACCTTATATATATATAGAAGATAATAATAATAATAATAATAATAATAATAATACCATGGGGTCGTTGTGTGTTTTCCGGGCTGCATGGCCATGTTCCAGTAGTAATCTCTCCTGACATTTCGCCCACAACTCTGGCAGGCATCCTCACCCTCACAACCTCTGAGGATGCCTGCCATGGATGTGGGTGAAACGTCAGGAGAGAATGCTTCTGGAACATGGCCATACAGCCCGGAAAACACACAACGACGCTTTAATCCCGGCCATGAAAGCCTTCGACAACACAATAAACCACACTTGCTGAATTCCTTTTCCCTTTCTCCTGCTTTTCCCTTCTTTTCCCCCCTCTCCTTCCTTCACAGAATCATAGAATAATAGAGTTGGAAGAGACCTCATGGGCCATCCAGTCCAACCCCCCTCGTTCCCATTTTCCTCCCATCCTCCTTTTTCTTCTTCCTTCCTTCTCTTCTCCCTTCCCTACTTCCTTCCTTCCTTCCCTTTCTTTAGCCTTCCTTCCCTTCCTTCTTTTTCCATCCCTCCTTCCTTCCTTTACTTTTCTTCCTTTCCTCCCTTCCCTTGTTTCCCTTCCTTTCTGCCTTCCCTTCCTTTTCTTCTTTTACTGTCCTTCCCTTTACTTTCCGGGCAACGTCCTTGCAGATGGCCAGTTCTCTCACACCAGAAGCAACTTGCAGTTTCTCAACTCACCCGACATGGGGTAAAAAAGGGGGGGAAGGGAACCTACTTGACAAGTTATCTATGTAAATTTCCAGCTTGGACGAGTCCCTTCTTACAACCCCCCCAATTGTGGTGGAATATATGCATCTATATATATAAAAATGTAATGTGCGTTTTACTATGGAGTAAACAACAAAACCACTGAACCCAATCACACCAAATTTGGCCACAAAAGACACAGCCATCCAAAATAGGTCTTTCAATAAAAAAAAAAAACCTAGAAAAACAGTCCAAATTACAGAGGATGAGGAAGAGCCTTTCTCCCCCTAACTGCCAGTTAGAAAGGTAGGCTCCTTTAGCCCCGCCCCCGCTACCTTTAGGCCCCGCCCCTTCATATCCTAGCAACTCCCCCAGCCAAGATGGCGCCCAGGGGAAAGGCACTTAGGCCTGATCCACACTGCCTATAAAATACAGATTATCCAATTTGAACTGGATTGTATGGCAGTGTAGACTCAAGGCCCTTCCACACAGCTCTATTACCCAGAATGCCAAGGCACAAGTAACTGCTTTGAACTGGATTATCTTGAGTCCACACTGCCATATAATCCAGTTCAGTGTGGATTTTATACAGCTGTGTAGAAGGGGCCTCATATAATCCAGTTCTAAGCAGATAATATAAGATTAAAAATATAATCTGTAATAATTACTGTGGTATAATAATACAGAACAATAGAATCTCTAAAACCAGGACAGTAAATAAAGAGCAACACTCTGAAAGCAGGGAAATTGGGAATTCCAGAAAGGAAACAATCAGGGCCATCTAACACCTCCCAACAAAGGATCCCCCCAGGCAGGAAGCAGCCAGGCTTTGAAGCTGCAAGGCCATTAAATGCTCATCAAGGTGGCTAACTGCAGCATTCATACCTGGCTGAGAGAGTGTGACTTGTGGAGATTTGAGACCAGCCTCAGACCCAAACCTTCCCTGGGCCCAAAATGAAGGAACTGAATCACGTCTGCTCCACATCGATCTGGAAAAAGCCACCCTGGAAGTCTTTATTGGTTAAAAATATAAATATAGGTCTCCAGCCACGCAGGGGACCAAACCAGAGAGGCGCAGGCTCTGAACAGGACTCGGGAAGCCCAGGAAGGAAGGAGACCCCTCCCACGACGAACTTGGATCAGGGAAGGGGTGCCGAGCAGGGCCAGCCTCGCTCCAGACCGGCCTCCGTTGACCGGGCATCTCTCTCTCTGCCAAGATCCCAGTCGGAGGAAGAGGCCCTTCTGGTGGTGGCCCTTTTTGGCTTCCGGCCTTCGCAAAGATCTCCAAAGGGAAGGCTGAGATGCAGAGGCCACCTTGGTGTCCAGGGAGCTGCTCTGGGTTGCAGACCCCTCATTAGTCCAAGAGTCCAGAGGAGGAGGAAAAGGGAAAGCAAAGCCCTCCGTCCCTCCCGTCCAGGGCAGCTCAGCTCTCGAACCACTTGCCCCGCTTGGCCGGCAGACCGCTCTGTCCGCTGACCAGGATGCGGCGCTTGTACTGCTCCACCAGCTGCTCAAAACGGGCCTCGGCCCGGCTGCCCCTCGCCCGGCGCTGCTTCTTCTTGGGCGCCTGGAGGGGAAGGGCACGTTAGGAAAGTGCCCCAAACAGCAGAGTATTTAAAACAGTGATTCCCAAAGTGCGCGCTACCGCCCCCTGGTGGGTGCTGCAGTGATCCAGGGGGGCGGTGATGGCCACAGGTGCATTTGAATGTTTTAACTTTTTTTGTATTACCTTTCTATTCTGAGTTCAAAAAATAGTTTCATAATTTCAAACTTCAATGTTTTTAATTTACACCATTCTTTACTATATTTTACGAAAACGGTAGGAACATTAATACTGTTTAATTGCTATTAAAATTTTAAAAAATTAATTTCCAGGGGGCACTGAGTAATATTTTTTTTCTGGAAAGGGGGCGGTAGGCCAAATAAGTTTGGGAGCCACTGATTTAAAAGTACAAAAAGAATACAGTGTTCCCTCGCTACTCTGCGGTCCACTTTTCGCGGCCTCGCTCTTTGGTGGGATTTCAATAAATATTAATCTACATCGTTTATTGCGGTATTTTTGCTGTTTCGCGGGTTTTGGACGGGTCGAAAGGGAGAAATAAGGGGAGGGGGAGGGAAGGGTTGGAAATAAAAAAGGGTTATTTTGTCAGAGTAATGGTTTATGTAGGGTGTGAAATGTTCACTCATTGTTGAAGTGAGTGTGTGGTGAGCATTCCAGCAGAGGAATGGTTAAGTGCATAGAATTAGATTTCCTGCCTAGAGCAACTCTAATTCAGCTTCCACTTACATAGCCTGACATAAGTCCCTGGGAATGGAATGTGGGAGGTGGCAAGTTCTACTGATAAGCTTTTTCTCTGGTCGCCATCAATTCTGCCGGACATGCGTGTTAGCTGCGCTTCTGTACAGAGCTGTAAATAACTTCAATAAAGCTGTCTAACAAGCATTCATCCCCCTCACTCCCATCTGAGCTCTGTAACATTTTTCAGACTCCTGTAGAAGGTCCTCCTTCTTGAGCTATTCTCCGTCATGAATTAGGATGGGAGGAGAAAGAACAGGTGGAGCCGCAGTTTGTCCCAGGGAATGTGGTTGACTCAGAAAGGCAGGTGGATTCGGGAGCTGAGGTTGGCTTGGGAAAACAGACGGAAGGGAATGTGGAAAGTTCTCAGTCGAGCAAAGATAAGGATGACCTTCTACAGGAGTCTGAAAAATGTCAATAGGGCTGGGATGGGAGTGAGGGGGATGAATGCTTGTTAGACAGAGATTCCAGATTAAAGTTGAGATCAGGCGTTCATCGCAGTGTGAGAATTCCAGACAAAGGCGGAGAAAAAAAGAGCGCACAAGAACGTGTTTATGTTTTGTAAAGAGGGTTAAAAGAGATGTAATTTGGGAAAGATTCCAGTCAGAGCAACCTCACTTTTGGAGAATCAACTCTTGCCTTGTTCAAGCCTCGTCTCATGCCTAGAATCTGTTTGGATTACTTTTGAAGCTCACGTATTCAGGTTACCTTGGATTTACTGTGCTATTTTTGGGATTTTGGACTAAAATCTACGAAATCATTGAACTGTGTTTAAGGATTGCACTTACAATTGGATTTTGCTTATTTTTCTGCTGTTTAATAAGTTTCGCTGTCTTTCTTCAATAAACTGAAAAGACTCAAGCCTGCTGTGGTGGTTTGTGTGTTGGAGCAAGGCGAAGCAGTGCTGAGATGCGACACTCCCCTAATAATAAATAATAATAATAATAAACTTTATTTTTATATACCGCCCCATCTCCCTGAAGGGACTCGGGGCGGCTCACAACAGGGACAAGCCCGAAACAACGACACAACGTATTTGACAAAAACTTCAAAACATTTCAACGATACACAAAATAACTCACCTGCCTGGGCTCCTCCGGGGACGGCCTCTTCTTCTGCGGCCGGGCGGGGACGGCCACCTTCTTTGCCGGGGGCAGCTTCACCTTGCCCTTATCGCACCGCCTGCCAAGAGAGAGGCCACTCCGAGTCAGAAGGGTCCCCAGGGCAAGACCACACTCCCCGACACAGGCATGGGCCCAAACGGTGCACACGCATGCACATCTCCAGGCCTTGGGGTTGTTGGAAATAGCAACCCTCCAAGACTTCACTATTTGTTTGTTAATGTATATATTTGCTAACCTGTATTCTATGTGTATGTTGGTGTGAGAGGGGTTATAGACATGAGATTGTACTGAGCATGTTCAGACTCAAGACTCCATTTTGTTATCAGTTCACTTTAGACCTCAGCGGAGGAGGATACTGTGTCCAGTTTTGGGCACCACAGTTGAAGGGAGATGTTGACAAGCTGGAAAGCGTCCAGAGGAGGGCGACTAAAATGATTAAGGGTCTGGAGAACAAGCCCTATGAGGAGCGGCTTAAAGAGCTGGGTATGTTTAGCCTGCAGAAGAGAAGGCTGAGAGGAGACATGATAGCCATGTACAAATATGTGAAGGGAAGTCAAAGGGAGGAGGGAGGGAGCTTGTTTTCTGCTGCCCTGCAGACTAGGACGCAAGGGAACAAGGGCTTCAAACTACAGGAAAGGAAGGAGATTCCACCTGAACATCAGGAAGAACTTCCTCACTGTGAGAAGGGCTGTTCACCAGTGGAACTCTCTCCCCGGGGCCGTGGTGGAGACTCCTTCCTTGGAGGCTTTTAAGCAGAGGCTGGATGGCTGGATGGCCATCTGTCGGGGGTGCTTTGAATGCGATTTCCTGCTTCTTAGCAGGGGGTTGGACTAGATGGCCCATGTGGTCTCTTCCAACTCTACTATTCTATGATTCTATGATTCTAGGATGCATGTATGTGTTTGGATCTCAGTAGAGAAGTATGCTTTTGGACTTAGGCAAGGACAGTTTACTATATGCTTACTTTGGACTTCAGTGAGTCCAAATACAGTAGAGTCTCGCTTATCCAACGTAAACGGGCCAGCAGAACGTTGGATAAGCAAATATGTTGCATAATAAGGAGAGATTAAGGAAAAGCCTATTAAACATCAAATTAGGTTATGATTTTACAAATTAAGCACCAAAACATCATGGTACAGTACAGTCTCACTTCTCCAAGCCTGGCTTATCCAACGTTCTGGGTTATCCAAGCCATTTTTGTAGTCAATGTTTTCAATATATCTTGATATTTTAGTGCTAAATTCGTTAATACAGTAATTACAACATAACATTAATGTGTAATGAACTACGTTTTCTGTCAAATTTGTTGTATAACATGATGTTTTGGTGCTTAATTTGTAAAATCATAACCAAATTTGATGTTTAATAGGCTTTTTCTTAATCCCTCCTTATTATCCAACATATTCACTTATCCAAGCTTCTGCCAGCCCGTTTAGCTTGGATAAGTGAGACTCTACTGTATACAACAAATTTGACAGAAAAAGTAGTTCAATACGCAGTAATGCTATGTAGGAATTACTGTATTTACAAATTTAGCACCAAAATATCACGATGTATTGAAAACATTGACTACAAAAATGGCTTGGATAATCCAGAACATTGGATAAGCGAGTGTTGGGTAAGTGAGACTCTACTGTACTTTGAGAGGAAAGGTTCCCCAAGGGCCATTCCTCATTAACATCATCATCATCATCATCATCATCATCATCATCTAGAATACTAGTACTAACTCAGAAACTCCAAATATCTACAAATTACTTAAAGATTAAATTAAGTATGATACCCTGTGTACTCTAACGCAACTACATCTTATCTATAACTGAACTTTAATAAGAAATGTGCCTGTATGGTGAATTAATATGAGATGTTTGTGAGTAAACAAGGTATGTTATTTTTCAAAGAAGACTTTGGGTTTTTTTATCACTGAGTGCATATTTTAAACTAAGAGGTTTCGAAGAAGAGTATATGTTTTGGGCAACTACAACTTCAACTTAAGAAAAAAATCTTTAAAACTCTGATAGCCAAATATGTTTTTGTAGTGGCATGTCTTTGTCCTTGGCAAATGAAAGACATGGCTTTTCAGTCTAACAGCTGAGTTACCTGTGTGCCATTACATGAATACTTGTGAATATCACTTATTCAGAGGGTTCACTTCTAATAAGGGCGTGTTTTTCTTGACTAGTGGTTTTCAAAAGGTGGTCTCCACATGTTCATGGAGATTGACATTTGCCAAACGGATAGGACAGCATTTTTCTTTTTCAATAAGGTTATGACTGCCATTTTTTCCCCAATAGGGGTCTCATTCTCTGGGGGATTTTAAATAGAGGCTAGATGGTCCTCTGTCAGGGGGGATTTGATTGTGTCTTTTTGCCTGGACTAGGTAGCCCTTGGGGGCTCTTCCAGCTCTAGGATTCAAATACACAAACAAATGGCAAGGCAACAGGGGAAGTTGGAAAGGGAGAAAGATGTCCTAAGGAGGAAGGAGCAGGCTTCCTTTTTGCTGCCCTGGAGGGACAGGGCCTTCTCGGTGGTGGCTCCCCGGCTGTGGAACACCCTCCCCAGAGAGATCAGATGAGTTCCAACTCTTTTGGGCTTTAGAAGAGCCCTAAAAACATGGCTATGTGCCCAGGCTTTTAACGAATAAACGATGACACAGACTGACCTATGGATAAGGCACGAGGTTTTCGGATGAACGGATCTGAGCATATATATTTTTCAAATTTATATACTGTAATTTTATATTGTATTTAATTGTTTTTTAACTGATTTTATGTACTGTTGATTGATTTTGTATAGGCATCTAATTGTGCCAGTGTTGTAAGCCGCCCTGAGTCCCTTCGGGTGAGAAAGGTGGGATATAAATATTGGTAATAAATAAATAAATAAATAAATAAATAAGGGAGCCACGGGTTCAAATGACAGGCAAGGAGATTCCACTGAACATGAGGAAGACCTTCCTGACCGTAAGAAGAGCTGTTCAGCAGTGGAACTCCCTGCCCCGGAGTCCGGTGGAAGCTCCTTCCTGAAGCTTTTAAACTGAGGATGGATGGCCATCTCTCAGGGGGGCTTTCTCTGCATGGCAGAAGGGGGTTGGACTGGATGACCTTTGAGGGCGCCTCTCTCACCTCTATGATTCTAAAGTAGGAAGAGCCCCAAGGAGATCCCCACCCCACCCCACCGCAGCCTTGCCCCAGAGGCCCCACCTGCTGCTCAGCAGAGTCCTGAGCGAGAGGGTCCCCTCCCCTACCTGATCTTGGGGCCCCGGTGGGAGGGCAGGGCCAGGACCTTGCGCCGCTTCTTGCCGTCCGGCAGCTCCACCTGCTCCACCACGCCGCGCGTCTGGAACCCAGACCACGGGGTGGAGCCGGCGTCGGCGCCTCCTTTTGCGGGAGGGGACTTCCCCACGGGGTTCTCCCTGGGCCTCTTTGCGGCCGGGCCCTTTTGCTCGGTGGCGACGGGGGGTCCCTTGGGGCCCTGAGCTGCCCCTTCTGCTCCTTTCTGCTTCCTTTTCCGCCTCTTTGGCCCCGGCGTCGCGCTGTTTGTGGGCGCTGCTGGTTCAGGAGCCCCAGGGACGGCCCGAGCGGCTTCCTTCTGCCTCAGCTTTTGCTGCCAAGAGAAGAAGAGTCATGACACGTGGGACCCTCAAAGCAAACCATGCATCCATATATAGAACCATTAATACTTTATTTTTTTCTATCCCGCCACCACAATAATAATAATAATAATAATAATAATGATGATGATGATGATGCAATTAAGGCCAAGATCAAAAAATCAGCTGATGACCCAAAATGCAGACTGTGCAAGGAAACCGACAAAACCATGGATCATATCCTCAGCCGCTGTAAGAAAATTGCACAGACAGACTACAAACAGAGGCACAACCATGTGGCCCAAATGATTCATTGGAACTTATGCCTCAAGTACCACGTCCCGGCAGCAAAGAACTGGTGGGATCACAAACCAGCAAAGGTCGTGGAAAATGAGCACGCAAAGATACTGTGGGACTTCCGAATCCAGACTGGCAAAGTTCTGGAACACCACACACCAGACATCACAGTTGTGGAAAAGAACAAGGTTTGGATCCTTGATGTTGCCATCCCAGGTGACAGTCGCATTGAGGAAAAACAACAGGAAAAACTCATCTGCTATCAGGACCTCAAGATTGAACTGCAAAGACTCTGGCAGAAACCAGTGCAGGTGGTCCCGGTGGTGATGGGCACACTGGGTGCCGTGCCAAAAGATCTCAGCCAGCATTTGAAAACAATAGACATTGACAAAATTACGATCTGCCAACTGCAAAAGGCCACCCTGCTGGGATCTGCGCGCATCATCCGAAAATACATCACACAGTCCTAGACACTTGGGAAGTGTTCGACTTGTGGTTTTGTGAAACGAAATCCAGCATATCTATCTTGTTTGCTGTGTCATACAATAAAATAATAATAATAATAATAATAATAATAATAATAATAATATCCCGCCCCATCTCCCCAAGGGGACTCGGGGTGGCTTACCAAGGGACCATGGTCAAACAATATAAAAATACAACAGTAAAAACAAATCCAAACACAGCAATAAATACATCGAGAAAAAGCATACAACAACAACCATTTAAAAACAATTAAAACATGTTCAATGCCCTGTAGCAGTATAGTTGGTACTTCAATCTTCAGACTAAGGGCGAGGAATAAGGTTAACAAGGTGAAACGCATTATAACTTCTAGTGGAATGGTATAGCAATAAGGTGCAAAGTGTTGGAACAGAAAGCGGTAGGGGCTCACTTTGATGTTCTTCTTAATTAAAAATGGTTTGAAGAAATATAACAGTTAAAACCAATGTAAAGAGGGATAAACAATATAAAAATGTTCAGATACAAAAAGCAAATTAAAAACACAAGTAGCTAACAATCATAAAAAACAGATAGGGAAGGTAATAAAACAAACATCACCATCAATGAAAAAGATGAGGTAGTCAGGTCAAAAGTGCATGATTTTAAGACCATTAATAAAGTGGCTGGACGAGTGTCAAAACATTTCCTGAGATAATTTGGCAGAGGGAACCTTGTAAGCTGCCCCGAGCCCTCTTCGGGAGATGGTGCAGGATGTCAATAAATTTATTATTTTTTTTATTATTATTATTATTTTTATTATTATTATTATTATTATTGACACAACAACGCAGTATGACACAAGATAGACATGCTGGATTTCGTATTACAAAATCACAAGTCGAACACTTCCCAAGCGTCTAGGACTGTGCGATGTATTTTTGGATGATGCGCGCAGATCCCAGTAGGATGGCCTTATTATTATTAACATTGAGGCTGGGTGGCCATCTGTCAGGGGTGCTTTGCTTGTGCTTTTGGTGCACAAAGGTAGAAGGAGCTTGGACTAAATGGCCCAAGGGGTCTCTCCCAAACTTATTGTTTTTATTATTATTTTATTATGACACAGCAAACAAGATAGATATGCTGGATTTCGCATCACAAAATCACAAGTCGAACACAAAGTGTCTAGGACTGTGTGATGTATTTTCAGATGATGTGCGCAGATCCCAGTAGGGTGGCCTTTTGCAGTTGGCAGATCGTAATTTTGTCAATGTCTATTGTTTCCAAATGCCGGCTGAGATCTTTTGGCACAGCACCCATTATTATTATTATTATTATTATTATTATTATTATTATTATTATTATATTGTATGACACAGCAAACAACATAGATATGCTGGATTTCGTATCACAAAATCACAAGTCGAACACTTCCCAAGTGTCTAGGACTGTGTGATGTATTTATTATTATTATTATTATTATTATTATTATTATTATTATTATTATTATTATTATTAACATTGAGGTTGTATGTGTTCCTGTTTTGTTTTTTTACTTCAAGATAAGATATGTGCAGTGTGCATGGTAATTTGTTCATAGCTTTTAAAAAAACCTATAGTCCGGTCCTCCAACAGTCTGAGGGGCCATGAACTGGCCCCCTGTTTAAAAAGTTTGGAGACCCCTGAGTTAGTGTCTTGGGAGGTTGCCATTTCCAACCAAAAAGGGCCCCCCTGGGTTTGACGACAGACTGCCTCTGCCAAAACATGCCACCCCCTGAAGGCATGATGGGCAGTCCCAGCAAAAGGCCACCCGGTGCCCCCTGCTCCCCTCTGTCTTACCAGGCTGCGTTGTGCTCGCTGCTCCTTCAGCCTCAGCTTCCGGCGATCTTCCAGGGAAAACTCCACAATGGGACGCTGGGGGGGAATGGGGATCACAGGGTCAGAAAGAGCATTGGGGGGGGGGGGGGGGTTGCCTCAGAGCAACAGGCCAAGGACCCCCTTCTTCTCTGCATCCCTGGGAAATGGTGCTGAAACGGCATCTCTTCCAAGGCCATGAGCTGGCAGAAGGTATCCATTGCTCAGCATTTCTTTATTAAGTGCCAACAGAATCAGTGTCTCAGGATAAACCACAGGTTCACTGTAACTGGGGTGTGGCAGCTCAGTGCCGAGACTGTTGTCTATAAGTTTGTAGTAACCCTGGTGTTGTGTTGATGAGGGTTGGAGGTTGCTTATTGAGATAGGAGTGTTTGTAGATACTGTAAATACCATGCTAGTATTTGTACTATTTTCTGCAACTTAAGAAAGAAAAGCCTTCCAGTTGGAACGGTCAGCTTTGTGTCTGTGTGTTGTTTTTGTTCCTGAGGAGAGAGACCACTTCACTGCAAGAAGGTATTTGACTTCCTAACAGGAGGGAAGAGTCCCTTCTGCTACATAACAGGGAATTTCAAACTGATTTGAATTGCTGAGATGCTTTTTCTTGCCCCCCAAAGAAGGGACTGGGGACCCCCCTCTGGAGCAGCACAAAACTAGGCTGCGCTGCCTGTGTTGTGACTCAGCTGGAACCTCAAATTGACTCTGATGGGGATTATGGGATTCAGGTTCAAAATCAGGTTCAGAATGTCCGTTGTAGAAGATGAGGAACAGAAAGTTTTTCCCACAGCAGGGAATGATGTTGATGATAATGAAACTAGCCAGGTGCAAACTGACTCAGAAAAGGAGGACAGTTCTCAGTCTGATAGGAGGCAGGCTGACGCTAATGAGCAGGCTGAGCTTGATGAAAGGGAATCTTTAGATTGATCTGGCCGTTTGGAATTCAGGGTTCGAAGGAGTGTGAGAATAGCAAATGAGAAGGAGGTCAGAGGCCAAAGAAATGCTTTCATGCTTTGCAAAGGGTATTAAAACAGTGTGTGTGGAGGGTTGTTGTATGTTTTCTGGGCTGTCTGGCCATGTTCTAGAAGTATTCTCTCCTGACGTTTCGCCCACATCTATGGCAGGCATCCTCAGAGGTTGTGAGGTATGGAGAAACTAAGCAAGGAAGGTTAATATGTATCTGTGGAAAGTCCATACCTCACAACCTCTGAGGATGCCTGCCATAGATGTGGGCAAAACGTCAGGAGAGAATACTTCTAGAACATGGCCACACAGCCCGGAAAACATACAACAACCCTGTGATCCCGGCCATGAAAGTCTTCGACAACACAGTGTGTTTGGAGACAAACCTTTGACAAAGCAACTTTTGTTTAACCAAGAAGCAAGCTCTCGTTTTCCTGGATTATCTTGCAGCTTTTGTGTTCATGTTATTAGGACTTTGTCATGCTCTCATGGGGGTTTGTTTATTCCTTGTGATTTCTTGGATTATTCTTTAAGGCTTTATATTGTAACGATCTTTTGGAACTTTACTTTTGCTTTCAAAGAACTTTTTATCTTCTATTTTCTAATAAACTACAAAAGACATCAACCTGTGTACAGCCTGGTGTATATAGCAAGGTGAAGCTCACCTGCGGTGCGACAGCCTGACAGGGTCTGCCCCCACCGTGCCTCACCCACAGCCCCAGTGCCCCATCCAGCTGATCCCCGTCCTGTCCCAAGGAGGGACTGGGAACGCACCCACCTTGTGGTCCCCAAAGAGCTGGGGGTTGTTGTTGGTGTGGCGCAGGGCGGCCAGCGCCTGGTCGTGCTCCTGGAACTCCACAAAGGCGTAGCCCAGGGACTGGCCCTGGCCCTTCCGGTCCCGCATCACCCGGCACTAAGGAGGGGGGGAGAAGAATGGGTCACAGTTCCATAGAAGGCCTGCAAGAGGCAACAGCCTGGCTTCCCCTGAAAGAAATGCTGCCAGAACTGCAACCCATTGCCGATGCCAGGCTCACCTCCTTGATCCGGACACTGCCACGGCCCTTGCCGCCCGCTGCCCGCAGCATCAGTGCCCGGAGGCGGACATCGTCGACGCTCTTGGGCAGGTTGTGGACGCAGAGCCTCGTTCGAGACACAAAGATGTTCTGGTCCTTCAGCTTCTGCCGCTTCAGCTCCTCAAACTGAAAGAGGAGAGAGGGAGAGAAGGTGACGCTGTGTCCACGGCCGTAGAGAGGACGGGCAGCCTGGCGCTGAGCGGAGCTTGACCTCCGAGGGGCCCGGACCGCAGTGGGGCCAGCCCTGGCAAGCGCTGGAGGTGGAGCAGTGTGGCACCCCAAGGCGGGGAACCACCTCTGAACCTAACACACTCTCCAGCCCAAGGTGAAATGGCAAAGCAGTATACTGAAGAATATATATGAAAAGAAATTCAGCCAAATAGTATAAACATCCAAAGTCCAACATTCAGGAATCATCCTCAGAATTCAAAGTACATGAGAAGCATCCAAAATCATGAGTAAAAAAGCAGGATAAATCCAAACATGAGATTCAGGAACAGTCTTTAGAAACCTGAACACATGAAACTTGAAACATGACAAAGGAAACATGGAACTAGAAATCCCGTAACAGACTTGACTTGGCAGAAGTTCTATTCTCAAAACCAGTGTTGCCTAGGCTGGTGAAATAGCTTGCTAATATAGATAGAAAATCATGCCTTCTCCCTTCACTAACTCATAAGGACTCTTTGGCTAATAAGCGCCTTGACCTTTGTGTTGACGGAATGTAAATCTCCTATCTAACTGCTCATTAGTCTGTCCACCTGGACCTTCATTCTCATCCTCTGAGCTCAGTTCCGTCTCTGACCTTGTTTCCCTAACAAGCTGCGCTTCTGGAATGTGGCCTTCATACACAGACCACTCATTTTCAGGGCCTAAAATCTCGTGACTGTCCTGCTGCCTTGCAGGCCCAGAATCCCCAGTGAGATCAGCTGCAGACACGATCAAAGGCTGGACTGCAACAAGTGGCACCGACACTTGTCTACTGAGCAAGAAGGGACAGAGGGAGCCCAGGTGCCTGCCTGCCCTCCGCCTTGTTTTCACACCCATTTACTAGATCTGTGCAGGTCAAAATGTTTTGCATGTAGAGGTCACTTCCCCCTTCTTCTTCCCAAAAGTCTTCAGTGCACCGTTGCGGCCTTATGTTTGAGAAGAGAGCACTGAGGGCCAGGCTGCCCCCAAACCCTCCCTCTTTCCTGCCACAAATGTCTCCGGACTCACCCGCGCCCGCTTGGCCAGGTCGGCGTCACTCAGGCCCTCTGCGGCTTTGGTTCCAGCGCGGATCACTGCAGAGAAGAGGAAGGAGGACAGCGTGATGGCCACGTGGGTGAAAGGAGTGCTGGCCCTCAGAGCGGGAAGAGCTTCTTATAGGAGGTGAACCAAGGCGCCATTTCATGTCAAAGTCCTGATGCAGTGTTTTGGGAAGGACCTCAAATGGCCATGATTGAGGAGCCACACTCCCCCATCTCTGCTCTACAGGAAGCCCACCTGCCACCTTCCTGCTTCTTAGAAGGGGTTGGACTGGATGGCCATGAGGTCTCTTCCAACTCTACTATTCTATGATTCTATGATCCTTGGCCCCAGAGCAGCCCATCCTGGACCACTAGCCTGGCTGCTATAAACAGAGACAGCAGCACATGGAGCAAGGCAAAGCCAAACAGGGGGACCTGGTGTTACCAAAGGTTTTCGTAGCCAGAACCACCAGGGTGTTGTGTGGTTTCTGGGCTGTGTGGCCAATGTGTTCTAGCAGCATTTTCTCCTGACGTTTCACCTGCATCTGTGGCCACTGGCATCTTCAGAGGATCTGAAGGACCACAATTGAGAGCGACAGGACAAATGGAAATGCCAGGACAACATCTTCCTTTGAAGATCCAGCCACAGGTGCAGGTGAAACGTCAGGTGAAAACGCTGCTATAACACGGCCACACAACATGAAAACCCTTGGTTTCCACCGGGCCAAGTCCTAGAATTCCCCGTTGATACCGAAGTCCATGGATGCTCCAGTTCAGTTATATACAATGAGGCCCCTTATATAGCTTTTTCTGTTTCTGCCCCTGCCTTATGGGATGCCTTGCCGCCCTAGATGAGAGCCATGCATGAGTTGGGGCCTTTTACCCTCGCACTCAAGACCTGGCTCTTTACTAGAGCTTTTAATCTATGTTAATTTTATCAATATTTGTATGTATATATTTTTATCCTTTACAATTTTATCTTGTAAATCGCCTAGAGCATCGTGGATGGAGGGCGATTAATAAGTAATTAAATGATGATGATGATGTTGATGATATAGAAAATGATTAAAGCCTGGGTTCCCTTTTTGGAATCTTTATAAACTACACTATTTCCAAGCCATGGAGTGACTGTACAATTATTATTAATAATAATTTTGTATTTATATCCTGCTTTTCTCCCCCACGGGACCCAAAGCCAGGCAAGCAAACATTTCAAAAGTGTTAGTGTGTAACATCATCATCATCATCATCATTATTCAGCCAGAGAACGGGAGGTTGGGTGCCAGGGGGGCCTTCCTTCCTTCCTTCCTTCCAAGGGGCTTTTCTGACCCATACAAACGGAGCAGGCCCCTCCCTCTACCTCGGTTGACCTCATTTCTCTTCTCTGTCCCAAAGGGCCTTCATGACGCATCCCGTATTGCAAGAGTCTTGCCTAAGGCACCGGGGGAAACCCCACAAGCTTGTCTTCTGGCAGGAAAACCACAAGCATGTTTTACATTCCAAAAGGGACGTCACGCAGAAGACGGAGCCAGTGGGTGTCATGCAGTTCCTCAGAAGGGAGCACAAACCCATGGACTCAGGACAAGAACCCACCTCAGCACTGGAAGGAACTTTTCTCCAAGAGTTGAGGATGGAATGAATACATTCCTTTGGAGGCAGCGCTTCCACTAAGGGTTGGGCCGGCCTCTCTCGGGATCCAGTGTGCAAAAGTTGCGTCTCAACTGTATGGTAGAATAGGGTGGGACTGGATGGTCTTTGGGAACTCTTCCAACTCTATGGTTCTATGAAGAGCTGGTATTATTATCATTGCTAGGTTTATGTTTATTTATAGCCCACCTTTTCTGTATACAAGGATATTACGTTTATTTATATCCCGCTAACTAATATACAGTTATATATATAATATAATATAATATATAACCATTGCTTTATTCTGTATATTAGTTAGCAATAGGACAACTGTATCTTTATACTTCTTATAGATTTCTGTGTACTTTAGTATTTATATCCCGCTACAGAGAGACTAAAAACCGTTATACTGTGTATTGATGGAGTGTCTCTGTCTGAATGGGGTTGGACTGGATGGTCTTTGGGGGTCCCTTCCAACTCTAAGGTTCTATGAAGAGCTGGTATTATTATTATTATTATTATTACATTTACATTTATTTATAGCACATTTTTTTCTCTACACAAGGAGACTCAAAGTGGTTATACCAGGTGTTCATGGAATGTCTTTGCCAGGCAGAATGGGGTAGGATTGGATGATCTTTGGGGGTCCCTTCCAACTCTACGGTTCTATGAAGAGCTGGTATTATTATTATTATTATTACATTTACATTTATTTATAGCACATTTTTTCTCTACACAAGGAGACTCAAAGTGGCTATACCAGGTGTTCATGGAATGTCTTTGTCAGGCAGAATGGGGTAGGATTGGATGATCTTTGGGGGTCCCTTCCAACTCTACGGTTCTATGAAGAGCTGGTATTATTATTATTATTATTATTATTATTATTACAATGTCTACATTTATTTGTAGCCCACTTTTTCTCTATACAAGGAGACTTAAAGCAATTATACTGGTTTTAATCTACAGTTGTATGTATTTTATTTAGATATGTGATATATCTATATATATATAAAAGAATAAAAAAATTTCGGCCTAGGACAAAACAACAAAACTACACATCCCAGAAACACTAAACTTGCCAGCACAACCCCTCATCCATGCCTCTACGTTCATACAACAAAAAGAAAAGAAAAATAAAGTCCTAATTAGAGGGAGAAGGAATAATTGTTTTTATCCAATTGCTGCCACTTAGAAGGCTAAGCTCCGCCCACTTGGTCTCCTAGCAACCCACTCAGCCCAAGGGACAGGCAGAGTTAGGCCTCACTTAGGCCTCTTCCACATTGCCTATAAAATACAGATTATCTTATTTAACTGGATTATATGGCAGTGTAGACTCAAGGCCCTTCCACACAGCTATATAACCTATTTAAAATGGACTTTACCTTAACTACCACCAATTCCTCAATACTTTATTTCCCATACCACCATACTTCGCCACAGCAACGCGTGGCCGAGCACAGCTAGTTTTTATATATTTGTAAGGCATTGAATTTTGCCATTTATTATGTTGTAAACCGCTTTGAGTCCCCCCAGGGGTGAGAAAAGCAGTATAGAAATGCAGATAATAATAATAATAATAACAATAATAATAATAATAATAATAATAATAATACAGTAGAGTCTCACTTATCCAACACTTACTTATCCAACATTCTGGATTATCCAACGCATTTTTGTAGACAATGTTTCCAATATATTGTGATATTTTGGTGCTAAATTCGTAAATACAGTAATTACTACATAGCATTAATGTGTAATGAACTACTTTTTCTGTCAAATTTGTTGTATAACATGATGTTTTGGTGCTTAATTTGTAAAATCATAACCTATTTTGATGTTTAATAAGCTTTTTCTTAATCTCTCCTTATTATCCAACATATTCGCTTATCCAACATTCTGCCGGCCCGTTTATGTTGGATAAGTGAGACTCTACTGTAATAATAATAATAATAATGGGTGTTTATTTATTTATTTATTTACAGTATTTATATTCCGCCCTTCTCACCCCGAAGGGGACTCAGGGTGGATTACAATGAACACATATATATAGCAAACATTCAATGCCAACAGACAAACAACATACATTAGACACACTCAGAGGCATTTTTAACATTTTTCCAGCTTCACAATTCTGGCCACAGGGGGAGCTGTTGCTTCACCGTCCAGAAGTGGCTGTACTTCCTCATTCCTTTCCTCGTGTTTTGCTGGCAGTTTTATGGTGTTGTAAATTAGCCTCCCGCATAAAGCGTCCCTAAATTTACCTAATTGACAGGTGCAACTGTCTTTCGGGGCTGCATAGGTCAACAACAAGCCGGGGCTATTAATGGTCGGAGGCTGAACCCGACCCGGGCTTCGAACTCATGACCTCTCGGTCAGTAGTGATTTATAGCAGCTGGTTACTAGCCAGCTGCGCCACAGCCCGGGGTGTTGATGGTGTGACCCTGCCTGACAAAATGGGGTTGGACTGGATGGTCTTTGGGGGTCTCTTCCAACTCTATGATTCTATGAAGAGCTGGTTATATTATTATTATCATTACTATGTTTATTTATACCCCACTTCTTCTCTACACAAGGATATGATGATGATGTTTATTTATATCCCACTACAAGGAGACTGAAAGCATTGATACTGGGTGTTGACGGGGGGGTCCCTGCCTGGCAGAACGGGGTTGGACTGGATGGCCCTTGGGGATCTCTTCCAACTCTTTGATTTTATGTATCCAGAGAACCAAGCAGAGCGAGCAGAGAATGAGGCTGACCCTGCTTGCTGACCCTTTCCCTACTGCCCTTGTCCTGGACACTGACCCGCAGGCAGCCAGGTGAGATGGGGACGCCAAGGCGGAAATGGCTCCCATGTTAAGCCCGGGGACACAAGGCGGGTGGAGGTCAGAGAGCAGTGCCACTGGCCCTACAGCCCACCCCAAGACCCACATGAGTGTCCACTCACGGCCTTCTCTCGCCAGGTAGAGGTTCCTGGTTCCGGTGGGCTTCTTCTCCTTCTTGCTGCGCAGCCGCTGGGCTTCCTCTCGGCTGACGGCCAGGTCCACCCTCAGGCGGCGGCCCCCCAGGAGCAGACCCCCGCCCTGACAGGAAGGAGGAGAGAAAATGTACTCCAACAGACAGGTGAATAATCAAAATAATCAAAGGTTTTTTAAAAACCTCGTGCAATACTTGTATTTGTGTAGCTCAGGCATGGGCCAACTTGGTGTTTTGGACTTCAACTCCCACCATTCCTGGCCTCAGGCCCTTTCCTTTTGCCCCTCAGCCGCTTAAGCGGCTGAGGGGCAAAAGGAAGGGGCCTGAGGCCAGGAATGGTGGGAGTTGAAGTCCAAAACACCTGTAGGCAGGGCCCAAGTTGGCCCATGCCTGGCCTAAACCAACCAGGTCTCCTGGAGCTCAAAACAATCTCTTTTGCCCCTGGACATGTGCGAACATTCAGCCACAATGAAGACAAGCATTGGGAAGTGGGGTGGGCTGGATGTCCCTTGGTTGCCCCTTCCAACCCTAGGGCCTCACCTCGCTCTCGTCCTGGGCCTTTTGGAGGCATTTCTGGGCACCTTCCTGGGTCAGGAACTGGGCAAAGGCACAACCTGCAGCAGAGGAAGAGGAAGAAGAAGAAGAGTGAGCAAACGGAAACCGCAGCCAGGCAGGAGTGAGGAGGAGGGTGTCACGCTCTCAGCCACCAAGGCCTTCCTTGCTTGTATATGTGCATATGCCTGTGTGCGCTTGCTCATGTTATTATGGCACTCAGCAAATAATAATAATAATAATAATAATAATAATAATAATAATAATAATAATAATCCTGCTTTGATTGAAGTCAAAAATCAGAAACCCCTCAAAACACAGCAGACAAAAAACCAGTACAAGAAAATCGCACTACAAACTAGAGCTGACAGCTGGCACAACAAAACATTGCATGGAAAGTTCCTTGACAAAATTGAAGGAAAAGCTGATAAGGAGAAGACCTGGCTCTGGCTCACGAATGGGACCCTGAAGAAGGAGACAGAAGGCCTGATCCTTGCAGCCCAGGAGCAAGACATCAGGACAAAAGCAATTAATAATAATAATAATAATAATAATAATAATAATAGAAGACCTGGCTCTGGCTCACGAATGGGACCCTGAAGAAGGAGACAGAAGGCCTGATCCTTGCAGCCCAGGAGCAAGACATCAGGACAAAGGCCATTATTAATAATAATAATATTAATAATAATAATAGAAGACCTGGCTCTGGCTCACGAATGGGACCCTGAAGAAGGAGACAGAAGGCCTGATCCTTGCAGCCCAGGAGCAAGCCATCAGGACAAAGGCAATTAATAATAATAATAATAATAATAATAATAATAGAAGACCTGGCTCTGGCTCACGAATGGGACCCTGAATAAGGAGACAGAAGGCCTGATCCTTGCAGCCCAGGAGCAAGACATCAGGACAAAGGCAATTCAGGCCAAGATCGAAACATCAGCTGATGACCCAAAATTCAGACTGTGCAAGGAAACCGACGAAACCATGGATCATATCCTCAGCTGCTGTAAGAAAATTGCACAGACAGACTACAAACAGAGGCACAACTATGTGGCCCAAATGATTCATTGGAACTTATGCCTCAAGTACCACCTCCCAGCAGCAAAGAACTGGTGGGATCACAAACCTGCAAAAGTATTGGAAAATGAGCACGCAAACATACTGTGGGACTTCCGAATCCAGACTGACAAAGTTCTAGAACACAACACACCAGACATCACAGTTGTGGAAAGAAAAAGGTTTGGATCATTGATGTCGCCATCCCAGGTGACAGTCGCATTGACGAAAAACAACAGGAAAAACTCAGCCGCTATCAGGACCTCAAATTGAACTTCAAAGACTCTGGCAGAAACCAGTGCAGGTGGTCCCGGTGGTGATGGGCACATTGGGTGCCGTGCCAAAAGATTTCAGCCGGCATTTGGAAACAATAGACATCGACAAAATCACGATCTGCCAACTGCAAAAGGCCACCCGACTGGGATCTGCGCGCATCATCCGAAAATACATCACACAGTCCTAGACACTTGGGAAGTGTCCCACTTGTGATTTTGTGAAACGAAATCCAGCATATCTATCTTGTTTGCTGTGCCATACAATAATAATAATAATAAAAATAATAATAATAATAATAAATCACACAGTCCTAGACACTTGGGAAGTGTTCGACTTGTGATTTTGTGAAACGAAATCCAGCATATCTATCTTGTTTCTGTGTCATACAATAATAATAATAATAATAATAATAATAATAATAATAATAATAATAATAATAATACTTTATTTTTCTAACCATGCATTTTTTAAAAATCAACATCAGGCCCGCTGGTTTAATCTAAATAGGCACACATTTCAAAAGGTTTCCTTTAATTTGGGGCTGGTTATCCTTATTACAAATCTCAGGACAGTAAATAAAGAACAACATCCAGAACACAGAGGAATTCCAGACATGAAACAATCAGGGCCGGCTAACACCTCCCAACAAAGGATTCCCCCCAGGCAGGAAGCAGCCAGGCTTTGAAGCTGCAAGGCCATTCAATGCTAATCAAGCATTGAATGGCACTGGACTCAAGCAGACAAAAGAGTTATAAGGGCAGGTTAAATAGAGATATAACAGTCACAGGGAGCAGTGACGGAAGTCACGGTGGGGAGAGGAAGGAGGGAAAGGGTTTGCTAGGATGCTGTAAGGTAGATATTTTGCTATTTATTGTAATTTCTGTTTTTGCTTGTCAGTTGTATACAACAGTGGAATCTGCTTCAGAGTCTCCCTTCCTTTTCTGGAGATTTCTGGGGCTGGATGACCATCTGTCGGGAGGGCTTTGGCTGCGTCTTTGGCTGGGTGGGCCTTGGGGTCCCTTCCACCTCTGTGATCACATGATTCCGTGACCCTAGATGTCCCCGGGGCCCCTTCCCACTTTAGGCTGCTGTGCAGCGTCATGCTGGCTCATGGCATGCACACACACACACACACACACACACACACACACTTTGGCCACCACCCGCCTGACCTTTGGAGTGCTCCGTGTCGGGGTGCATCACGATCCGCACGTACTTGAGGTCCCCAAAGGGCTCCAGCAGCTCCCCCAACTCCTCCTCTTCTGTGTCGAAGGAGAGGTTCCTGCAGGAGAGAGAAGAGATCAGCTATCAGTCAGGACCTTCTCTGTGTTTACGATCTGCCCTGTTTTTGTTAGTGTTTTTGTGATATGTGGTGAAATGTTTAATCTATTGTTGCTGTGGAAGTGTATGTATTTCGTTCCGGCAAGCATTCCAGGAGTCAAGAGGTTAATTACAGCGAGCCCTGATTGATTGCTGGAAGGGCAAATGACAAAGACTCCCGTTTGTGCTACGTGACAGGAAGATACATCCCAGGCTGTGGAATGCAGAGGTGGTGCTTCTGTGTACAGAGAACGGACTCAGAGAGACAGAGAAGCTCCATGTTTGATCTTGCGGATGCAAGAGGTGTCCTGACAGCTTTGGTAATTAGCACTGTAAATATTGTTGTAAATAAAGCTCCAGTGCCGCTGGGATCAGCAGATAAAACGGTTCTGGCCCAATCTACTTGTCCGAACATATCTCCTCATATGAACCAGTAAGATCACTAAGATCATCTGGAGAGGCCCTGCTCTCGGTCCCACCTGCCTCACAGGCGCGGCTGGTGAGGACGAGGGACTGGGCCTTCTCGGTGGTGGCTCCCCGACTGTGGAACGCCCTCCCTGGAGATATCTGACAGGCTCCTACCCTGCTGGGATTCAGAAGGGCCGTGAAAACATGGTTATGTGCCCAAGCTTTTGATGAGTAAATGACAAAGTTGACATGGCCTGATTTAAGGATGAAGCATGAGGATCTCGGATGAATGGAATTAATTATATATACGTTTTTAAGGTTTTTATAATGTGTTTTAACAATGTTATTAACAGATCTGTTTATATTGTTTTGTTTTTATGATTGCAATTTGGGCATTAAATTTTGCCAATTTTTGTAAGCCGCTTGAGTCCCCTCGGGTGAGAAGGGCGGGGTATAAATGTTGTAAATAAATAAATAATAAATAAAACAACGAAGTTGTTGTTCTTGGTCGGTGCCACTTTCGCCGTCTGACGGGTGAGAAGAGGTGAGACCTGGCTCATCAATCAGTCGGGGTTGCTGATTCCCTGACAGTTTTGCCTATCTGTGCAATCATGCCCTATTGTTCCTTCACATTTGTTGTTCAATAAATAGCTTGCTATGGAAGGTTATGTGATGCACCCATAATAGTACTGCTATGCGCCTCTAACATTGTTGCTAAAGGAAATTTGAGCAGATGCTAGAAGTTGCCAGTTGAAGATCACTGTTTTCCAGGGGCCGGTGCAGTGAATAGTATTAGTCAAGCATGGGCCAACTTTGGCCCACCCTCAAGGAATTGTGGGAGTTGTAGTCCAGAACACCTGGAGGGGGGGCTGAAGTTTGCCCATGGCAGTGTTAGATGCTGCTAACATGGCACCTCCTGATAACGGCCAGGAACAGCTGTAGATTTGTTCTGACTGTCTACACAAGGCCATATTTTCTCTCTTTTTAAAACAATTTTTACTCAAAAAAGAAATATATATATATATAGTGATACAAAGTAATGGAACATACAAATCTTTTTTAAAGATTAAGGTTTTAAAACTACATTTAACCTACTGCCACTCCAAAGACGACAGCTACTTGGCACACAGAGCACCCATGACCTACTCTACACCCTGATGCAGTTTGGAGGAGAATGAACCATGGACGATGGGACTTGCAATACCTTCACTCTCTTCCTGAGAGCACTGCGACTTCCAGCAATGACAAATCAGAACCAAACTTGGCACACAGAGCCCCCATGACCCACTCTACATCCTGGTGTGGTTTGGTAGAGTTTGGACCATGGAGGATGGGACTTGCATATGGGAATTGCAGTTCACCCGCATCCACTGAACCCAGCTGACATTAGATTTGGAACACAGTCAAGCAATGCCTTTCTCAAAAGACCCGGGCACCGCCAGGTCCCCAAGCTAGTTAAAAATAAAACACAGGAATAAACTCGCTCACACAGAACCAAGGCCGTTCTCGTGTGGAAAATAAGACATGGGGGGAAAAGGCACTGCTATGGTTGCTTGACCAATGGGGGGACAGTCCTTTGGACCAATAGGGTTAATGCACACAAAATACAACATTCAATGTAGAAACCGATCATTTTAAAAAGGTTTTTGGAATTTGTCATTTCCAACACTAACTGGCTGTAATAGGTTGTTCCTCGGAGCCAAGGTGGCTAAGGTGAGGCTGCCACACTCTGGCCAAACATGAGAAGACGGGTCTCACCGGAAAAGACAACCGTTCTTGGAAAGGGAGTCGGCAGGAGACAAAGGAGGAGGAAGAGCACATTGCAGGTGGAGGGGCTCCCAAGAGAAGGCCCTGGATCTGCAAGGCCTGAGCGGGGCAGAGGGCAATGGGGTGACCCACATCCTATCCGTAGGACTGCTCTAAGATGAATGTGATATGACAGCAGGTAAAAATAAATAAAGCCAGTGGTGGGAAAAATTAAAATACATGTATTGACTCGAGTCTAATGTGCCACTGAATCTAATGCGCACCTCGATTTTCAAAACCTTGAAACATAAAAAAGGTATTTTCTGGGTAATGTAATGCGCAACGGTAAAACGAGCACTCCTTGTAATTGAAACCTTAGGGTGCATCTATACTGCAGAATAAATCCACTTTAATTGCCCTGGCTGAATGCTATGGGGTCATGGGGGCTGCCAAAGCATGCTGTTGCCTCACCAAATTACGTATCCCAGCATTACAGAGCATGGAGCTATGGCAATTAAATTAGAGATGAGGTCCCCCAAACAGGAGCTCCGGGCGCAGATCCTGAAGAAGCTTCCCTTTTGCTTTGGCTCAGGGCTAAGATGGCCATATTATGTGAATCTAATGCACACCCTCATTTGGGGAAGGCAATTCAGCCTAAAAGGTGAGCATTAGCGTCGAGTAAATATGGTAGTCAGGAAGATAATTAAGAGTATTGGGAGTTGGACAAGTGAAGAGAGGTCCCATGCGTGAGAGGAACCAAGAGAGGAAGCGTGTGCCGGCATGCTTAGTGGACCACTGCCCTGTTTCTGAGGGAAGGGGAGCGTGGGCATGGGTGGGTCATCTCCTGGGGCTTGGCTGAGACCCCCACCCTGGGCCTGGAGCCCCAAACTCACCTGATGAAGACCGTCTTCCCTTCGTTGACGTCTGAAGGGAGCTTCTTCCGGGCCTTCTTGGGCTTTGAGGAGGCCTCTGCATCTGAAACGGGAAGGAACAAAGGAAGGAAGGAAGGAGTCAGTCAGTCACTGGGACTCAAAGTTCTGCTCTGAAGGCAACTGTTTACAAGAAATACTCCACAGGAACTAGCACAGGCCATGTTGCAAGTATGTCTTCACGTCCCCTGCTGACTGAGGGAGACCCCGAGAATTCTGCAGGGTTTTCTTAGGCCAGGAATGCCCAGAGGTGGTTCTGCCAGTTCCTTCCTCTGAAACATTCCCGACTGTGGAATGCCCTCCCCAGTAGTGTCTGACAAGCTCCGACTCTCCTAGGTTTCAGGAAAGCCGTGAAGACATGGCTATGTACTCAAGCGTTCGAGGAGAAACATCTGAGGTCGATACGACGTGAATCAAGGTGCACATGAAGGTGTTAGTGGACGAATATATATGTATGTCAATTAGCATAGCATGTTGCTATGGCACAGGAGACAAGATGGAACGATCTTCCTGGCTCTCAGGTTGGTATGATGTCTTCCTCCCCCCCCCCCCCCGCTCTTCACTCTTAAAGAGGGTTTTGGCCCAAGGCGGCAGCAGCGAGGCTCCTCTGAAGGAAAGCCTTGCAAAGGGCCCAACCGTGCCTGCCCCACGCACTAGAGACCGGCCTGCCTGCCCCTCAGGAAAGCCCAATCCCACCTTCTTCTTCTTCCTCCTCCTCTTCCTCCTCCTCCGAGTTGTCTCCTTTCTCTTCTTCTTCTTCGTCTCCAGCATCTTCCTCTGAGCTCTCAGCCTCTGGTTCCCGAGAGCACTTGGCATTGCGGGGCACTTCCTCCTCCTCCTCCTCTTCCTCGCTCTCCGCAGGTGGGACTGGCTTCTCAAAGTACCTACAAACAGAGGGCGGTCTCAGTATCAGAGTCCTGTCTCCCCAGGTCTGAAGAGTCTGGACAATTTCTGCTTACGTTTACAAAGGAGGGCCAGGCTGTGGCGCAGGCTGGTTAGTAGCCAGCTGCAAGAAATCACTATGACCAAGAGGTCATGAGTTCTAGGCCAGCCCATGTCAGAGTGAGCACCTGACCATTAAAACAAAAAATAGCCCTGCTTGTTTTTGACCTAAGCAACCCGAAAGATAACTGGAAATTTAGGTACTACTTATATGGGGAGGCTAATTTAACTAATTTACAACACCATAAAAATCATCCAGCAACATTTGGAATGAGGAAGTCGGCATCACAGTAGATGATGAAGCAGCAGCGCCCCCTGTGGCCGGAATCGAGCATACCCTCAGGAAGCTGGAAGCTGGAGAAGGTTAAATTGCCTCTGTGCCTGTCTCTGTCTCTATGTTCATATGGCACTGAATGTTTGCCATGTATGTGTACATTGTGATCCGCCCTAAGTCCCCTTCGGGGTGAGAAAGAAGGGTGGAATATAAATACTGCAAATAAATAAATAAATAAAATTTCTGTATTATCACTTATCTGCAACGTTCTCAGCCTAAACAGTAGTAGCACAATCATATGTAAATTTACGGCATAAAAGAGTAACGAGCCTACAGAGTTGTAGGTCTGGGTGTCCCTAAAGCAACCAGAAGATAGAATGTCTGAACCATGATAATTACCCTGTTTCCCCGAAAATAAGACATCCCTTGAAAATAAGACCTAATGGAAGTTTTGCTGGATTGCTAAATATAAGGCCTCCCCTGAAAGTAAGACCTAGCAAAGTTTTTGTTTGGAAGCATGTCTGCCGAAGAGAACACCAGAGCATGCAGGATCTTTACATGTACATACCATAGATGGTTGTAAATGGAAATAATGGTAGTAGTAGAAAGAAATTCTTGATAGGATTCAGTTTGTCTGCTGGTTATGCTGGTTTGTGACGACAACTACTGTGCAGTATATAATAAATGTGCATTTTTTTGTTCAACAGTAAATGTGAATTCTTCTTCATGGAAAAATAAGACGCCCCCTGAAAATAAGACCTAGCACATCTTTGGGAACAAAAATTAATACAGTAGAGTCTCACTTATCCAACATAAACGGGCCGGCAGAACGTTGGATAAGCGAATATGTTGGATAACAAGGAGAGGTTAAGGAGAAGCCTATTAAACACCAAATTAAGTTATGATTTCATAAATTAAGCACCAAAACATCATGTTATACAACAAATTTGACAGAAAAAGTAGTTCAATATGCAGTAACGCTACTCAGTAATTACTGCATTTACGAATTTAGCACCAAAGTATCACGATGTATTGAAAACATTGACTACAGAAATGCGTTGGATAAACCAGAACGTTGGATAAGCGAATGTTGGAGAAGTGAGACTCTACTGTATAAGACCCTGTCTTATTTTTGGGGAAACACAGTATCTTTCACTGTTAAAAACAGCACGCTGCTTCTCCTCCTGATCACAGACCTCTTGAGGGAGAGGAGAGAGAAGAAGTGGGGCCATGCTCCATCCACGGCTTTCAATCTGTTTATGGACCCCTGGAAACCTGCTTGGTTTTTGGCAAAGGGAGGGCAGGTTGGGCCCAGTTATGTGTCTGCCCAGAGCAAGCGGTGACCCCAAGGGCCAGTCTCTCACACCAACCACCCAGAGCCATGAACAGACCCTCTTCCTTGCCAGATGCAAAGTCTGCCCACTGCCCGTCACCCTCCTTCCCGCTTACCTCCCCCTCCTCACTGGCTTAGGAGGCACCACAGCCTCTTCTTCTTCTCCTTCTCCCTCTTCTTCGTTGTCCTCCTCTTCCTCTTCGTCCTCACCCCCGCCAGGGTCTTCCGGGGGGGCCTTGCTCGGCTTCTTCTCTGCCGGCCCTGATGGGAACCACAAGGAAGCGTGAGGAGGAGGAGCTGGCCCTGCCTGGCCTCTCCCAGGATGCTAGGATTAGGATCCACCACACTTTATTATTCATGCTAGATTGCTACTTCCTGCTTGGTATGTACCGTATGTACTTGAGTATAAGCCGACCCAAAGATAAACCGAGGCACCTAATTTTACCACAAAAAACTGGGATAACTTATTGACCCGAGTAGAAGCCAAGAGTGGGAAGCAGCTACTGGTCAATTTCAAAATAAAAATAGATATCAATAAAATTACATTAATTGAGACATCAATAGGTTAAATAATGTATATATATAGATCCATGTATATATATATGGTTACAGATATGCAGGTACATGGATCTATATGTATGTAGGATTTGTGTTATGATTGAGCCTCATGGCTCTGTTACTGGCAGACGTGGGCGTAAGACTCCTCGAGAGTCAGATACTCTCGAGGAGCGAGAAAGAAAGAGACTGCGAGATATCTTTGCAGCACCATCTGACGAAGAGTCTTTTGAGGGGTTTACGGAGAGAATGGAGGAGGGGCTGGTTAGCTCGGAGGAGGATGAGATGGATTGGACTCGGGTGAGGGAGGAATTGGGTGCCACTGGCAATGATGGGATGGAAGATGAATGGGGACCTTCAGGATTAGACCCATGGACAAGCTGGAGGGATGGGACGGGATCCACAGCTGGGGATGCTGTGGGGCGTAGTCAGAGGTGTTCCAACTCTGATGAGGAAAGTGATGAGGAAACGCCCGGGTTAAGGAGGGCAGCTGATAGTGATGAGGATTTGTAACTGGCATAAAATGAGGCTTGGGAGCAATTGCAAATTGCGTTGGGCAAGGTAATCTGGACGAACGCTTGGGATCTGTGTGGGACGCTTTCCTGAAGACTGGTGTGTTTTCGTGTGCTGATACGTAAGTTGTTTTGGAATTTGGGGTCAGACGGCGGGAGGAATTGTGTGGGCTTTTGTTTGTGCAAACTTGTGCTTAATCTCATTAGCTTTGACCTTCCGTCGTCTTCTTGACGGACGCCATCTCCTGCTTTGGATTTCGGACTGAACTGACCACGGCTTGACTTCCCCCTACTCGGACTTGGTGAAAACTACAAACGTCTGCTTCTGGCTTGAACTACGGAAAGGAACTGGGTCTACTCTACTGCTTCAATCCTCGGCTGATCTGTGTGTATTGGAAATCTTGCCTGCTTTGTGGAGGAGTGACTCAAGTTACTCAAAGCACAGTGCTGGCAGCAGAGAGGAATCTGCTGCCAATTAATTGCATTCTTTTGAACACTTTGTTCCCCGGCTTCTGTTTTGTTTATCCCCAGGCTGAAGCAAGCTGTTTTGTTTTTACCCGGATTAAACTCCGGTTTAATCCGGTTTATCTTTTGAACGTTTTTCCTTGCCCCTTTTTGCTTTTAAAGGCTAATACTGCCTGGCCCTTGTATTTTACGGGCATTTTGAGTTCTGTTATCCAATAAACTCTGTTATCTTTGATCTTGTGGCGTTCTGTCCTTGACAGATTGCCCAACGCCATAAAAAAGGTTTATTGCAGTAATAAATCCCGTCAGGAAGACGATGGATGAGTTAAGGGTTAAGTTCGATCAATTACAAACGGCCTTTAATGTCAGTCAAACAGCTAATGCTGTTAAAGGACATGTTTTGACTCCTGAACGCTTTGACGGAACCAGGTGCAAGTTGCCAACTTTTTTGGCACAAGTTGAGCTTTATTTTTCCCAGCTCAGTGCTCATGCTTACCCTACAGACACTAGCAAGGTGGCATTTATTTTGAGTTTGTTGACTGGTCCTGCAGGACAATGGGCCACTAATTTAATTTTGGGAAATGACCCAGTCAAGGACAATTTGAATAATTTCAAGAAGTTACTAACTGACACTTTTGGGGATCCTCTCCGCACGGAGAATGCTGGGTGGGCTCTGTATCGGTTGAAACAGGGAAAGGGGACTGTTTTGGATTACTTAAATAAGTTTAATTTGTACCGCCACCAGCTGGACTGGGGGGAAAATGCATTCATGCTTTTGTTTACTGCTGGGTTAAGTGATTATCTCCAGGATGAATTAGCACGCTTGGAGCCGGCTGAGAATTGGGATGCCTTAGTAGCTAAGGTGCTGCGTTTGGACGCCAGGTTCGAGTCCCGTAAACACTCGAAAGCAATGTGTGCGCCACCTATGCATGTAACCAGGGCACCTGTGGTGATGGGGGAAGAGCCTATGGAGCTTGGGGTCTTTAAAAAGCTGTCTACAGAAGAAAAGAACCGCAGGAGGCAGCTGGGGTTGTGTTTGTACTGTGGGAATGCTGGGCATTTTGCCAAAAACTGTAATGTGAAACCTTCCCAGCTTTCGGGAAAAGGCCAGCCCTAGTGCGACGTGAGTCCAACGCATTAGGGCTACTAAAGCAGTCAACTAAGGGGAGGAAGCATGTTTTCGTACCCATTACATTATCTGTTGGGGGAAAGGAACTTGTTTCTACTTTGGCACTGCTGGACTCAGGGGCTACGGTCTCTTACGTGGATATTGAGTTTGCTAGGAAGCATGGCATTCCTAGAGTGCGCAAGGCATGCGACGTGTGGATGGAAGGAGCTGATGGGAGACTGCTGGAGACTGGGGTGGTTAACCATGAGACCTCAGCAGTAATGTGGGAGGTGCAGGGAGTAACGGGAACGTTTGTGTGGGATATTACAAGCTTGCCCAGATACGATGTGATCCTGGGGATGGATTGGCTAGCTGTAGTAAATCCACAAGTAGATTGGGTGACACGTAAGTTGACCTTAAAGAGGCAGGATTGTTGCACTCTGAACGTTTCTCAATCTGATATGGAGGGAGTGCCTGCTGAGTATGGGGAGTTCTCTGATGTATTTTGTAAAAAAGAAGCGGACAAGTTACCGCCGCACAGGCCGTATGATTGCGCCATTAAGCTAGCGGAAGGTGCGAAATTGCCAGCAGGAAGGCTGTATGCCTTGACTGTACCGGAAAGGCAAGCTTTGCGAGAGTTCCTAGATGAAAATTTAGCCAAGGGGTTTATTTGCCCATCTAGCTCTCCAACTGCGGCACCGGTATTCTTTGTAGCCAAAAAGACTGGGGAACTTAGGTTGGTCTGCGATTATCGGATCCTAAACAAATACACCATTCGGGATAGATACCCGCTGCCTTTAATCTCGGAACTGTTATCAAGGGTGCAAGGGGCTAAGGTCTTTACCAAGCTTGACCTGCGGGGGGCGTATAACTTAATCCGAATACGGGAAGGTGATGAATGGAAGACGGCATTTAACACGTGCTTCGGATGCCACGAGTTCCGAGTCATGCCTTTCGGACTTTGCAATGCGCCTGCGGTCTTCCAGAGGTTCATGAACGATGTGTTTAGGGACCTAATTGACCAATTTTTAGTGATTTATTTGGATGATATCTTGATTTTTTCTAAGGACGAGAAAGAACATCGTCAACATGTCAAGCAGGTTCTGCACCGTCTGCGGGCTAATGGGCTCTTCGCCAAGGCTTCCAAGTGCGTCTTTCATGTGCCTGAAGTGGAGTTCCTAGGTCATGTAGTGTCAGGTAGGGAACTTAAAATGGACCCACATAAGGTTGACGCCGTCAACTCATGGCAGGAGCTTAAGACTAAGAAGGATGTGCAAAGGTTCTTAGGATTCGCTAATTACTACCGGGAGTTTATTCCGAATTTTGCAAAGCTCACGGTGCCTTTGACGCAGCTCCTGCGTAAGAAACAGCCATTTGTGTGGGGGCGGGAAGCTCACGACGCGTTTTTACAACTAAAGTCTAGCTTTCAATCAGACAACATACTAACACATCTTGATGTTGACAAACCGTTCGTGGTAGAAGCGGACGCTTCTAGCTACGCGTTGGGGGCTGTATTGTCTCAGAAAGATTCCTCAGGGACCTTGCGTCCCTGTGGATTTTACTCGCGGCAACTAACACCATTCGAGCAGAACTATACCATATGGGAGAAGGAGTTGTTGGCGATTAAGGTGGCGTTTGAGGTGTGGCGGCACTGGCTAGAAGGGGCGCGGCACCAAATCGTGGTCAGGTCTGATCACAAGAATTTGGAGCACTTGCAAACAGCTAAAAAGTTAAACCAGCGTCAAATCCGATGGGCTTTGTTTTTCTCCAGGTTTAACTTCAAAGTGCAGTTCGTGGAGGGGAAGGCAAACTTGCAGGCCGACGCCTTGTCCCGCAAGCCGGAGTTTAAGACCAATGAGCAGGTAGTATGTCAGACCATCTTGCCTACTGCCTCTCTATGTGTTGTAGATAATGAGCTCGGGTTACATGACCAGATCCTTGAGGCTCAGAGGGACGATGTGTGGACTCAGGAGCAACTTATGCTGTTATCAGCAGGTAACCGTACAATACTGCCTCATCTACAAGATCAAGACGGAGTATTGGTACGCAGGGGGCAGGTCTATGTACCAGTGGGGGCCCTCAGGTTGGAGGTGATTAGAGCCCACCATGACGAACCTATGGCTGGGCACTTTGGCAGGTTCAAGACCGTGCAGCTTATCACCAGGAGCTACTGGTGGCCAAAGATGCGGCAAGACATTCTGCGCTTTTGTGACAGCTGCGCTGTTTGCCAGCAGAGTAAGACGCCTGTTGGGCGCCCTAGAGGTTTGTTGTCGTCTCTACCTGTTCCTGAGAGGCCATGGCAAATCATTTCCATGGATTTTATTTCGGATTTGCCTAAGTCTGGGGGTTATACTTGTATTTGGGTGGTGGTGGATTTATTTAGCAAACTGGCTCATTTTATTCCTTGTTCAACCATTCCAGCGGCCCCTACGTTGGCCTTACTGTTTACTAAGCACATCTATCGTTTGCACGGAGCTCCCGAGGTGATTATTTCGGATAGGGCTCCGCAATTTGTGTCACGCTTTTGGAAACACTTCCATGAGTGCTTAGGTACTAAGTTAAACGTTTCTTCTGCGTTTCATCCGCAAACGGATGGTCAGTCGGAACGGGTTAATGGGCTCTTAGAGCAATATTTACGTTGTTTTTGTTTAGATCAACCCACTGCTTGGGTGAAGTGGCTACCGGTGGCGGAGTTCGCTTACAACAATGCGGTGCACACGTCTAGTCAGCATACGCCATTTGAACTAACGTATGGTTTTCACCCACGGGGAGGTGTGGCGCCGTCGACCAATGTGGTCTCTTCTGACCCTGTGTACCGCTCTTCGGAAATGGCTGCGTTGCATGATGTTGCCCGTCGCTTACTGTTGGAAGCTAAGGCAACGCAAAAGACTCAGGCCGACCGCCGCAGGCAGGCAGGGGAGGAGTTGGAAGAAGGGGATTTGGTGTGGTTGTCTTCCAAACATATTAAACAGGCTGGGGGAAAGTTTGCGCCTCGGTATTTGGGTCCCTTTCCTATCGTTAAAAAGATTTCTTCCGTTGCGTTTCGTTTGCGTTTACCGTCTAGTTTAAAGGTCCATCCAGTTTTCCATCGTTCGTTGTTAAAATTAGATACTTCCAGTCGTCGTGGTGCTATAGCGGAGGGTATCACTGCCACCTCTCCGCCTTCGGGGGAGGAGGCCTTTGTGAGAGGGGATAGTGTTATGAAATCAGCCTCATGGCTCTGTTACTGGCAGACGTGGGCGTAAGACTCCTCGAGAGTCAGATACTCTCGAGGAGCGAGAAAGAAAGAGACTGCGAGATATCTTTGCAGCACCATCTGACGAAGAGTCTTTTGAGGGGTTTACGGAGAGAATGGAGGAGGGGCTGGTTAGCTCGGAGGAGGATGAGATGGATTGGACTCGGGTGAGGGAGGAATTGGGTGCCACTGGCAATGATGGGATGGAAGATGAATGGGGACCTTCAGGATTAGACCCATGGACAAGCTGGAGGGATGGGACGGGATCCACAGCTGGGGATGCTGTGGGGCGTAGTCAGAGGTGTTCCAGCTCTGATGAGGAAAGTGATGAGGAAACGCCCGGGTTAAGGAGGGCAGCTGATAGTGATGAGGATTTGTAACTGGCATAAAATGAGGCTTGGGAGCAATTGCAAATTGCGTTGGGCAAGGTAATCTGGACGAACGCTTGGGATCTGTGTGGGACGCTTTCCTGAAGACTGGTGTGTTTTCGTGTGCTGATACGTAAGTTGTTTTGGAATTTGGGGTCAGACGGCGGGAGGAATTGTGTGGGCTTTTGTTTGTGCAAACTTGTGCTTAATCTCATTAGCTTTGACCTTCCGTCGTCTTCTTGACGGACGCCATCTCCTGCTTTGGATTTCGGACTGAACTGACCACGGCTTGACTTCCCCCTACTCGGACTTGGTGAAAACTACAAACGTCTGCTTCTGGCTTGAACTACGGAAAGGAACTGGGTCTACTCTACTGCTTCAATCCTCGGCTGATCTGTGTGTATTGGAAATCTTGCCTGCTTTGTGGAGGAGTGACTCAAGTTACTCAAAGCACAGTGCTGGCAGCAGAGAGGAATCTGCTGCCAATTAATTGCATTCTTTTGAACACTTTGTTCCCCGGCTTCTGTTTTGTTTATCCCCAGGCTGAAGCAAGCTGTTTTGTTTTTACCCGGATTAAACTCCGGTTTAATCCGGTTTATCTTTTGAACGTTTTTCCTTGCCCCTTTTTGCTTTTAAAGGCTAATACTGCCTGGCCCTTGTATTTTACGGGCATTTTGAGTTCTGTTATCCAATAAACTCTGTTATCTTTGATCTTGTGGCGTTCTGTCCTTGACAATTTGCAAGGACCTGCAAACATATGAGGGGAAAATTCTTATATAAAATTAATGTATATAGAGGGATAGATACAGATATGTAAGTACATAGGGATTGCAAACACATGCAGGGAGTTAATGCCTATATATCTGTAGGAGAGATTAACAAATATTTCAGAGAAAATGCTTTTATAAGATTAATTGATATATATTGATATATATTGATTATTGTTATAAGATTAATTGATATTGACTCCAGTATAAGCCAAGGGTGGTAAATTTCAGAAATAAAAACAGATCCCAATAAAATTACATTAATTGAGGCATCAGTAGGTTAAATGTTTTTGAATCTTTACATAAAGCTCAAATTTAAGATAAGACTGTCCGACTCTGATCAAATCATTATTCTCATCTTCTTCAATGTAAATGTGCTTATGTATCCTTTCAATAATAATAGAGTAAAAGAATACATGTAATAATAATAATAATAAATACAGGAAAATAATACAAGCAATAATAGAGTAAAATAATAAATGCAATAGTAATAATAATATCAGAGTGAAATAATAAATGTATTAATAATAATAATAATAATAATAATAATAAATACAGGAAAATAATACACGTCCTAATAAATAGAGTAAAATAATGAATGCAATAATAATAATAAGATCAGAGTGAAATAATAAATGTATTATTAATAATAAAAATAGAGTAAAATAAATGTAATAGCAGCAACAATAATAGAGAAAAATAATAAATGTAAGAATACCAATAATAATAGAGAAAAATAATAAATGTACCATATATTCTTGAGTATAAGCTGACCCAAATATAAGCCAACCAGGACCCTCACCCGAGTATAAGCCGAGGGGGGCTTTTTCAGTCTTAAAAAAGGGCTAAAAAACTAGGCTTATACTAGAGTATATACAGTAATCTATAGTTTGCTGCAGAACATTACCTTACACACAATACTTGCACTATGCAAATGGCTAATGGGAACTCAAACAGATTCTATAAACTGGCAGCTGAAGCGACTGACGGTCAAGGCGTGTACAGTATATCTATCTCATTAACTAGACACCTGCTCAACTGACAGAATGAGCTGCAGATCTGTTTTGAGAATGAATAGCTACCCAGGGCCATTCTCATGTGAAGGAAATAGGGAAACAGGGAAATGAGATCACATTTTGATTGTTTGGCCAAAGAGGAAGAAAACTGTGGGGAGTTAGCGGACCTTTGGATGAATGGGAACAGGGCATGCAACATATTCTCATGTACAACACTGCAACTTTTCAGAGATTGTCAGATCTGACAATAACTTGCTGTGCTCGCCAGCAGCTGAACTTTTTAAACCTGGCTTTTCTATCTCAGCTTGTCTTGCTTTTGAGGCAGCAAATGCCTGCAGCTGATGGGTGTCCCCTCCCTGGCTTCTCCCCCTCACCATCACTTCTGGGGCGCAGGGGTCAACATACGGCCTATCAAGGCAGGCCAAGTGGGGGCAGAGCCCTGTCCAGTGACACTTACCGGCCGGAGAGGCCGCCGCTTGCATGGCCTGGTACTTCTCTCGGGCCACAGCCCAGTCCACGGCCACCGGGCGCTCTGGCAAGAGAATGGGAAGAAGAATTAAGACCCACCTGTGGTTGGGACTCAAGAGCACACAAGCCACAGCTGTATAAGGAAATGGGCCAGGAGATGCTCAGGACATCTGAGCACATGAGATCTTACGTGGCCACTCTACCCTCAGGCTGAGGACATATTCAAAGCCCTTGCAAACATTCTAAAAACACACAAAACTACTTCCAAATCTGCCACGAAAGGTCTGGATGAAACAGCTAGCCCCAAAGACTTTAAGGGCTGCATTCCAGTGCCCCAGAATGACACCAGTGCCAGACCCCATTAGCCGCTGCAACTGGAGGCAACACAAAAAGGCCTTCTTCCCATAATGCACTGCCCCTCCGACAAATCCACCCCCCAAAAGGCGAGAACCCTAGGATGTTGTATATAGGTCTCTCATATGCAGACTGAGTAGCCCAGCAAACCGGTGTCTGAACCAGAACCCCTTCTGCCAGGCCTCGGGATCCGTCTGTGTATTTATAATTTCACATGTCTCTGTACATTTGATGTGTTTTATATTGTTACTGTTTTTATCTGGGTTCGACGCTTGTAAGCCGCCCCAGGTCCCTCCGGAGAGGCCTAAACCTGGAAGCACCAAGGCTGGTGGTCCATGGAGGGCCTGCTCCTGATTTCCCACTGTAAGCAAATGCTCCGGACTCACCCATGATCTCCTTCATGTTCATCCCCTTCAGGGCCTTCCCCGCTTCCAGGATATTTCTGAACTGCACAAAGGCAAAGCCCCGCATCTTTCCATCTGAAAGAAAAGACCGCTCTGTCACGAAAGGGTGCCCCAGCCAGAAGGTGGAGGTTCACTCCAAAGCCCAGCATCCTTGAACAGGACTGCCTCAGGCTGCATCAGAACACCGGCCTCTCAGCCCTGCAATCCCTCGGAACACGCAGAGCAAATCAGGGCACAAAGAAAGGCAAGAGAGACCTTGAGGCTGGATTCCAAGTCCTCAATACGCTTCCAACAGCAGATTGTGGAAAAGAGGGCACAAAGGAGGATCTTGTCTCCAGACTTTGGATTCATAGTTCCCACAGGAATCACAGTCCAAGTATGTCCTTTAAAATGCCTGGGGATTCTCTGTTCATTCTCCAGCAGTGTCTTACAAGAAGCAGGATGCTGGATCGCACAAGAGGCCTAACCAGACCAACCTCTTGTTCCCAATCAGCTCTCATGAAAAGTTGTGGGTGGGATTTGGGAGTGGGAGGATGGTGAGCTTTAAATGCAATTGTAATTTGTATTTAGTTTATTTTATTATTTGTATTTTAACTTTAAACCCACATATTAATATTTAATTGGCTTTGTTTTTATTTTGTAATTAGACTGTGTGGTCGTTGGCTGCCTTGAGTCCCTATGGGGAGAAAGGCAGATGATGATGATGATGATGATGATGATGGAAATCTGCCCAGAAGGACAGGAGTGTGACTCCTTGCTCCAGCCAGCCATACCTGGTTTCCTGGGGAGGGTGACTTCCAACACAGTCCCAAACGGAGAAAAGACACCCTTCAGGTCCTCTTCTGTGCACTGAGGACAAAAGAAAGAACGCCAATGGCAGAAGGAGCGTCAACAGAACAAAGTCAGCAGATATCACCCAAGACCTCTGAGGAACTTTTCAAAGCCCCAAATTAAGGGATCCCCATTATAATCAATGCAAGAAAACACAAGCATAAAAAAGGCGAAAAGCAAAAGGAATCTCAAACAAGAACATCAGTAAAAACTTTCATTCTGTCAGTCGACTGAAATGGTTCTAATCCCCGCAAACAGAACAGGGAGTTGAAGAATGTATCACCCAAGGGGTACTGTGCTGTGCTGTAATTATTTCAACAGTTTTTAAAACAATTCTCTTTGATTCTATTTTAATGTTTATAGTAACAACAACTACTACTACTACTACTACTACTACTTTATTCTTGAATCCCACCACCATCTCTCCAAAGGATCCAGTGCGGCTTACACATGGCACAAAAGTGCCTAAAAACAGAGCATAAAATAGTACGCGATTTAAAATGCAATTAAATAAAACAAATAGGCATTTAAGACAACAAATTAAAACTCAAAGTAGCGCTCATCTGGCAGCAAGCAACTGTAAACATGGCCTAGGGAATGGGATAAGTGGGATCCACTTTTAGTCTTGTTTTAAGAGGAAGGAGATATACAAATATAACAACAACAACACCAGAGGGGATGCCCACTTCTACCTGCCCCACACACAATAATAGAGGAGACTCCTCTGCCTTCCACTCCTACCTTGAAACTCAGGTTGCGAATGATCAGCCTGGCCTTCTTGGACGCTCCTTTCTTCTTTGGTGGCTTCTGCGCTTCCTGGGAGCCTTCAGAAGCCTCTGAAACCAAAGAGCCACATCAGCAGGTCACCCAGGGAAGGCGCAATGCCATACCAAGGCTGCAACCAAAGCAGCCTCCCGGACTCCATATTGGGAAGGAGCATCAATCTGGGGCAGGTCAGATCAATGGCCTCTTTAGGATAGCCTTCTGTTTGTGCAGAAGCTGTTCAAAGGAGCCCAGCAGCTGCACCTTTCATATTTCCCAAAACATCTCTGACATTTCATCCCACAGAAGTGATATTAAAACCCACCCAGGAGGAACGCTCACCATACTGGGTGGTTTTTCCCACCACTACAATACTTTGGCAATAGGAGCAGCCTGTTCATTTCCTCCCTGTGCCCCCAACACATCTCCTAATAGCTCAACACATGGCACTTGCGCTTACCGGCTTTCTTCTTCCCTTTCTGCCTGGGTTTGGGATTCGCAATCGTCGCGGTGACCTTGCGGTTCCCAAAAGAGGTGACCTCCTGGATGGCTCTCTGGGCATCTTCGGGCAAGGAGAACGTGACAAACCCAAAACCACGACAGACTTCGCTGCCTGTCAGAGAGAGGGGCAAGGAGGGAGCAAAGGTTAGCAAGTCACCCAAAGAAGAGGCCTCACAAGCCCTGTCCTCCTAACCTGCAACCGAATAATGAACAGCCCTTCTGTCCGTTGTTTAAACAGGGAAATCAACTCTGTGCAAATTATTTTGAGTACAGTGGATTTATCATACAGAGAAAGAATACACTGCTGGAAACGATGACGCATCAACATTTCTACATAGTGCCATTGGGGACAGAGGCACATGCCTTCTGTCTTGCTTTTCACCTGTTTCCTAGATTTATGTAGCTCAATGTGTTTGTTTTCTGCCTGATGGAGAGGCAATTTCCCCTTTTCTTCCCAAAAATCTTTAGTTTTGTGTTTTATTGCCCCTTTGTTTGCAAAGGAAGCATCACAAGGCCTTTCTTTGCCTCAAAGTGCCTTAAACATATGAGAGAAATGAGAGTCAGCCTAAGGAATCAAAGTGAGGTCACTTTCTCTTTATCCATCCACTCTTTTATCTGAGATGGATTGCCTGCAACTATAAAATTAAGTTTTTGCTTCCTTTAAAAACCTTACTAGATCATCCTGCAAATTTCCTCTCCTGTTAATCGTAGAGTAAGAGTTGGAAGAGACCACATGGGCCATCTAGTCAACTCCCTTCTGCCATGCAGGAAAAGCACATTTAACTTCTGATTTTCTATTAAGACCGAATTACTGTGTAGCAAAACGATGCGTATCAATAAAGTATGTCACCCTAGAATAATAGAAGAGACCTCATGGGCCATCCAGTCCAACCTGCTTGTGCCATGCAGGAAAAACACACCCCTTACAGATGGCCATCGTGCCTTTGTTTAAAACTACCAAGAAAGGAGCTTCCACCGGACTTTGAGGCAGAGAGTTCCACTGTTGAACAGCTCTTCTTATGGTCAGGAAATTCTTCCTAATAAAGTTCAGATGGAAGCTCCATTCCTGTCATTTGAACCCATGGCTCCACTGAGTCCTAACCTCCAGAGCAGCAAAAAGGAAGCCTGCTCCCTCTTCCTTTCACATATTTATCCATGGCTCCTCTCATGTCTCCTCTCCACCTTATCTTCTGCAGGCTGAACAACTCTTTAAGATGCTCCTCAGAGGGATTATTCATGGTCTCTAGAACTTTTATCCTTTAAGTCACTCTCTTCCTCTGGGCTCCTTCCTGCTTAGAGTCAATCTCTCTTTTTAATAATAATAATAATAATGATGATGCTTTATTTGTAGCCCCCCTATCTCCCCAAAGAGACTCAGGGAGACTTACAACAAAATAAAACACAGTGGCAAACATTCAATGATGAAGATAACATATAACAAATCAAAAACAAGCTCTATAAAAATTATAAAAGCAACTTAAATAAATGAGACATAATACAATCCATGCAATTAAAATATATTAAATCCTTAAAAACTCTTAAAATTCAACTAAAAATATTGATGTGAAGATGGTAAACATCAGATTAACGAAGGCAGATGTTCAACTAATAGTCAGGGGTGTATCTAAGGTGTCATTAGTCCTCCTCCTCTTCTCCATAGGCTAAAGTGTAAAGATGTTTTGAACTGCAGGGCCCAGAAGTGGACACTGTGTGATTCCAGGTGAAGAGGTCTGACCAAAGTGGAAGAGAGAGGCACCAGGGCTTCTTCCCTCGATCTGGACACTGGGCTCCTTTGGGTGCAGCTCAGAGGAGGCTGGATGGCCATCTGTCGAGGCTGCTTTGAATGCGATTTCCTGCTTCTTGGCAGGGGGTTGGACTGGATGGCTCATGAGGTCTTTTCCAACTTTACTATTCTATGATTCTATGAAGGGGACAGGGCAGAGCAATGTCGCAATATTGGGAATATAATAATAATAATAATAATTTTATTTTTATACCCCGCCCCATCTCCCCGAAGGGACTCAGGACAGCTTACCTGGAGCCAAGCCCAGGCAACAGATAATATAAAAACACAACAATAAGACAAGTCATTTGAAGAATAAGCATGTGTTGGCTTCGACGCGGTCTGAATTACGGCTCTTGTATAACATCTGGTGGATGAATGGCATAAGCACTTTGCATTGTTTTAAACTTTGTATATTGTATTTTATGACTATTTTATGACTGTTTTAACTGTTTTAATCATTTTAGTTTATTGTATATCAGTGTAACGGCATCAATTGCCACTTGTAAGCCGCCCTGAGTCCCCTCGGGTGAGAAGGGCGGGGTATAAATAATTGAAATAAATAAATAAATAAATAATAAAACAATGAGGTAGTCTCATTTATCCAAGACTCGCTTATCCAAGGTTCCGGATTATACAAGGTATTTCTGTAGTCAATGTTTTCAATATATCGTGATATTTTGGTGCTAAATTCATAAATACAGTAATTACAACATAACATTACTGTGTATTGAACTACTTTTTCTGTCAAATTTGTTGAAAAACATGATGTTTTGGTGCTTAATTTGTAAAATCATAACCTAATTTGATGTTTAATAGGCTTTTCCTTAATCCCTCATTATCCAACATATTCACTTATCCAAGGCTCTGCCGGCCCGTTTAGCTTGGAAAAGTGAGACTCTACTGTAATAATATGGAGCCTATGGTGGTGAAGTGTGTTAAAGCGCTGAGCTGCTGAACCTGCAGACTGAAAGGTTCCAGGTTCAAACCCGGGGAGCGGAATGAGCTCCTGCTGTTAGCCCCAGCTTCTGCCAACCTAGCAGTTCGAAAACATGCCAATGTGAGTAGATCAATAGGTACCGCTCCGGTGGGAAGGTAAAAGCGTTCCATGCAGTCATGCCAGTGGCCACATGACCTAGGAGGTGTCTACGGACAACGCCGGCTCTTTGTCTTAGAAATGAAGATGAGTACCAACCACCAGAGTCAGACATGACTGGACTTAACGTCGGGGAAAACCTTTACCTTTACCTATCTATATATATAAAAGAGTGATGGCATCAGGGCAGCGGACAAAACAACAAAACTACAGGCCCCCCAACCTCAAAATTTGACAACACAACCCATCATTCACGGCTCTAGGTTGATACAACAAAAAAGAAAAGAAAAATAAAGTCCTAATTACAGGGAGAGGAATAATAGTTTTTATCCAATTGCTGCCAGTTTGAAGACACTTGGTCTCCTAGCAACCTCCTCAGCCCAGGTGACAGGCACAGTTAGGCCTCACTTAGGCCTCTTCCACAGATTATCAGATTTTAACTGGATTATATGGCAGTGTAGACTCAAGGCCCGCCCACACAGCTATATAACCCATTTAGAATCTTATATTATCTGCTTTGAACTGGATTATCTTGAGTCCACACTGCCATATAATCCACTTCAGTGTGCATACTAAACATAAAGACAACCATACAACAGACATTCAATACCACCATTACCTCAACAATTTCTCACCAACACCACCAGGCAACGCCACAGCAACGCGTGGCCGGGCACAGCTAGTAATAATAATAATACTTTTATTTTTATACCCTGCCCTATCTCCCCGAAGGGACTCAGAGTGGCTTACATGGGGCCAAGCCCAGGCAACAGATAATATAAAAACACAACAATAAAACAAGTCAATTAACAATAAAACAAGTAATAAATAAATATACTATGATAAAATCCTGGGTTGGCTCCAAAAAAGAACGGGCCCAAAAAAGAACTCTAGAGCAGGCCTGGGCCAACTTAGGCCCTCAGGGCGTTTGGACTCCAACTCCCACAATTCCTAACAGCCTACCGGCTGTTAGGAATTGTGGGAGTTGGAGTCCAAACGCCCTGAGGGCCCAAGTTGGCTGTGGAGTCCTGCGAGGCCTCTCCTCTCCTCACCGGGCTTGGTGACGGCCACGGCCCTGCGCACGGGGCCCACGCGGCCGAACTCCCGCTCCAGGTCCGGGCCCTTCGCCGAAGGAGGCAGCCCACGGACCAGCACCGTCCTCCCCGCCGCCTCCGCCGCCGCCATCGCCCCTCGCGACTTCCTTCTTTCCGCTTCCACGCGCTACCGGGCTGTCCTGGCCGCCGCCATCTTGGTCCCCCCTCGAAATAGGCACGGTCGGAAACGCGGGCAGCGCACTTCCGGTTCCGGCCTCTGCTCTCGAGTTGAGCTGAGAAGCCGGAGCGGCACGTCCTCTTTCCCGCCGCTAGGGGGAGGCCTGCGTGGATGAGAAGTTCTCTAATAGAAGGAGCAGCTCGCCTGCTTTGCGCCACGTTCTCCAACAGGGGGCGCCCCTGCTCTCTTCGTTCCGGGATTAATGATAATAATAATAATAATAATAAT